>NC_133363.1:26474794-26693529 GCF_049309525.1 Garra rufa | reverse complement strand
ATATATATATATATATATATATATATATATATTTGTTGTTGAAAAAACAACAATTTAAAGCAGTATTACACTTATTGTTTTTATGCTTGAACCCTTTTTCATCTTTGACCCCTGCTTAAATGTTTGTGGCTGGTATGATTGGGTTTTTTTATGTTTTGAAAGAAATCTTTTATGCTCACCAAGGCAGCATTATAATTGATTAAAATACAGTAAATGTAAAATAGCTTTTTTCTAGTTTAATATATTTAAAATGTAATTTATTCATGTGATGACAAAGCTGAATTTTCAGCTTTACTCCAATCTTTAGTGCTACGCAATCCTTCAGAAAGTTTATTGATCGCTCTGTTCAAAAAGCATTCTTAATGGGAAATAAAACTTTCACTTCGATTGTAGTTTGACAAGGTGAACACAAGAGGACAGCATAATATCACTACAGCAAAGGGACGATAAAGATTTGCCTGTTTTGAACAGCTTGAATACACAAAATCTAAGAGTATCAGGACTCTTTTTACGTTGTCATATTAATTATTTTTTTTGGTGCAGATGTGATCTTCAGACAAACGTTTGGATTTCAGTGAAACAAAAATCTGAAAAGACATTATGGCATCGACTATTATCTCACTTCTTATAGTTTAACTTGCATGCAGATTCAGGGCTGTTGAAAGGTTTGGGGTCTTTATCAGAGAATTAACTCTGAATTAATTCTGAATACTATGATTTTCACAAAATATTAAACAGCACAACTGTTTTTAGTATTGACAATAAGAAGAAACTAGCACCACATCAGCATATTAAAATAATTTCTGAAGGGTCATGTGAGATTAAAGACTGCTAGAAATTGCTAAAAATTCATCTTTGCCATCACAGGAATAAATTATATTTTCACAATATATTAAGATAGAAAGCACAGTATTACTGTTTTAGTCTATTTTTAAATGCAGCCTTGGTGAGCATAAGAGACTTATTTCTCCCTAATCTTTCAAACAGTACAAAAAAAAAAAAAAAAAAAGACTTTGATCCGCATTTGATCAATGTTTTGATCTCATTTACAGTACACTCAGGTAGACTCATCCGAGATCACTACAATCTTTGAGCATGTCTGTTTCATCTGCCCTTGTCTCTTCATTTCATACACACAGATAAATGACTTGGGAGGAGAAATTGATTCTATTTACTGCCTTTAAGAAGCAGAAAAATGAGAAGGAATGTGAGGATTAGGAAAGGGCAGCAAATCCAAGGAAATCCCTGCATCTGTTTTAACCTTTATCATATAGCTGCTCTCTCACAAACACTTTGACTCCGAGTGTATTTTTAATGAACAGACCTCTTCTTACAATAATGGAAAATGTAGATTTGCGCCACTAAAGATGCCTGCACAAGAATCTTATATAACCTCATTCAGAAACACTTGTCCCTGTCACATCCCCTCTCTCTGTCCCTCCCTCTCTCAGCAAGCCACAATGTACCTTCCACTCTGATGCCTTCACAGAGAGTTCAGTCAGATGTCTTCCTTGGCTTATGTCATATGCATGTTACACACTCGCTCCCTCTTATTTCTCACAGACACACCAGGGACACCTGCATATGTGCCTGTCTCTTGTGTACATGTGGATCATGATCTTTGGTCTTTTTACTAGCAGTAACAGCAACAACACTGGGGATTTTGAAGCAGAAATATACACTTGTCAGCTGTGCACTGGTTCCAAAAGAGGGTTTTCACAGTGATTTATAGAAACCATTTTGTGTTGCCCTAACGTTTCAGTGAGTAGTTCTTGAAAGAATAATTTCTTAAAGAACTATAAAGAACCTTTTGTGAATTGGAAAGGTTCAATAGATGTTAATGGAGGAATGATGCCAATAAAGAACCGTTATTTTAAAAACTATAGTCACGAAGATCTCATCACCTTCTTCTAGCCCTTTGTATGATATGAAGTCATACTTTATGCAGTTAAAGCCCAAATTTTACATACACATTGCAGAATCTGCAAAAATTTGTAATTATTTTACCAAAACAAGAGGGATCATTTGCACAAAATGCAGCTTATTTTTTATTTAGTACTGATCTGAATAAAATATTTCACATAAAAGACATTTACATATAGTCCACATTCAACAAGAGAAAATAATAGTTGAATTTATAAAACAATTTTCAAAAAGGTTTTTTTTTTTGTAATATGCAACTATTACAGAAGGTTCAGATACTCGCAATGATGCTTCAAAAGGAAACACAATGATTTAAGAGCTGGGGGATGAAAACTTTTTGAATTTGAAGATCTTCTGTAGCTTCTGAAGGGCAGTACTAAATGAAAAAAATATAATATTAAGGCAAAATAAGAAATAATCTACACATCTTTATTCTGTTTAAGAGTTTACACCCCTGGCTCTTAATGCATAATTTCTGACGCATCAGTGAGTGTTTGAACCTTCTATAATAGTTGCATATAAGTCCCTAAGTTTTCCTCAGTGTGAAAAGATGGATCTTAAAATCATACAGTCATACAATACACAAAAATGCTGAAAAACCAAAACATTTGTGGGACCTGAAGGATTTTTCTGAAGAACAGCAGACAAACAAGGGACTCATAAACAACTATCACTAATAAAAACAGCTGTGGATCATTCAGGTAACAACAAAGTATTAAGAATCAAGTGTACAGAAACTTTTGAACAGGGTCATTTTTATAAATTCAACTATTATTTTCTCTTGTGGACTATATGCAACCGTCTTTTATGTGAAATATCTTATTCAGGTCAGTACTAAATAAAAAATAACATGCATTTTGTATGATCTCTCTGATTTTGGTAAAATAATTAACATCAGAAACATAGAAAAAGGGTATTTGGGTAAATTAGGGCAATGCGGGACACTTTAGACTTCTGATGTTTATTATGATTGTCAACAGGAATAAGGTCATATAAAGACAAAGCTACATTGGTTTTACACTGCTTGATTTTTTATTTTATTTTTATTTTTTTATTTACATTTAGTCATTTAGCAGAGGATTTTATTCTAAGCGACTTACAAACGAGGACAATAAAAGCCATCAAACCAACAAAACAGTTACTTATAGTCAGTAGATTGTCTGTTTGGAGAAAAAGTTCGCAGATATTAAACAGACAGTCTACTAATAGTCTATAGAGAGTTAGTAGACATGTAAGTGCAACGTTACTTATTGTCAACATAATGTTCAGAAGGGACCATCAAAATAAAGTGTCACTGTGAAAAGCCCCAGATAGTCTAATGCAGGGCTATTCAATTACATTCATTTGAGGGCCGAATTACAGAAGTAAAAATTTGAAGGGGGCCAAGGGTGTGCCATCCGTCCTGATCTCTTTCTGGGGGGGGCTATAAAATTAGAAATTAAATTGAAATGCATATTCAGCAGTAAAATTAACTAATATTACCAACACCAACATTTATAAAAGGTTAACATTAGTGCTGTCTGTCAATCAATGAAAACAAAAAAAAAAATCACCCATTTTTCTGTAATTAATCATGATTAATCTCATATTTAAATACTTACATTGTCATAATTTCACATTGAACCTCCAAATTAATGAAGAAACAACAAAGATAGTACATTTAAAATGTGTATAGGCATCTTTTTAACAAGTAGCTATTATTAATGAAGTATTCATACCAATACTGCTACTGGTGTCTCTATTAAATGCATTTTCCCTTAATTTTACCTATTAATTACAGCCATTCAACATTACAGTATAATTGAAAGCCATTCTTTTTAACATTTAATAGGCTCTGAAATATTTAACTTTTATTTTAAGTGATTTTAAAACAACCTTCACATAAACTATAAATTGTATATGCATAAACTATATGTGACCCTGGACCACAAAACCAGTCTTAAGTCGCTGGGGTATATTTGTAGCAATAGCCAAAAATACATTGCATGGGTCAAAATTTTGGATTTTTCTTTTATGCCAAAAATCATTAGGAAATTAGGTAAAGATCATGTTCCATGAAGATTTTTTGTAAAATTCCTACTATAAATATATTAAAATGTAATTTTTTGATTAGTAATATGCATTGTTAAGAACCTAATTTGGACAACTTTAAAAGTGATTTTCTCAGTCTTTTGATTTATTTGCACCCTCAGATTCCAGATATTCAAATAGATGTATCTCGGCCAAATATTGCCCTATCCTAACAAACAATATATCAATAGAAAGCTTATTTATTGAGTATTCATATCATATGATGTATACATCTCAGTTTTGTAAAATTTAACCTTATGACTGGTTTTGTGGTCCAGGGTCACATATAGATTATTCTTTATTCAAGCTACAAATGTTAATCAGCGACTAGAGCAGTCGAGTAATTTTTCTTTTTCTTTTGTTCTTTGATTTTCATCAAAGTGTGTTTAATGCCTGATCTAAAGGACGCTCCTTTTTACAAAGGCCGGTTTAATGCTTCACCAAAATGTTGCTTTTTTTAACAGTCTGATGTCCGTATGGTTATACTAGGACTTTTTTGCACCCATACATGTCAGGAAATGAGCACCCCCTGCTGGCCGAAATAAAGCCAAATCCAGCGGCAAACTATATTTTCTCAAAGGGTCTACCATCCAAATACAGAGCAGGCTCTGGCCTGCTTACCTTTAATGAAGAACCATACACTGGCTACGGCACACAACAGACACACTTGCTTTCGGTACCTTATAGGGATAGAAATTTGATGTTTATCTGCTTACCCCCAGGGCATCCAAGATGTAGATGACTTTGTTTCTTCAGTAGTACACGAATGAAGATATTTAGCTCAAACCGTTGCAGTCTGTTAGTCATTTAATGGCAGTGAATGGGCACCAAACCTTTGAAAGTAAAAAAAAAAAAACATGCACAGACAAATCCAAATTACACCCTGCAGCTCGTGACGATGGATTGATGTCCTAAGACACGAAACAATTGGTTTTTGCGAGAAACTGAGCAGTATTTATATAATTTTTTTCCTCTGATACACAGTAATATCCAGCTGTCCTGGGCACGTGCTCAGTATCTGACGCGTTACATGTGTATGTGCTCTGGCGTAGTATACACAAACGCCGGAAGCGATCTGTCGCGTGTATACGACACTCATTGTTTACACAGTGCACAGAGATTGGGGGTATAGCGGCTCAAAATGATAATTATTTGCGCTTATCCTGATTGTTCAAACCAATTTAAAGCTGAAAGATTATGTTTGCTTGTGCAAACTCATCCGGGATTCTTGACTGTTCACCGATTCCCATCTTCTGAGCCTGATCGCTTGAAGTTATGGTTGCTTGCTCTTCGGCTGGAAATCAACACGCCCATACACTTAGTAAAAGTGTGGGGGGTCTGCAGTGATCATTTTTCACATTTTCACGCGCCCAGGACAGCTGGATATTGCTATGTATCAGAGGTAAATAATGATATAAATACTGTTCAGTTTCTCACAAAAACCGATCGTTTCGTGTCTTAGGACATCAATGTATCGTCACGAGCTGCAGGGTGTAATTTGGATTTGTCTGTGCATTTTTTTTTTTTTACTTTAAAAGGTTTACTTTAAATGACTAACAGACTGCAACGGTTTGAATTAAAAATCTTTGTTTGTGTTCTACTGAAGAAACAAAGTCACCTACATCATGGATGCCCTGGTGGTATGCAGATAAACATCAAATTTTTATTTTTGGGTGAACTATCCCTTTAAAGCTGCTCCAGTAGCGGGGTAGTGCATCCTGACAATTCAGTTCAATACAGCCATCAGGGTGCGCTACCTTAAACAATGAGGTCAAATTCAAAAATAAGGTGGGGAATTAATAATAAATAAAAATAAAACAAGTAGATAGAATAGAAAAGAATAGAGAATGCTAGTGTTAGAGTGTAGTTTTTAAACCTACATCATGGTTTGCACTCTGGAGATCAGTTTCTATTTCAACAGGGGTTTTTTGTTGAGCAATGTAACCAATCACAGATATATCTGTTGATTTCTTGAACTCAACAGCCAATGAGAGGCATTTTAGTTAGAATCCACACACTGGTCAAATTGCCAGAGTTTTTGTTCAAGTGTTGTGTTCAGAACTCAATATAACATGCGTTTTTTTATGTTGTTTGGAATTGTTGCTGTTGGTCAGCCCTTGTTTCAGTAATTTAACATGTTGAATCAGCATTTGTCAGGTCTTGGAAGGTCTGGAAGGTGGACCATTATTCCCACTCTGTAGACATAAAATTTGAAAGTGGTTGCCCTAAACTACTTTTCAAATCTGGTTTGGGGACCAGCACAGTTTATGTGCTTATTTAACACATTCAGATCATCAGCTCTAAAGTCTGTATAAATATGCAGTTCTGTGGGTCAGCAGCCAGGACTGAAAACCACCGTACTAGAAAATACAGAAGCCACTCTGTAAATTGCAATTGGTAACATAGTGATAACCATAACAAGATAATTTATAATTTTGTGCTGCTGATTTTTAGCTGGCCAGGGTGAACACCATACACAGCTCTGAAATGCAAATATACAGAATTGAAATCTTTTTAAAAAGCCTTATACATATTAAGTATGATCATAATAATAGCTGTCTTTTCAGTAAATTATGCAAAGCGAGTGATGTATGGCACAGCACAGCTCATGCCAAGAGCGAGGGGCTGTTGAGATTTGAAACAAGCAATGGCAATTCATCTAATGGCTTATGCACATTCTGTTCCCATTTATATCTGCTGAGCTGTTGCATTCTCAAATCCCAAAGGTGTGATCTTGTACTAGTGTGAGAAAGTGATTCACACTTGCACTTAGAAAATGCTGACCCGCTGTACTATACCTCCTCTGAGATTTAACAGCTGCAAAAAGACAAGTAAAGTGAAGGGGCTTTCCTGAGTTGCATGTAAACCATAGTAAAGTTACACTGACAGCTATACAGCCACTGTTGCATCAGACCACAGTATGTTGTCTTACCTCTTTCCTTGTGGTACCAAAATCTCAAATGGCAATACACATGGCACTTTCATAAGCACCCTCCTCTGTTTTTTCTCTCTGTACCTGTCAGAAAGGACCAGATTCTTTCACATTCATCCACCAACATGTCAAGTGTCAGCCATGACCATATGTGACCTTGGACCACAAAACCAAGTAGCAAGGGCATATTTGTAGCAATAGCCAAAAATACATTGTATGGGTCAAATTGTTATTTTTCTTCTATGCCAAAAATCATTAGGATATTAAGTAAAGATCATGTTCCTTGAAAATGTTTAGAAAATGTCCTACTGTAAATAAACTTATTATTTATATAATTTTTTAATACTAATATGCATTGCTAAGAACTTCATTTGGACAACTTTACAGGCGATTTTCTCAATATATAGATTTTTGGCAACTTCAGATTGAAAACAACCAAATATTGTCATATCCAAACCATACATCAATTGAAAGCTTATTTATTCAGCTTTCAAGTGATATATAAATCTCAATTTCAAAACACCGACCCCCCTATCTGCCTTTGCCTTTTATACGGTCTTGTCCACTGTAAGACACATATTGTTTGAAGTAAGTACACTATAGTTGTTTTTCCTAAATGTAAAACTGATGATTTATCAGCTGTTATGTAATTTTTTTTCTGACTTTAAAAACAGTGAAAGGTACATTACTTGGCAGTGTAAATGCTTTCGTAATGTTATACAATCCACTGAAAAATATTTGTCATGTGCTTTTTTATATATATTTATTTATCCAGAATTTCATCTTGATTTTCTTAATTAGTAATGCCACAATTTTGGTTGAATTTCTTATTTTGGGGGGTTTAATTTTTCTACAGTGCACATGAATCTGACCACAGCTGAGAACATTTTTTTTTTCTTTTGCCTTTTATGTAGGTACAATAAGCAGCAGAAGTATTGAACATTTTGTCACAACGTCATTGCATGCAGTTTGCTTGGAAATAATCTTTAATATTAATGTATGGAGAGCTGGGTAGTAACTGATTACAAGTAATCTGAAATAATCAGGTTCCAAAAATTAAGTACATTTAATTAGATTAAATTACATTTTAAAATACTTGTAATCAGACTACAATTACTTTTTTACAGATTACATGATTACATTTTATTTACACAATAGCAATATAATCATAATTTATTGATTCTCCCTCTTCTCCATCATTTAAATTGTCCTTTCTAAAATAGCCTACGGCTTTTTTAGATATCTTTTAGATATCATTTAGATATTTTCAAGTCTTATGGACATTAACACAAAGATCAGTATTGTCAGGTGGCAACACCTAAATTTGGTTTATCCCTTATCACTTTGTAGGTAAATTAAACATGTCTATATCTTTGGAAGGACTTTGTCTTACCCTTCATCCAGTCTCAGACTTGCAGTGAAACATTGCCTGTAAAAAAAAGAGAAAAACATTTAAGTAGGAAAAAAACCTTTAAAGTGGTTCAAATGTTGACTTATCTTAAGATATAGTATTATTTGGTACAGAAATGCCAAACGTACCCTTCTTTAAATCTCAGACTCAGACAAATGTGTGCCTGTAAAAAAATGAGAAACAATTATGTAACTTAAATTTACTTGTAAACAACCCACACAAGCAACTATATTTCCTACACAAGTCTCATAACCCATTTATAATCTGAGCTGCCTAAAAAATTCAGATGGATGGTGAAAAACTGGTGACGTTTACTTTACGCGACGTAGAAAACGGCTCTGGCGCCGTGTACCTCGAGATAGCTCACTTATAAGATCGTAGTTTGTATGCATGGTTGATAAAAATGTTAAAAACACGTTTACTTACTCGTAACGAACGTCAACTGATACACATGAGGCGAGGAGGCCTGACTGAGACTATTGTTAGGATAAATTTGAAGGGGGCGAGAAAATGCCTGCTAAGCAAAGCCAACGGTACGCACTTTAAAGGTAAAATACACCTATAATCGCTCGAATTTCCCATTTTAACTATGTTTAACAGGTGGAGAAACAAATTTGTGTCAAATGGGACTTATACATTACAACTGCAGCGCAGCACAGCACAGCGGCCACCGTATCAAATGCAAAATTTGAAAGGTAAACACACTTCGGAAAACTATGACAGAACATAACTAATACCGAAGTCCCTTTAAGGGTGTTCTATTGCTGATACTCTGCTCTGCTAAAACGAACAATAATATCCCTAAAATCATGTCACACAAGCATTCACTCGCCTTATCCACGACACGTTGAATATGCTGCTTCTTCTTCTTCTTCTTCTTCTTCTTGGTTTTTAACGGCGGTTGGCAACCAACTTAAATAGGTGCATTACCGCCACCTTCTGCTCCGGAGTGTGGAACAGAGTTTCACAATCTATTTACCAAACCCGTTTTTCTAATAAAATCAAAGAATACTTTACTATTTATTTCGCTTGCCCATTTTATTAGAACCTTAAAATTTATTTCCTGATTTACATTCTTTCTTATTTCTTCTATCATTGGACCTCTTTCTTGTTCATATCTTCTACAATCAAGAAATACATGCTGCTTCTTCGCGCCAGCCCAACTGACAGATTCAAGTTTATTCGTTGTTCGTCTGAAATTCCTCCGCGATTTAGTTAGTTCGCCTTTACTTTTAAAATATAAGTTGTCGTGACTTTTTAAACATATCATTTTTTTACAGTGTGGGTTTCATTTTTCTACAGTACACATATGTACGGTGGCCGAGAGAGGTCAACGCGCTGCAAACAAGAAAACACATGCAAACAGAAAAAAACGACAACAAATTAAGAAAACATCTTCATCAGTTTGACAACACAGGCGCTGCAAATCCTCGCAACGCAAACACAAATACGGAAACGCGCTGCAAATTCTCACAACACAACCAAACTCAGAAACGCGCTGCGAACACACGAGGGCGCTGCAAACTAACAAACGCGCTGCATATAGCACGGTCCACAACGGAAATGTTTCAGGGGGACCTCAAAAAGTGACGAACTCATCTGGGACCTGATTATTTACATCACTATATTACCTGATTATTTATATCACTATCACCTTTAAGTGATACTATACTATCACTAAAAGGTGATAGTTCACCGATAACACCTCTGCTCTGACCAACAGCCACTGAACAAATAATCAGTCAACATTTCCGTTGTGGACCGTGCGGTTGCCACGCCTTCGTGTGTTCGCAGCGCGTTTCTGAGTTTGGTTGTGTTGTGAGAATTTGCAGCGCGTTTCCGTATTTGTGTTTGCGTTGCGAGGATTTGCAGCGCCTGTGTTGTCAAACTGATGAAGATGTTTTCTTAATTTGTTGTCGTTTTTTTCTGTTTGCATGTGTTTTCTTGTTTGCAGCGCGTTGACCTCTCTCGGCCACCGTAGTACTGAGTCTAACAACAACTGAGAACAAAAATAGATTTTTCCTTTTACCTTTTATGTAGTTAAAACAAGCAGCACAAGTATTGGGCATTTTGTCACAATGCCATTGCATACAGTTTGCTTTGGAAATAATCTTTAATATTAATGTATGCAGAGCTGGGTAGTAACTCATTACATGTAATCTGGATTACACAATCAGATTCCAAAAATTAAGTACTTGTAGATTAAATTATATTTTAAAATAAGACTACAGTTACTTTTTACGGATTACATGATATTTAAACAATAGCAATGAATTTATTGATTCTCCCTCTTTTCCATTTCCTTTTCTAAAATATTCTACTGCTTAAATACCTTCAGAAATTCTTCAAATTTTGTGGACATTAACACAAAGATCAGTCATTATATTCACCTGAATTTGACCACGGATTTACAAAAATCATTTCAGGTTTAACAAGTGTTTCAACATTGCATCCACTACTAATAAACATTGATTTTTATTTGATGTATCACTTTGTAGGTAATTTAAACATGTATTTATATTTCTTTGGAAGGCATTTGTCTTTCAAACACATTAAATTCACAAACTTTTTTGTCTATTTTATATTTATATTATAATTATATTTACTGGAAGTAGCCCTGAGGTTTTAATATAAATATTTTGATATATTTTAATATAATAACTTAATTAAGTATCACATTTGCATGTTCATTGGTTCTTTGACACTGGTTGTGGTCAAATGACATGCAGGTAAACAAATAAATGATTTCATTTTTAATACGTTTTTTTATTATTTTTTTATTTAGTTTGATTTTAAAACTATTTAGTTTAATTTAACATTTTTTATGATTTAATTAATTATTAGCTCATACACCCACTGTTGTTTGTGAAGTAGTTCCTCACAAACACCAGTTTGGGAAACCTTGATGTAAAATAATTTTTAATACACTTCATGTTGTTAATATGAAATAATTTAATGAAATATATTTTCTTACTTTTTGTATTTTTATGTCAATATGGTACAAGATTATCCTATTTAAAGCAATTTAATAAACGAGTTAGGTCAAAAGTAATCGAAAAGTAATCAAAAAGTCTGATTATATTACCTAAAATGTGTAACGTAATGGATTGTGTTATACTGACTGCAATTTGTATGTAATTTGGAATCAGTAACAGATTACAATTTGTAAGTAATCTACCCAGCTGTGAATATATGTAATAATGTTTACTCACACAAGTTTTGTTGTACAGAGTTCGGAAGCAGAAATAGATAGCTTTGACATGAATTAAAAATTTGTTACTAATTCATTTATTTGTGGACCTGATTTACTAAAAGAAAGGAAGAAATGTCATGGAGGCCGTTTAAATTACACAAATATTTTTGTTGACAGTAACTGGGCAGAGAATTTCTAATTCCCAGCATGTTTTGCATGTGACTAGGTGGGAAGAGTAAATGTTGAAATTAAGCATTTGTGTGTGTGTGTGTGTGTGTGTGTGTGTGTGTGTGTGTATGTGTGTACCTGGTATTCATCACGTTGTGGGGACCAAATGTCCCCACAAGGATAGGAATACCAGTAGATTTTGACCTTGTGGGGACATTTCTCAGGTCCCCATGAGGAAACAGGCTTATAAATCATGCACAATTAGTTTTTTTGATGAAGTAAAAGTGTGCACAATCTCCTGTGAGGGCTAGGTTTAGGTGTAGGGTAGGTGTAAGGTGATAAAAAGTACGGTTTGTACAGTATAAAAAACATTACGCCTATGGAATGTCCCCATAAAACATGTAAACCCAACATGTGTGTGTGTGTGTGTGTGTGTGTGTGTGTGTGTGTGTGTGTGTGTGTGTGTGTGCGCGTGTGCGTGTGCGTGTGCGTGTGCGTGTGTGTGTGTGTGTGTGTGTGTTTATGAGCAAGAAAGAGGAAGAAAAGAGGTGAGTATTTCTGTTATTTGGGATTCATGTTGCAGTAAAGTTTTGGGAGTTAGTATAGGGAGAAAAAAATGACCTGTTTTATTGCACAAATTATTATGTTACTGTTATTTATTTATTTAGTTATAGAACTGTAATGAAAACAAATTATTGAAGAAACTGTATTAAGTTTGTAATTATTTATCATTTGAGTGTAGAATACAGTGTTGCTTCCAGATATTATTCTTATAGTAGCCTATACAGTATACAAATCTATACTCATAATAATAAGTGTGCCATGTAAATGTAACTCTAGCTAATTCAACAATGTGGCTCAAAGTAAACAGAGAAGTGAGCAGAGGTGAGATAATCAGCTATAAAGTTATATTTTTTCTCTTTTTTAATATTATTACTATTTTTAATGTTATTTACTATTTAATAATGCCATTTAGCCTGAAATGTAGGCTATTATTTACTCTCCCAGTACTATTCGTCTGTCGTGAGTGCAGTGTTCTCTCTCTCTCTTTCTTTCTCTGTATAATGGCACAGCATCACCTGCCCTCATTTCTTTATTCAGAAAGCCTTATGAAGTACCAGGAGACTCAGCCATGAGGTGGCGAGGATACAGACACACCAGTTGTTTACAGTGATTTTTTTTTACCGTCACTGTAATGAAAGTGCCGTGATCAAGTAAGAAAACATTTTGGATTCGGCGTTTGCGCAGCTCTGTCAGATGATTCGATGTAACGTTAGTCTGTGATCGGTGCATCCATAGACAACACGACCGCGCGAGATATTTAGCCATGTCGAGGAGCTGAATTCGTAGGATTGTGGTTAAACATGTCTGAGGAGGTTAGCAGACTACAATTCAGCTGCTGCACTGAGCCCATATGGGCTTTTTAGAGCAACCCGAGAAACACTGACGTTCAAGTTGCATGGGGCTATTTTCTTCTCTGCTGCGAGCGGGTAAGTAGGTTACTTCACCTGTTCCTTACCTTAAAGTAACACAGTCTCCACAGTATGTTCTCGTTTTACTCTGTTTCACAGACTCTGGTCTGAAATATACACTATAATTTTTTTTTTTTTACGTAACCTAAAACCTGTTTGATGGAAACACTAAAGACTAAATCAACCTGACTACGTTAGAATACACAAATCAAAGTATGTTAGGGGTAGCTAACAACCCCGTGTTTTTCGTTATTTTTAGTAAATCATCATCTTTCACGTAATATACACGAACATATTTAATCCAGCAGCTACTTTTATTTTAGATACAAATAAAAGTTATTTTTCTGTATGTGTATCATTTGTATGTCTGTCTTGTATTTTCATAACTTAATAAGACTATAAAGGTCACTGTAGTTTGTTGCATTATTAGCCAGGTTGCATGGTAGCTTGTTGCTCTATTCAGTTGGTCTCCCTTGATTCTGAACGAATGCACCTGCACACACACCTGAGATACCAGGATCCCATGAGATGTAGCGCTGTCAGCATCAACCCTGCAAGCAGGGATGTAGAATTAAAATAACAATTCATGGTAATGAAATGAAACCTTTTCCCGTCTTGCTTTCACTCTTTCTGTCTCTCTGTCCCATTTTTTAATTTCTAGTTCTCCTCCTGCACTGTCATCTTGTTTTCTCTACTTCAGATATAATCAAGGCTGACAGGAATTACACCAAAGCATGTGAGTACTTTGTTTGAGTCTTTTATGCATGTTTTCTCAAATGCACTTGAGAGTCCTGAATAATTAGGCTTTAGGTTATGTGGAGGTAGTGCGATTTATATATGCCATTACATTATCGGCTGTTCTGTTTTAACCCTCATTTCACAATTTCACTCAGCTTGCTTTCCTCGGCGCAGAGTCGAACCCGAGGCTCGGCTTGAGCTCTGAGTTCGACCCCTCGTTGCAGTACTATAGAGGGAGAATAACAGAAATAGCAGAGGAGATGGGGAGGGATAGAAGTCCTGCTTGTATAGAATGATTGGATTTTCTTTTTAATGAATGCTAATTAATGTTATCGCATTGTACTTAAACTTACTGACTTTGCACACACAGGGTATCCACCTTTTTCTTTAACGTGGAAGTAAACCTATGGGTGAGACTTCCGGTTCGTTAGCCGATATAGGGAATATGCACTACAAACCAGCGTGCTCATAATTAAGATAATGCATTAAAGCAATAGCAAGCAGCAAAACGAGCTGTTTTGTACAGGTAAAAATAACTGGATGTGGATGAGACCGGAAGCCAGAGCCATAACATTTACAAATGATCGTGCACACTTTTACGGGAAGGAAAAGGTGGATAAAAAATGTATAATTTTGCAAAAAAGTGATCATTTTGGTACTTTTTTATTTATTTTTTTCCCTCACCTTGTTAGCTTATGATGCTCTCAGTCGAAAATGACCAGCCTACAAAAAAATGCTTATAAATTTCTTCTTCTTATCTAATCAAGGTTATAAAATGCTTGAATCAAACATATGGTAATAATACTCAACAGGAAATGTATAAGCAATTTTAAAAAAAGGATGTTTTTTGACCATGAACACCAATTTAGGTAAAGGATTTTCTGCATGGTGTAAGGGTTAAAGATATGTACTCAATTGGATTGCACTTAGAGGAAAGAATTTAGTTTGAAGAGTTTCATTGTTGTTGCTCTGGGAGTTATTAGTAGCCTGGCTAATGTTTTATTTAGTACTAACCTGAATGAGATATTTAACATAAAAGATATTCACAAGTAATTGAATTATAATAATAATTGAATTATTATAATAATTGAAAATAATTGAATTTATAAAAATGACCCTGTTCAAAAGTTTACACACACTTGATTCTTAATACCTGAATGATATTTTTTTCTTTTAGTGACAGTTGTTCATGAGTCCCTTTTTTTGTCCCTTGTTTGTTCTGAACAGTTAAACTGCCTGCTGTTCTTCAGAAAAATCCTTCAGGTCCCACAAATGCTTTGGTTTTTCAGCATTTTTGTGTTTTTAACTAGGGCTGTAGCTATCGAATATTTTCGTAATCGAGTATTCTGCCAAAAATTCCATCGATTAATCGAGTAATCGGATAAAACATAGGTTTGCTTAATTAAAGAGCAATATTAAATATACAAGAGAAATTAAGACAGGTTTCTTAAAATCTACATTTTTTAAAAAAAATGCATAGTATGCAACAATATTTTCCATCAAAAACAAGCATTTAGTTCTTACCAATTTTTTTACTGTCTGTGCTTGTACTGTGAACAATAACAAAGTTGACTGAGATGAATTAAGTGATATAAATTCTGGGTTTAAAATAAAGCATTTTCTGAGAGACAAAAACAAATAAAAATAAATAACTTTCAAAATTACTTTTTTTTTAATTATCAAAACTAAGGCATACATTAAAATAAATTATTAATAGTAATACAAAAACACTGCCTTTAAGTCTTGCAACTTAACTTTAAGAACTAAAAGTTTCAAAATCTACAGCTCAGGCATAACATAAGTCTTCTTCTTGGAATGCTTTGTGGCAAAACACAAGTCCATGCATAGTTTCACACGGAGTGCTTTAAGACAATAAAACTATAAGTTTTAAAACGTATAACTTTTGCTACGGTTAACGTTGCGCATGTCGTTTACACTACTCCGTCGATTTCAACCCTCGAAAACGGAGACTTTTGAAAACGCTGTAGACCCACTGATCTATATAGATCATTGTGTAGACCCAGTTTTAGTTGCGTTTCAGTGTAAACGGACCGAAACGGAGACTTTTGAAAACGTTGGCGTGGCTGCCAACATTCTCTCTGCGTATCCTTGACGACCGTGTAAACAATAACATCATGCTCGTTGCTGTAGCCATAGATGTGTAATACATAGATTCCCCTTTGACCGCTCCAAGCACGTCCTCCATCTTAACAATAGGGAATCTATCTATACATATCTATGGTTGTACATGCATGAATGGTAATATCAAAGTCCCTTTAAAACAAGTCATGTCACTCGGCGGCCATCTTTGAAACGCTACTCGGGCAGGCAAGTGCAGCTCTCATCTCTTTGAATGGGGAAACATCAAATTCTCCAAAACTGTTCACCAAGCTGACGATTAAATTTCATATTTTAAATCTTCAAAGAAATCCAACAAGAACTGCCTCATAAATATGGTTCCTTGAGCTCCAATAGCGTTTAAAAACGCTTATTTTTTCGGTTCAATGAGCCAGTGCGCATGCGCAGTACACGTAGAGCGCCGACTGTTTCTATAGCAACCAGGACTTCTGACGGCAGCTGCAGTGATGCGCTGACTTTACAAATCAACGATTGGCTCTTTCACTAAGAAGGCGGGGCTTCGCGGCCATAATGAACGTTGCATTTTTCCCCATTCAAAACTATACGAGTGATAGTCTTTGGTAATATGGAGTTTTCAGTTGTGTGGTGTAGACGGAGATCCGTCGTGCGGTAAATTATATTTTCACACAATTGCACTGGCCGTCGTGGTTTATCCCTTACGTAATTGACATACATTATTTAACAGCCTTCATCTCGACTAGCAATCACACTGATTTAACGCTAAGTTACATTGAATTTACCTGTCTCGGGTGACAGCCAGCATGGACGTTATGCTGCTGTGGTATGCTAGCTCGATCTTGCAATGGACACACACCACAGCGTTCTCTTTACTTTTCAATTTGAAATTATCCCAAACCTTGGACGTTTTCTGTCGTTTTCTCCTGTTTGTTTCTTCTCCTTGCTCGTTGCCATTGTTATTACTACCTTCCATTTTGCAGCCAGCACTAGTCGGCGCCCGCGCCCTCAAATAAAATTAGAGCCAACTCCTTCCTTGCGTTTCCTTTCACTTTGTGGGTGATGTAAGCGCATTGTCACACAAACAAAATCATTGCGAAAAAATGAGACGTGAGCTTTAAAATAAATTAAAAGAGGCTTCGAGGCAGAGGAATTTGCCTCGATCATTTTTTGTAATCGAGTTACTCGAGTTACTCGAGGAATCGTTTCAGCTCTGTTTTTAACCCTTTCCAACAATAATTGTATGATTTTGAGATCCATCTTTTCACACTGAGGACAACTGAGGGACTCATATGCAGCTAGTATAGAAGGTTTAAATGCTCACAGATGTTTCAGAAGGTAAAACAATGCATTAAGAGCCAGGGGTGTAAACAAAATGAGGATGTGTACATTTTTCTTATTTTGCCTAAATAAGGATAATTTTCATTTTAGTACTGCCCTTCAGAACCCCTGGATCTCAAAATCATACAGTACAGTCATTGTTGTAAAGGGTTCAAATACACAAAACCAAAGAATTTATGGGGCCTGAGAGGCTTTTCTGAAGAACAGCAAGCAAACAAGGGACTCATGAACAACTATCATTAAACAACAACAAAAAACACAGCTGTGGATCAAGTGTATGTAAACTTTTGAACAGGGTCATTTTTATAAATATAACTCTTGTGCACTATATGTAAACAATTTTTATGTGGAATATCATATTCAGGTCAGTACTAAATACAAAATAACATATCTTTTATGATCCCTCTTGTTTTGGTGCAGATTCTGAAAGGTGTATGTAAACTTTTGATCTCAACTATGAATTCTGATTTTCTAAAACTGACTATAAAAACAAAAAAGCTTTAAAATCTGAAGTTATATGTTTGTATTGTAGTCAGGCTTAGTACACAAGCTGAAGTGTAACTGTGCGTTCACACCGCCGGCGGCGAGAGCGTCAAAGTGGCCGGAAGTCATTCAATTTTTTTTTAATGTGAGCCGGCGGCGAGAAGCGGCGAGAGCGGCGCGGCGCGTTTTGGGCGGTGTGGGCGTCGGGGAGAGTTGAAGTCAGGTCAACTTTATGGTAATGAGCTATGACGCGGCTCGGCGGCAACCAATCGGAATGTAGAAGTTCACCGCTGAGAGGTTTCCAAAGAACGCAGTCCTGTAAACTTGGTTCCGGCCACATTAGTTCCCAAGGAAAATGGAGAAGTTAATTATTGCTGTGGCGGGATTCCCCATAATCTAGGACGTGTCCCTATTTTTAAGTTTGCACTTAACCATGAACACAAAACCCAAAAATCCACCCAAAAATCCATGCAAATGGCTTTTAATTGGTTTATTTCGTTAGCAAACATGTAACTATATTAAATTCAATTTCTTATTTTCATGTTTAAAATATTTAATGAGGTTAACCCTACTTGTGGTCAGTCTGCACAAGATCGACATGCTTGTTTGCTTTGCGGCCGCTTTAAATACAAGACCACCCGTTCGATCGTCAGAGCGTCAAGGAATCTTTCTACAGCGTTGCATGCAGGGCGGCTAGAGCGAATTTTGACGCTCTCGCCGGCGGCGGTGTGAACGCACAGTAAGAGGTGGTAAGTTGAGGTGTAGAGGTGTACCTGTCTGGACAAATGTCCTCTAAAACGACTTGATGTGTTTTGGCTTGGAATGATGGTCTTGTCATAAATAATATGTAGAGTCTGTGGTCATATGAATGAAATAGGGTGGGTGGTCACTGGGTGAGATGTAGCCACAGGGCCATTACACATCTGTGTGTCTGTCGCTTTTTAACTCACTCTTTCTCTCCTCTGATTTCTCTCTCATTTCTGCAGATGAGAGCATCATCCTTCTTTGCAAAAAGGAGAAGGTCAGAATTGGAACCTGTTTGGTCAATCGTTTAAGATGTTACTATAGGAAAGACTGTGGCAGGGAGTACATGTTGATGAAACTGATTTGTTCAGGTAAGCAAAATGTCCAATTTTCAGGCATCTCTAAATGTACAGTGTTCTGTCATCCGTACTGTACTGTCTGTTCCAGTCCATGATCTGTATCTCACGCATTGCTGGTGGTTGGAATTATGGACCAAAATTTTACACATATTTTATAGAACAGAGGTTTCACACACTTGTAATGTTGATACCAGTTTTATCCTGAGGAATAAACAAACAAACCAAACTGTAGGCAGCTAGTTGGGGGTCGAGACAGAAACCATGGCAACGCGGCTGAAGTTGTGATTCAACTGGGCTATCTTGACACTGAGTTGATTAAGCAGTGTTGTTTTAAAGAGAGCCCTTTTTCTCTTCACTTCGCCTGGCAACTTAAATGCGCTCAGCACAACAAAACTATAAAGCATGTAAACTACCACTCAGAGTGCCAGAAATTTCATCTAAGAATGAGAATTTAAATGTTTTCATACCTATCTTCGATACATCTGCTCAGTGAAGTATATAAAGGCAGGTTGTCAGCCATCAGGGATCATTCTCTACCCTACCCTGTGCAAACAAGAAATTAGTTTTGCTAGTCAACTCAGTATGAGAAAAATGGTTTCTGAATGTTAATACGTGCCCTGGGGACTGCCGTTACGTCTTTTCCTTGCCAATTTTTAATCAGAATCTCATCTTTTGTTATTGCTGTAATTATTATACGAGACCAGTATTGTGAAACCCGAGGCAATGCTTGTGATTATGTTTCTGTTCTTTTACGGACATGTTATCTTGTTCGCTAAGTGGCCACCATCCTGTTTTTAACACCTTTGAGGGGAACAGGCAGCCCCTTCAGCCATAGCGCATTTAGGGCATCTGCTAATTCGGACTGACCTTTGTCTAAACTGTTTACAGACAGAGGAAGTTGTATCCACTTACACTGATGATGTCACAGGGCTTTGAGCATGTAGCAAAAGCAAAAGACGACTGCATTTTGTTTAACCTCATAGAGTTAAAGGATTAGTTCACTCCAGAATTAAAATTTGCTGATAATTTACTCACCCCTATGTCAGCCAAGATGTTCATGTCTTTCTTTCTTCTGTCAGATAGGAATTAAGGTTTTTGAAGAAAACATTACAGGATTTTTCTTTATGTGGTGGACTTCAATGATGGCCAACGGTTTAAGGTCCAAAGTGCAGGTTCAAAGAGCTCTGCACGATCCCAGCCAAGGAATAATCTAGTGAAACGATTAGTCATTTTCTAAAATAACATAAAAATATATTTTTAACCTTGTCTTGCACTAGCTTTTCATCCACAACTTCACACATAACTTAATCATGTTGTAAAGGTCACACATGATGTACAGTAAGGGGGGGGGGGGGGGAATTTGATCCCCTGCTGCTTTTGTACATTTGCCCACTGACAAAGAAATGATCAGTCTATAATTTTATAGTTAGGTTTATTTTAAAGGAACCGTATGTAAGAAATTTATGTCAGTTAATCATAAAATGGCCCTGACATGTCACTAGACATTAAGAAATCATGTTCATTTCAAATACTTATATCACTGACAACAGTGGTCCGGCCAGGATATTGTCATTTAAAAGTGAGAGTTGCAGCCCTCAACTGATGTTATTGTTGTCATTTTGTGTTTTGGTCTGAGGCGCTACCCTCCAGCTATCTACCAATCACGAAATCAGTAGAGTTTCGTGATCCGGGTTGCCAGCTCTGTTACAGCTGCAGTTACGAACGTGTCGGATAAAACATGTATAACGTTACGAAACGTAAAAGACCTTGTTATGAATCCGAAATACGTCGTGACAAAGTCCGAAATAAAAATAGGATTTGTATAGGATATGCCTTTGAAAGATGGAGACGGCTGAAAACGGAGAAGAATTTGAAGATAGACGCCAACGTTGGTAATTTTGTCCTGGACAAGTAAGATTCATCTATGTTTGGCTAACTTTGCTTCCGTACACAGTGGATTTCCCACGGTTGGTCGTGCAAAATGCGTTCATAAAAAGCTTTATATCGCACCACTAGCAGGGTATGAAAACAACCTATGTTCCGACTGAAATGTGGTATTACAGTACATCTTTACGAAATATTTGGCTAATCGCCATCTGTAAATTTTTGCGATACATAATTAGTTCGCAAAACATCTCTTGTGAAGCATAAACATAATTAACAGAAGAAAAACAAATTACTGTGTAGGACTCGTCACTTGCCATTGAAGCTCCTTGTAGCAGCCTACTCCTGCAGCTTAGCTGGCAACCTCGAGTCAGGGGGGAGCGGGAGGGGATACACCGTTCTACAGTATTTTGAAAGTGATTGCAGTACCAGTTTTGGCCGCAATCCTACATACGGTTCCTTTAACAGTGAGAGACAGAATAACAACAACAAAAAAATCTGAAAAACACATTTCAAAAAAGTTATAAATTGATTTGCATTTTAATGAGTGAAATAAGTATTTGATCCCCTATCAATCAGCAAGATTTCCGGCTCCCAGGAATCCTTTATACAGGTAACAAGCTGAGATTAGGAGCACTCCCTTTACGAGAGTTTGTGCAGTTGGTGCGATTATTCGCAAATTGAAGAAGTAAGGAATAATTGATGATGGGCTGTTGAATTCTTCATTTCTTTCAATTCTTCATTCTTCAATTCTTCACCATAGTGCATTATGCTTGATTCTGATTGGCTGACGAACGTTCTAATGGTGTGCATTATTTTCCGCATTACATGTCTATATCACTTGATCACACGATTTCAGTTATTTCAAAGGTACAGCCCCAAACAGCAAAATAACCTAAACCCATCAAACCTAAAATACGAAAATAAGATGTTTATTGCTCTACCCTACCTTTTTGAACCGAACTACACTGATGTAGAACTAACCACACGTGTCCTTTCCAACGTGATTATGTAATGCGTGTAAGTCATTGACACGCATTGCAGAGCTAGTGCAAGACGAGCATTTGCTGTTAAAAAGTCTTTTTGGATTTTTGAACTTAACATCTTTTCCCGAAAGGGATGAATGAAGGGATAAACTACTCATGTTTTTTGTAAGCATTTTATTCTTCTTTTTTAGAGACAAACATTGTTCACTTTTTTATAAAAAGAATTTTGTTTTCACGCACCTGGACTTACAAATAGCCTCAGTCTGAGCGCAACAATATTTCCTTGCCTTCCTTGTTAAAAAGTACATACATTTTCTTTTGTTTGACTGATCATTCCGCTAGATAAGACCCTTATTTCGTGGCTGGGATTGTCTTGAGGCCTTTTAAGCTCCATTGAAACTGCAGTTTGGACCTTCAACCCGTTGGCTCCCATTGAAGTCCACTATATGGAGAATTATATGGTATTTTTTCCCCTCACTAAAACTAGGTTAAGTACACACTGACAGTCTTGTACCTTTGTCATTTTGCCCAATTTACAAGTACTTTTTTGCTTTAAATATAAGAAATTGTGATGTGATTTTCCTCATAGCTGGTTGTTCTTTAGGAACATAGGCAATATGTACAAGAATAAGTTGGGAATGGTGCTTTGTGACAAACTAT
This sequence comes from Garra rufa, assembly GCF_049309525.1. Taxonomy (NCBI): domain Eukaryota; kingdom Metazoa; phylum Chordata; class Actinopteri; order Cypriniformes; family Cyprinidae; genus Garra; species Garra rufa. The sequence continues at coordinate 26,671,071 of NC_133363.1, read as the reverse complement.
GCGCTGCAATGGTAAATATATTGAAATACAAGCAGTTGCTGTTTTAATGTATAAATGCATGTATTCATTGAACTGCATAAAAGTTTCATTAAAGGGATAGTTCACCCAAAAATGAAAATCTATGTCATTAATTACTCATGTCGTTCCAAACCTGTAAGACCTTTGTTTATCTTCAGAACACAAATTAAGATATTTTTGATGAAATCCGAGAGCTTTCTGACTCTGCACAGCAACGCAACTGACACGTTCAAGGCCCAGAAATGTAGTAAGAACATCAATAAAATAGTCCATGTGACATCAGTGGTTTAACGTTATGTTATGAAGCTACATGAATACTTTTTGTGCACAAAGAAAACAAAAATAACAACTTTATATAAAAACCCTTTTTTCTCTTCCGTGTCAGTCTTCAATGCTTGTTTACAACAGTACCACGCATGCGTGTCAGTTGCATTGTTGTCTTTGCAGGGTCTGAAAGCTCTCAGATTTCATCAAAAATATCTTAATTTGTGTTTTGAAGATGAGCAAAGGGTTTGGAATGAATTGACTGTAATTAATGACATAAACTATCCCTTTAATATTATTATTTTTCATCATTAGTATTGTTTCAGAGTGAATTTTCATGAGGTAGTGGTGTGTGGACCTGTAGAGAACCTGTGGTGCCTTACAGTTGGATCACTTAAAATATTGAAATGTACTATATGTGCCCTGCTGCATTCCCCGGATATTAAAATCTCATGTACAATGCAGAAGCCTGCAGGTAGCAGGACTCTGTGTCCTTAAAAATGCACACAAAAAATGAGTAGTGCTCTCAAGTCACTTGCCTCAATTCACTCTGATACATGATACATTGCTCATCTATTCAACACTTTAAATGTCACAGCAGCCCTGTGGTCCCTGCAGCCAGCTTTTTCCCTGGCTCAGGGACAAAGAAGCACTATAAAAGATCATAAAAGTGGCCCATAAAACTTGTGCATTATATTCCAAGTCTTCTGATATCAGACAATAGATTTGTGCGAAGTGTTATTCACTGAAAAGATTTATCATCAAATCTTATGGACCAATTTTATAATACTGTTATTTTACAATGCATTTTTTCCTTTTTGTAGCATGACAACCTAAACACTATCGTTTAATAGTTTGGGGTTGGTAAGATTTTTTTATGTTTTTAAAAGAATCTCAGATGTGCACCAATACAGTAATATTGTAAGGTATCATCACAATTTCAAATAAGTTTTCTATTTTAATATATTTTAAAATGTTATTGATGTACTAAAATAGTTGTTTATATACAGTGGTGGGCAAAATTATTAGAACACTAGTATTTTCACCAGCTAAAAATGGGTTTTGATCAGTTATTTCTATCTTTTGCTGTAGGAAATATCAGTTTACATTTACAAGCATTCATTTTGCCATTAATTGTAATATTCCAGCGAGATTTTTGTTTGCATAAGGAGTCTGACAACAGCCAGTGCTCCACACAGAGATCTGATCTCATCGTCATACAGTCTTTCTGGAAGAAACAGAACAAACTGAGACAGACTAAATCAGAAGAACTCTGGCAACATCTCCAAGATGCTTTAAATGACCTACCTGCAAAGCTACCTGAAGAACTATGCGCAAGTGCAGCTGCAGTATGTCAAAAGCTGCTTTAAACACAACGGATGGTCACAATGTTGATTTCATTTAGTTAATAGAAGTTAATTGATAAAGAAAATCTCTTTATGACATAATTTTTGACAGCAGCATCATTTCACAGCATTTTTACACAAGTGCCTAAAACTTTTAACAATACTGTAGCTTTGCAAATAGGTTTCTTGAAGCATCTTGGAGACATTAACACAGTTCTTCTGGATTTAGTCTAACTCAGTTTGTTCTGTTTCTTCATGTTATTCCAGACAGACTGGATGATGATGAGATCAGATCTCTGTGTGAAGCACTGGCTGTTGTCAGAATCCTGACGCTGGATTATTACAATTAATGGCAAAATGAATGTTTGGAAATGTAAACTGCTATTTCCTACTGACACACTACAGCAAAATATAGAAATATAACTACCTTAAAACCATTTTTAGCTGGTGAAAATATTAGTGTTCCAATAATTTTGGCCACCACTGTATATATAATTTATATTTTATATTAATGTGTATATTGAAAAAAAAACACCTTTTGTGTTCTAAGAAATCAAGTTTGAAAGAATATGTGACCCTGGACCACAAAACCAGTCTTAAGTCGCTGGGGTATGTTTGTAGCAATAGCCAAAAATACATTGCATGGGTCAAAATTAATGATTTTTATTTTATGCCAAAAATCATTAGGAAATTAAGTAAAGATCATGTTCCATGAAGATTTTTTGTAAAATTCCTACTGTAAATGTATCAAAACGTAATTTTTGATTAGTAATATGCATTGTTAAGAACCTAATTTGGACAACTTTAAAGGTGATTTTCTCAGGATTTTGATTTTTTTGCACCCTCAGATTTCAGATTTTCAAATAGATGTATCTCGGCCAAATATTGTCCTATCCTAACAAACCATACATCAATAGAAAGCTTATTTACTGAGCTTTCATATGATATATACATCTCAGTTTTGTAAAATTTAACCTTATGACTGGTTTTGTGGTCCAGGGTCACATATAATTTAATTTCCAACTACCCCTTTTAACTCATGTTGTGTTTTTGAAGAATTTTGTTAGCAGCTGATTTTGTGCATCTCAATCAAAAAGCATACTTGGTCCATATTTCATATTCCCAATTAAAGAGTTATTATTGATCAGCAGGTTGCCTGCTGCGCTGCCATTTCCTCTCTTCCTGATGTGACCTTCCATCAGGCACTGTCTCAGCTGGTTAGATCTTTGTGTTGCAGCGAGGTTGGTGACGCTGGCTCTAGCCCACTGGGGATGCCCCTGCTGTGCGTGTGGAATAGCACACCCATCATACCTCTCCCTGCATCACTGACACAGACAACATGCACCATTATTGCTACTACAGCCCACTCATAAACACTCGCCCTCCTACAGTCATCCCAAAGGGAGGCTAAAAGAAGCGGCAGAGAAGGCAAGGAGAAAGCAAGATTTAAAGTGGTAGAAAATGTTGCCTTTGTTGTTGCATCAGTTGCTTGGTTGCTTCTCTTCCTGTCATATGTGGTACGCTGGCTAAATGCTCCGTCTTCAGACTTGGTGTCCTCTGGTATTGACTTTCATGGCTACTTTCAAGTTCATGCAAATCCCAGATGTAGAAAGGCTTTGTTTTGTTTGTTTTGAGTGCATTAGCATTTTAATTCCAGAGCGAGAAAGAAGGCCTCTCCTGCTGCTGCTCTCATAAACGCTTCCAATTAGATGAGCAACGGGCGGCTCTGAGTTTTGGGTTATCAGAAAGAGCTTTATTACAGCCCTCCCTGAGGAAGAGTACCCACGCTGACATACATCCTTGGATGTTGGTTGTGCTTTTTCACATCTGTCAGAGTCAGTTGTCCACATTAAAATGGTGTTAGTCCATCATAGCTGTCCCTTCTACTGATATGCAGTTGAAGTTTATTTGCTTATGATCCGATATGTGACCCTGGACCATAAAACCAGTCTTAAGTAGCATTGGTATATTTGTAGCAATAGCCAAAGATACATTGTATGGGTCAAAATGTTTATTTTATGCCAAAAATCCATGTTCCATGATATATCAAGACTTAATTTTTGATTAGTCAAATGCATTGCTGAGAACTTCATTCGCACAACTTTAAAGGCAATTTTCTCAATATTTAGATTTTTTTGCACCCTCGGATTTTCAAATAGTTGTATCTTGAAAATATTGTCCTATCCTAACAAACCATACATCGATGGAAATCTTATTTATTCAGCTTTTAGATGATGTATAAATCTCAATTTCAAAAAATTGTCCTTTATGACTGGTTTTGTGGTCTAGGGTCACATATAGTTGAGGTGCATTTAACTATATATTTTCATAGCACAAGCTTTGAATTCTGTTCCTATTAAAAATATTATCTTGCTCTGTCTGAAATGTTATCTTTTCTCTGTGGTGACTGTTATTCCTACAAAATGTGAAACATTAGACAAATAGCACTTGGCATGGAAGATGAGCCTGGCGCTGTTCTAAATACTCATGTGGTCTGCACATATTTCAGTGCACATCAATTTTATCAAACTGTATCCTCCAGCTCTAGCCATCAGGCAAAATCGAGCCATTTTCTGCATGAATTTTGAAAAATTGATGCAAGATTGCATCCTTATGCTGGCATGACTAACAATTTCACTCTTGGAAAAAAGCAACCTTGCAAGAGCTCTGAATCTATATGCATATGAGCTTTATACGAGAGCAAGAGGAAAGAAGTGGGAGTTAGCATGATGGTAATGCTTAAGAGTTTTTCAGCATTCCTGCTGGATTCCTAGATTGTTATTGCTATAAAATCCTTCTACTGCTTTAGGGACTAATTTGTTTCTTATTTCATAAAGCAGTTCACAAAGTTGGCATAGATCTTCACCTAGCTTGCAAATGCACCAGTATAAGACATTTTGACAAATAATTTGTTTAATGTTTACAATTAAGTCTAATAACGCATTAAACCAAAAATAGATATAGTAGAATAAAAAAAAAAAGCTTTGATGTTACCTAAATGATCCACAGCAGTTTTTTTTTTTATTTTATTGATAGTTGTTCATGAGTCATTTGTTTGTCCTGAACAGTTAAACCGCCCACTGTTCTTTAGAAAAATCCTTTAGGTCCCACAAATTCTTTGTTTTTTCAGCTTTTTTCATGCATTTGAACCCTTTCCAACAATGACTGTATGATTTTGAGATCCATTTTTTCACACTAAGGACAACTGAGGGACTCATATGCCACTATTACAGAAGGTTCAAATGCTCACTGATGCTTCAGAAGGAAACAATGCATTAAGAGCTGAGCGATAAAAACTTTAAATTTGAAGATCAGGGTAATTTTAACTTATTTTGTCTTCTTGGAAACATGTAACTATCTTCTGTAGCTTCTGAAGGGCAGTACTAAATGAAAAGAATATGAGATTTAGGCAAAATAAGAAAAATGTACACATCTTCATTCTGTTCAAAAGTTTTTACCCCCCATCTCTTAATGCATTGTGTTTCCCTCTGAAGCATCAGTGAGCATTTGATTTTCTGTAAAAGTTGCATATGAGTCCCTCAGTTGTCCTCAGTGTGCAAAGATAGATTTCAAAATCATACAGTCATTGTTGAAAAGGGTTCAAATACACAAAAATGCTGAAAAACCAAAGAATTTGCGGGACCTGAACGATTTTTCTAAAGAACAGCGGGCAGTTAACTTTTCAGGACAAACAAGGGACTCATGAACAACTATCACAGGTGTATGTAAACTTTTGACTTCAACTGAGACTGTCATATATGTTTAGTTTATTGGACTGTACAAAAATAAGGGGCAAAAATAAAATAAGATGCCCCATTTTTAGTCGTGCTCTTTGAGTAGCATCTCAGTAACAGCTGCAGTTCCAGCATCCAGCATTACTCAACAGCAGCACAATGAATCCAGCCTCCAGCGCTTTCCATCTGTGCCTGGCAGTCCGTGTTATTATCCTAAAGTGAGAACCTTTGTCTGTGTTTTTTAGGTTATCTCTATTTGGGTTTGAACTGGGAGATGGGTGGATTCTGGTTGATTGAGTGAGACTTGCAGAAGTGGTTCATGGGTGCCACTTAAACTAGATTAAGCCACGGGGCCAGCGCCTCATCCCATGGGCTCAGCCTGCCAGCCATAACGGCGAGAGTGGGATCAAAGCTGTCAAATCCTGTAGAAATGGGTCCTGCTATTGCATCCCCTGACCCACTAAAACCCTCGAGGTCTAGATAATACGGATCTTCACCGTTAATCCCCCTTTAGCTTAACTTGCTTGGGATATATGGTATCCAAAGCACCCAGGTTTATCGCCACTGTGCCCTTTAATCTGGGTTAAATGACATGGGAATTGCGTCTTTAAATGGTTGCCCTTCCGTGACAGGAAATTGTCTTAGAGATGTGAATTCAGGGAATCACTGTTTTTTTTTTTTTTTTTTTTTTTTTTAACTCAACTCCTGTGAGTCATTCACTCCTATTTGAAACCCGAATTTTCAGCTTGAGTTGAGAAGTGCAGGATTTTTTTTATGTCGATAACAATGAAATGTTCTGGACATTTTTACTCAATGTGGATTAATGTAACAGTCAATCACACACAATAAATTCAACAGCAAGAAGTCAGTCCATGTTGTTAATATGTCTGCATGTTCTGCATGTCTCTTTGTAAATGAATGGTGCTGTTTTGTCTCATACAACACTCCAACACATGTGACACTCGCAGAGTTTTTAGCATCCGCATGTCAATATATGAAGGCATGAATACAAATACTTCTCCTCCAGAGCTGCTCTGAGAGTCACTTCACCAGCTTTACACTTTCATTTAAGAAAAAAAACAAACGACACACTGAAACTGAAAGAGACAACCTGACAAAATAAAAGTCAGGTTTAACTTGAAGAAATTATGACAGAAATATATTTAGGGCCCTATGAAATAAATGTTTCCCCCTAAATTCTTTTTTCCTTCTAATTTTTTTCTGGGTTCTGTCTTTTGTGACCCTGGACCACAAAACCAGTCTTAAGTCGCTGGGGTATATTTGTAGCAATAGCCAAAAATACATTGTATAGGTCAAAATTATTGATTTTTCTTTTATGTCAAAAATCATTAGGAAATTAAGTAAAGATCATGTTACATTAAGATTTTTTGTAAAATTCCTACTGTAAACCTATCAAAATGTAATTTTTGATTAGTAATATGCATTGTTAAGAACTTAATTTGGACAACTTTAAAGGTGATTTTCTCAGTATTTTGATTTTTTTGCACCCTTAGATTCCAGATTTTCAAATAGATGTATCTCGGCCAAATATTGTCCTATCCTAACAAATCATACATCAATAGAAAGCTTATTTATTGAGCTTTCATATGATGTATATATCTCAGTTTTGTAAAATTTAACCTTATGACTGGTTTTGTGGTCCAGGGTCACTTTTAGTGGATTCGGTACAAATTTATCATAAAAATTTAGCCTAATAAAATATGAATAAAACTTTTTATATTAAAAACTTTAACAGTTTGATCATTGTTTTAAAATGAAATGATTTTACAAAACATTACATTTACATTACATGTTGTCAAGCAAGATGCTGCACAAGAGAATTTTATAAATTAATGTAAAAATACTTTGTATTGTATTGATATTACATAAAAATAATATTATTTTTACTTTGAGAATTTTAATATACACTATTAATTAAAAACTTACTCTATAAAGTTCAGTTTACATTTATTCTCAAGATCTAACAAACATGTGGAAAGTATTTCCTTCCCCATTAATGGTAAATTAATATCGCAATAAATACTGAGATTGTATAATATGAAAAAATATATATTGTAATAAAATGTTGCCATATTGCATAGCCCTACATTAGGACAATAGTACAGTAGTTGTCCTAAGACAAAAACGGGTATTGTTTTGGTTTTAGGACAACTTTAATGAAAGGTTTTGTTCCACTTCAAATGTTGACTACTATATATGACACCTTTTTGAATCAGTACAGCAAATACTGTATTTGCAGCTGTACAATAATTTGATTAGATTTTTATTATTTTAATTTTTTTGGCCAATCAATTGATCCTTAGTACTATTGTTTCGAAAAATTTTTTTGATGTGTAATTAATATTAGCTCACTGCATGCTGTGCAACATATGTTATACCCAGTATATATTTGTGGAAATTGCATTAAAACATAACAATTTTGTCTGTTGTTAGGTGTAAAAATGTTTGGCCAGATTGTTTCCATTGCACTCTTGATTTGCAAGGGTAATGATGCCGAACTCCAGTGGGGAGTTTTTTTCAAGTAACATAAATATTAAAATATTGAAAAAATTGTACCATCACTTGTGGAAGAAATGCACGTTGTGCCATGTAGTTTGACAAACATCTAGGTATTCATGCAGGACAGTTACATACCATGCACAATGTACATACTGCATACAGGATGGAAGTATGTTAATGTGAACAGCAAAAGCAAGATTTTTATACTACTACTTGCAAACTGTATGTTGGGCAGTGGGTGTTGTTAGATTCTTAGAATAGGCAACTCTTGGTGTAGTGTAGTACTGTTCTTCATGTCTTCTGATATTTCATGAGGTTGTGATTTTACAAATATCTTGCAGATTCATTATATGGTTTAGTAGCAGTAAACATGAAAGCAGATAGTTGCACTCTCACTTAAAGTCTTCTTGGATTAGACAGTCGAGCGGGAAGATTTTGACAATGACTTGCTGTACTCTCTGTCTATTTACCAAATCCGTCTGACAGCTCCCTTGACAGCGTAGCAGACTGAGGCAGCTGTCTTTGCCTCATATACACTGGCTATGCAAAAATCACTAAATTATATTCCTACTGCAGTGCAATAGCTGGAGGAAACTACAGTGGTCTATTTCAGTAATAAGCTTCCCCTCTATCAAATGATTCATTTATTATGTTCATGTATATTCAGCTATTAAATGTAATGTAATTACAAATGCTGAAAGTATGAACATCACCCTAAAAATTAGAACATAAGATTTTGCACATACTTTACTGTTTTAACATATTTTTCAACTGTAGATCGGTTAATAATATCCCATAAATATATACGTACTTGTCAGCAAATCAAAAACAAAATCAGCAACAAAGTCAGCAAATTTGGTATACTATGGCAGGACATGGTTAATTTTTTGACACTGTTGTCAGTCCCTTTATTTTACCTACATTTAAAATGTATCTCTCCGGAGGATATATTACAACCTCATTCTGTCCTGTTTTTCAGAATTCCCTGTTAACCAAGGGAACTTTCATACCAACAGTTGTAAAAATATGCAGCGTTTCCCCCAATGACCAGATGTTGTGTCACAGAAAGGGAGGCCCAGGGTTGGCTGGCACACTTTTCATTTTTAAAAATGTATTTTGTATTGTTGTTTTTTAATTATCTTATGTGGAACAGATATTAAGATAACCCAACTAGATTCAAATTAAAGCTTAATTTTGGGGTAAAAAAATAAACATGTTTAGCTAAAATTATCTTATGCAATTGTGCCAAGACGAAACTAACTCAAACGTATGGAAGCACATTTCCACCACTGAAAAAAAAAGGTTATTGTGACATTTTATGTCAAAATTTGGCTTTTTTTTCTCATAATTTTGATATAAACTCACAATTGCAAGTTATGAAGTCAGAATCGCGAAATATAAACTCACAATTCTGACTTTTTCTCTCAGAATTGCATGATATAAACTCACAATTGCGAAGAAAAAAAAGTCAGAATTGGCAGATATAAATTCACACTCGCAATTGTGAGTTATAAAGTCCAATTTTGAGGGGCAAAAGCTCTAGCAATTACTCACAATTCTGACTTGATTTAACTGCAATTGCATGCTTAAATTAACTTTCTTCTCAGAATTGTGTGATATAAACTCACAGTTGTGAGTTATAAAGTCAGAATTGAGAGATATAAACTCACAGTTGTGAGTTATAAAGTCAGAATTGAGAGATATAAACTCACAATTCTGATTTTTTTTTCTCAGAATTGCGTGATATAAACTCACAATTGTGAGTTATATGCTATAAAGCAGTGGTTCTCAATCCTTGTCCTGGGGGACCCCTGCTCTGCACATTTTGCATGTCTCCCTTATTTAACACACCTGATTGAAATCATCAGCTCGTTAGTTCAGTTTATGTATCTCTCTCCTAACGAGCTGATGATCTCAACAGGTGTGTTAAATGAGGGAAACATGCAAAATGTGCAGAGCAGGGGTCCCCCAGGACCAGGATTGAGAACCACTGCAATAAAGTCAGAATTGCGAGCTTATTTTATTTTTTCTTTCCGAAAAAACGTCAGCATTGTGAGTTTATACTTTGCAATTCTGACTTATTCTTAGAACTCGAGTTTATAACTCACATTTGTGAGTTTATATCTCACAAAGGTCAGCAAGAAAAAACTCAGAATTGCAAGATAAAAAGTCGCAATTACCTTTTTTATGTTTTTTTTTCAACCTCTAAACCTGCATGAATAAGTAATTAAATTATACTAAGCAATACTTTACTAGGTAATAAAACATAATTTGTGCTTTTAGGTGAACTAGAGCAGTTTCAGAACAGAGCTGCATATATATGTTTATTTCAGCACGCATCAGATGAAAAAAAAAAAAAAAAAGCTTGGGGAGTAGTCAGTATATAATAGCTATTCCCTATGATTTACCTCCTCAATGCACAGTTGAGCTTTGTTGTCTGGCTAAATAATGAGATTGTGATTTGTGAATATGGAGCGTCACAGGCAGAATTGTAATCTGTGTCTCCCCTATGGGCTTTATTAATAGGTGAGCCAGAATGAGAGAAGGCTTAAGCCTCTGTACGATTCGGTATGACCTAGATATGCTGAATTTCTCTGACCCACATCCAATTCACTACAGGCTCTACCATGTACTGTACAGCAGGCTCTTTCTCCTCCATTATACCAAAAATTAATGGCTCTGAATCTCAATTAGAAAAACTCAATGTGGCATGTTGCATTCTTTCTCCCCCTTTGGACTAGACATGCAAACCAAATGCAATTCTTTATAATGGTCTTTGATGGTATGGAGGAATTGCTTGGCATGATTTTGTGGATATAAGTGGCATCATACATGAGGATAGATGGGATGACTGTAATATTAGTTTTGGTCATGTTACTCTCATGAATGTGTGTTGAAGACAGTCACAGAAGAGTAGAACTTGTTGAATGAAGTTGTTATTTTTGTTTTCTTTGCACACAAAAATATTCTTGCAGCTTCATAAAATTAAGGCTGAACCATTAATGTCACGTGGACTATTTAAACAATGTCCTTACTACCTTTCTGGGCCTTGAACTAGTTGTTGCGTTGCTGTCTATGCAGGGTCAGAAAGCTCTCAGATTTAATCAAAAATATCTTAATTTGTGTTCTGAAGATAAACAAAGGATTATGGGTTTTTGATTTTTAGGTCAACTACAGTTGAGGTCAAAAGTTTACACCCCCCTTTTAGAATGTTAATTATTTTACCAAAATAAGACGGATCATGCAAAATGCATGTTATTTTTTTAATTTTTTTTTAGTACTGATCTAAATAAGATATTTCACATAAAATGTGTTTACAAATAGTCTACTAAAGAAAATAATAGTTGAATTTTTAAAAATGACCCTGTTTTTTTTTTTGTTTCGTGATAGTTGTTTGTGAGTCCCTTGTTTGTCCTGAACAGTTAAACTGCCCGCTGTTCTTCAGAAAAGTCCTTCAGGTCCCACAAATTCTTTGGTTTTCCAGTAATTTTGTGTATTTGAACCCTTTCCAACAATGACTGTATGATTTTGAGATGCATCTTTTCACACTGAGGACAACTGAGGACTCATATGCAACTATTATACAGAAGGTTCAAATGCTCACTGATGCTCCAGAAGAAAAAGCCATGCATTAAGAGTTGTGGGTTGAAGATCAGGGTAAATTTAACTTATTTTACTAAGAAAAAAACTAAGAAAAATGTACACATTTCCATTCTGTTCAAAAGTTTTCACCCCCTGGCTTTTAATGCATCCTTTGTTTCCTCAGGAGCATCAGTGAGTGTCTAAACCTTCTCTAATAGTTGCATATGAGTCCCTCAGTTGTCCTCAGTGTGAAAAGATGCATCTCAAAATCATACAGTTATTGTTGGAAAGGGCCCAAAGGCACAAAAATGCTGGAAAACCAAAGAATTTGTGGAAAGGATTTTTCTGAAGAACAGCAGGCAGTTTAACTGTTCAGGACAAGCAAGGGACTTATGAACAACTATCACTAAACAAAAAATACAGCTGTGGATCATTCAGGTAACAACACAGTATTAAGAACAGTGTGTAAAGATTTCCTGTGTGTAAAGATTAATGACCAAAAGTCTTGGAGATGTTAACAGTTAGACCCAAGTGTTGCAGCTATTCCCCAGTCTCCTCCTGCTCATTTTTACCCTAATGTGTTCGTGCATTGTGTCAATGTGATGTATGTTTTCCAGTATTGTCTGTGTATGTGTGTGCGTTCGCTGCCCCTTTGCTTTATAATTTCTTGCTCTCTAATCAGCAGCTGTTGTCCAGTCCGAGTCAGATGGCTCTGGATACAGAGTGACCTTGAGCTGATGAAGCCCACGGTTCTGTTTGGTCGATTTGGGGTGGTTAGAGTGAGCCAAGTGTGCTGACGGACAGACTGCCCAGTAACAAACCTCATCAAACAGGGCCCGACAGTGACACAGTGTTCCCAGAGACCGCCTTCAGCACAGTCTGCGGACGGGAGCAAACATCATTGCCACAATCAGATCCATTATCCCCCATCCGTCACAGAGCAAACAGCCAGCATCCGTTACAGGCCCGCAGGATCACCGCTGACTCTTCTGCTTAGCCGCGCGCACACGCACACACTCACATTAAAGGCCCTGCAGGGGAAATATTATGAATGCATTACGCCAGCTGTGCTAGAACAGCTCATCCAAACCGTTGTGTGGGTGTGCACACAGTTTAGAGGAAATACAGCAGTGTTATGAACATATATCAAGAGATTATGAAATTTTAATGTTGGTTATATGAGGTTTTGCCAGGTGTTGTTGAATATGAATAATACGCATGTTAGGATGCCAATACCACGTACAAGTACTATAACACAACATTGCATTTGAAATAATATGATTCCAACATGTCGACATATAGGTCCTTTATCACTTCCTTGAAATATGACCCATAGGAGTGTTTACTAAATTAGTGTCAATGCCACAGGAACATTCACAATATTAAATCGTGTCCTTTTATCTGCATAACGATTTGGGGTTTGTGTAGCTGGTAGAGCATTGCATTATAGCAGCACAACGATCATGGGTTCAGGCCCAAGGAACACATGACCCAATAAATGTGATGCGATCTTGAAAAACCCAACATTTAAAATTTTACCTTTTATCTTTTTATTTTGTCCATAGCTTGAACTTAACAAAAGTTATGGCTGTCTGAAGTTGGCTGATAGGATTCAATCATTCACTATGATTTTCAGGAATGGAATTTAATGGGAGCTGTCTGTCAAGTCATGAGCATTATACTGCATCATTACCAAAACAGACTTACATCTGTTTTCCGTTGTTTATCATGGGCATAGTTTCTGAACGTTTGATCACTTCTTGTATGTTTAGTAGCACGAATAATGTACCTTGAAGTTTACATTTAGAAAAGCGAGCGTAGCGCAACTGTTTGCGCACCTTTTCATATAACAGACTGTCATCTGGCATCACCAAGATTGAGCAGATTGAAACGAGTAAGATCGTTTAAGTGAGCAGCTACACAAATAAATAAATAAATACACATTTGCGTGCTGTAGTTTACACAGGACTGCCGGGGAATGTGCATTGATACACCTTTGTTAAATATGTTACGTGGTTTATTTATGTCTGTCAAGCTTAAAGAAACAGTTTAGCTAAAATGAATATTGACCTAAATATTGATTCTAAGCCTGTATGACTTTCTTTTTTCTGAATCACAAAAGGTGATATTTGGAAGAAGATTGAATTTTTATTAGGGTGAGAAAATGTTATGCAGAAGAAAGCTATACAGGATTGTGTAATGGCATGAAGGTCAGTAAGTGGTGACAGATTTGCTTTTTAGCTAAATATCCCATTAATAAGCATGGAAAAAACATAGTATGCATGGTGCATATGACTCATTCTCTGTATTACAAGTGTTCTGAAACCACATGATCGTTTTATGAGGGGAGCATTTTTCTCTCAACTGCATCTCTCAAATCAGCCCCACTCTAGGCACCAGGTTTGCCATTAATTCCAAATCCCACTGGTATATGTGTGTCTTATCTAAGCGTATGGTGCCAGTTTGAAGGAAAATAGTGTTCGAAAACACCAAGAGAGGGAATTTCTTTTCCTGTTGGTGACGACACACTTCAGAAACATCATATGACTCCAGAAGACCTAGTTTTATCATACTTTATAGTGGGGTTTTTTGTAAATGGAAGAAGTATTTAAAGGAGATCTATTATGCCCCTTTTTACAAGATGTAATATAAGTCTGAGGTATCCCCAGAATCTGTCAAAATACTCCACAGATAATGAATTATAGAATTTTGAAGCAGAAACACACTGTTCGTGCATGACTCTTGAAATACAAATGAGTTGCTGCTCCCTGTCTCCTTTTCCAGAATAGAGCTGTGCCTTTACAGCTCGTACGTCAGATACTCTGCCAAAAAACATCTTTTTGGTTTTGATTATCACTTTATCGTGCTGAAATCATGTGTTTTAAACCATATTAGTTTAGACTATTCTGCTGTCCAAAGGCAAAGCGCAGTAACTACACATTTGGTCAAAATTTAATTATGGCTTAAAATGGGCGTTGACTTTTTATTTTTTGTTTTGTGGCAAAGTCTCCTGGTTCAATTTTGTTCGTTTTAGAGAAACGAGAGTGTCAAAACTGCAGTAACTACAAAATCCAAACTAATACCAAAGCAAACCGCAGTAAGTGATGTTACTGCGTTCTAGCTTTGTTTTCCCGGTCTGCCGTTACACAATATTCAAAGACGGGTAAGGAAGATAGACAAATATTAACTGACAGCTTTATAATCATTTTACATGAACTAGCCAGCCGCTAGCAAATTAAACAAGCATTTTAGCCTACCTGCACTGCTCCACTGAAGGCAATTATCCACTCTGACAATGTAATGATAATCCGATTTATAATCGCATTAATGTTTTTTGATTTGGACATCTCTCCATGTTTCAGGCAGCTGATCCAATTGTAGTGACAGCGGTTACTCCTTCAAAAGTTAGCTGGCTCCGGTAAAGTAATATTGTTAGGCAAAGTTAGCTATGCCTCAGAATTTAGATAGAATAAGTCAGCCTTAAAATGGCAACCTAATTAAAAGACTGATACACATGCTTTTATGATGATGAATGTTTTTGCATAATCAGTAAATTTACTAGAACTGGGCAGTTTAATTTGTGTCCTGTCATATTCAAGAATAACGATCTGCATTTCAGTTGTCAGAGTCCTTGCCAATTAGTTTTTTGGATTTCACAGATAGCTAAGAATACATAAGAATCCTCTATTTTAATTATTAGCGTAATTATAGCTATAAGGGTATAAATAGCATAAATAGGAAATTTACACGTTTGAGAATAGCCTACACACACTAGGCCACTTGTTTGTTGTTCTTCTTTTGTTTAAATTGTGTGATTTTTTTTTCAACTATTGTTATAAAGCAACCTCTGTAATTAATTACTTTTTAAATAAAATGAGCAAAACACTCTCTGTTCTGAAAGGAGCAGATGACTCTTAATATTGAGTGTAAAAACTTTAAAGGCATTTTTTTTTTCAGTTTCAGTGTTGCTGTAGTTACTGGACTTAACGTTTGTAGGGCAGTATTGATATAATCTTTTCTTAGCGCACACATCTGAAGCACACGCACAGAAAGCAGCTGTCACACGGCATGTGAGTACTAAACTAAGTTCTCTTTCATGTCTTATTGCGCTTAAACTTTCAAATACACACAAGTTTATGTTAAAAACGCACAAGTTACAAAACCAGTCGGCTATGTCTGTGAGGGTAAACAGCTGGGAAAGCAATATTATATTAGATCTGTGTGGCGTAATATACATAAAATAGGTAAATAGATCCACTGCTCTCTTGTCTCCTCTGAGGCTGGGACTCTAACTAGTGTTCTGTGCTCATCTGTGCACCCAAAAACTGAACATTTTCTTCCCTTGAACTTTTGCCATGGCATTAGATCTGGTACACCGTTGTTGGTGACGTTTTTCATGTTTTCTGGGTTGGTAAATACAAAGGGGATCTGATTTATAGCTTATATTATATATTTGACCTTTATGAGACATCATGCAGATCATACAGATTTTAAAAATGTGAAAAAACATAATGAACAAGTTTTCATTTTGCGGTGAAGTGTTCCTTACTTCTCAAGTCTCTGCCATGCCCAGACTTGCCCTTGGCATGAGGGAACAGGAGGTTTTTGTGTTGATGGCTTTCCTTGCTTCCCCTCGCTCAGCGGCTCATTTGACATGACTGCTTAATGCTTTCCACAGTGCTGATCTTGGATCAGAGCTGACGTTTGCTCAATACTCGGAAGCTGCACTGCCGCTGCTAAATCAACACAGTGACGTCCTGAATTAAGCAGAGTGACAGTTCAGCACTGCTGCTTCTGCAGACGTCCCAAAGGCCTCTGAACTGTTGGGGTTAGAGGTTAGACTTCTTCTGGGGAAAATAACAAACTGTTGTTAGTGAGATTTATTCAGATAAAAGACAGAGCAAAAAGACATTAATATGCACAAGAGACTATAGCAGCAATAACTCAGCTGGTGCATTAATTTGCCTCACTTTATTTGTTTCTAATTTTAGCCCCATTATTTCATTATGACATAATTGGCTGCATTTTGCAATTTTATTAGATTTTTATTACTGTTTGATTTGATTTGCTGTTGTTTTCTTTCCTTCTCAAAGCACCACGATATTTATCATTCCAAATATAAATAAAGAGTAAATAATGTTTATTATTTTATTCCTTGATTATTTAAGTGCAAACGCTTGTCTCATTTTAAATGGGTTTCTGGAAAGAAGAAAGCACTGAGCAAGCTTCAAAGCATGAAAGTCCTCTTGATTTAAAAGGAAACAAAACAGCAAAAGCCTGGATCAATAGCTGTTCATTGGAGCAGTCCTCTCAAGCTTTATGAGAATGGATTGTGTGCTCTTGAACAACACATCTGTCCATCCTGTGACCTTGTCACTAAGGGCTCTTTTTTCTGTCTTATCTCATCAGGCGTTTGCCTGCTGTGCATCACAGATTTGACAACAGAAGATCTGTGATGTTAGAAAGACATTTTAAAAAACTGCTCTCTCGCCATTTCTTTCCTCAAAAGCTTGATTATTCGAATTCTAAACTAATTCTAACTGCATTTCCGATAAATGTGACAGTAAATGTGACTATAATAAATAGTATTGCTACTCAAGCTAGCTGAAAGTAATTGGTTAGAGTGCAAAAGTGGGCTATAATTATCTAATTATCTAGTTAAAATTTTTTTTCCACATTACTTGATCGTTTTAGGAGCCTTGTAGATTTTTTTCAATCTGTACCACTCATGGTCTGTGTTATCTGGGTCAACTGGAGAGATTGAAGGATGTGCCAAGGCTTGCACTATCTTTCACGTCCTTCCCCGCTGGATCTCCCAGGACCCACAAGTGGAAATGAGTAAAAGGTTATGTCAACTTTTAACGACTCTGACAGACGGCATTTCTCATGAGGCTCAGGAGAAGCTTGTATGAGGCAAGTTTGTCTTGTAGGTGTGAAGCACATTTACAAGTGTACTTATGAGGTACTTGTCCATATATACATGGCATTTCACAGGTGTTTGCCGCCTGTGGATTGGTATGTGCTTCAGTTTTTTTAACCATTAAAAAAAAAAATTATTTTAGGTATTTTAGGTATACTTGCACTACTGTTACAAAACATTGGTGTCACCAAGGTTGCATTTGTTATTTGTGAGTAATATTGTGAAGTATTATATTTAAAATAACCTTCTTTCGATTTTAATATATTTCTGTGATAGCAAAGCTGAATAAGCAGCCGTCTTCAGTGTATAGTAATATATTGAAAACCATGTTAAATTTTTGTTAGGATTATTTGATGGATACAATTAACTGAATAAAAAATAAAAAAACCTAATTATGGCTTTTTATCCCACAATTTTTTTTTTTTTACTTTTTTAAGTTTACATCTCGCAATTCAGATTTTTTTTTTTTTCAGAATTACATTATACAAACTCGAGAAATATAATTGCAATTCTGAGAAATAAAGACGCAATTCGAGAAATAAAGTCAGAATTGCGAGACATAAACTCAAAATTCTCAGAATTTTCAGAAACTCAGAATTACGAATTTATATCTCAGAATTGTGACTTTTTTCTCAGAATTGTAAGATATAAACTCACAATTCTGAGAAATAAACTCGCAATTTTGAGAAATAAACTTGCAAATCTGCTAAATAAGTTATAACTCGCAATTGTGAGTATATATATCACACATTTCTGAGAAAAGCCAGGATTGTGAGTTTATATTTTGTAGTTCTGACTTTATAACTCGCATTAGCGAGTTTATATCTTGCAATTCTGAGAAAAGTCAGAATTGTGAGATGTAAACTAGCAATTGCAAGAAAAAAAAAGTCTTAATAACCTTTTTTATATTTTTATTTGGTGGCAGAAACGGGCTTCCATAATGCAAAGTCCAAAAGAAAAGCATTTATATTAAATTGTACATATAATTGTTTGTAACCTTAATAATAGTGCAACTTTCAACATTTTCTCTCAGTTTGTTTACTTCCCGTTTTTCTGTCTTTGTGTTATTTTTAGTCTCTCAAATCCCTGTCACCTCACATCATTGCAGAGAGTGGCAACCCAGCAAGCCATATTATGACAGATACATGTACTCTTAGAGGACCAAATCATCACAATGATATTTACAGATGTTTTGACCAAGACATACTGACAGTTTCTCCTGCTGTGTTTACATGCTGCCTGTGTTTTCGAGTTGAATTGAAAGAAAACAATTAGGTTGTTGTAGTATTCGGTTGGTCTTCATTTTAGTTTAATGACAGCAGCACTCGAGCTGCATGAGGTTGTGTAAAACCTGATGATTACGTCCAGCTTGATTTGAGATGTTCCAAAGAGCATCTTGAGCTTGAGCCATGGCTGTGAGAATCATTAGATTCATCATATTTGATTCATAGAACCATTTGAGCTATTCTTGGAAGTCATGTAATATTCAGTAAAACAAATCAGGGCTTGTGTTTATTAGGATCAGCTTCCTAGAATCTTCTCTGTGTATTTGTGAATGTGTCTTATGTGCCGCTGGATGTGTGGGTAGGAGTGACCTTCTCTTCACACACTTTTCATCCTTGTTGCTGAGAGATCTAAAGTGTTTGTGTTTCTTTAAATGCTGCTGCATGTGCTGTTTATTTATGTGTACAGTAATCACACTCAGAAGAAGCTGAGAAATTGTGGCAAAGTCTCATAAACATATGATATCTCACTACACAGACTTACAGTTTCTAATATAAAGGCCCTTTCATAATGTTATAATGCTGGACTCAAAGAATAAACTATTTAAACTCTATAAAACTTTAAACTATTTAAATCCTGCTGACCAATGTTAAATGAGTCTTGAACCTATTGTCATGGTAATGCAATAATATTGACAATAATGTTACATAAATGCATTCATATCCCAGACATACTACTGTGAACAGAACACCATCCCTGCATTAATCTTCCCTTGATGTCTTTGGTCTCTTGAGCTCTTAGTGCAGATGAGCCTAGGATTGTAATGCCCACTAGAGAAATCATCTAGCTGATATACTTCATTTATTTTATTATTTTCCTGGTTCACATAGAGAGGTGGTAAAGTGTTGACATTTTGTCTGATGATCCAAAATATGATCAGTGGCTTCTTGGCATCGACGTAAGAAGATATTATGGGTCTAAATGACCGAAGAAGCTTCAAAGAAAGTCAGAAAAGTCTTCTAATGCAGGAGATACATTAATATGTGCACATATAGAAACCCACACTTTATTCTTATTATGCAGTTTTGCAGTATGCCATGAACTGGTCTGGTTAAAAAAAAAAAATATGGAAAAATGTTCTCATGCTGAGTCTCTGTTTCTACTGCTGGTCTAGAAAAAAAGAGACCACTGCAAAATTACCTGTTTCTCTGGTTTGACTATTTATAGGTATGTTGAGTAAAATTAAGATTTTTGTTTTCTTCTATAAACTACAGACAACATTTCTACCAAATTCGAAGTAAACATATTGCCATTTACAGTGAGGAAAAAAAGTATTTGATCCCCTGCTTTTTTACGTTTGCCTTTTTGACAAAGAAATTATCGGCCTATAATTTTAATGGTAGGTTTGTTTGAACAGTGGGAGACAATCACAGGTTAGACATTTCTTGTAGTTGGCCACCAGGTTTGCACACATCTCAGAAGGGGTTTTGTCCCACTCCTCTTAGCAGATCCTCTCCAAGTCATTAAGATTTGACAACTCGAACCTTCAGCTCCCTCCACAGATTTTCTATGGGATTAAAGTCTGGAGACTGGCAAGGCCAGGACCTTAATGTGCTTCTTTTTCAGCCACTCATTTGTTGCCTTGGCCGTGTATTTTGGGTCATACCCATCCACGACCCATTTTTAACCCTTTAGCACATATGATCACACCAGTGTGATTTGTCTTGGCTGGTCCTTGAAGCGTACGATCACACTGGTGTGATTCGAACGTTCGCCGCATCACGTCATCAGCTGCTGAATTCAAAAAGTTTTGGCGCTTTGGCTGGCGCTGAGCCAGATCGGACGCATTGAGCGCTTGTCATATTATCACAACTATTCAGTGTTTTCAACCATATACTGCTTATTTTAGGTTTCAGACATTTAAATACACATAAGTACTAGCAAAACCATACATTTATAGTTTGTAAAATACACACTAATGTCTGTGGAAGCGGCAATAATGATCCTACAAATATATTCTGACAACACATTTTATTGATATCATATACAGATTATGTAGGTAACTATAAAGTTCACTCTCCTCTTCTTCCAGCTCACCAGAGACTTACTTTAATGTCTTTCGGGAGAAGAGGATGAATTTACGTGTTGTAATGCTGCCTTCATGTGATATGGGAAAGATGATGCTTTCCACTTGTGAAGTGGAAATTACCAGTGTGTCGTGTTCAGGTGCTTTTGTTGTCGTAGTGTAGAGAAACATGGCGGACTCGGAATTTGTCCTCACATGCTACTTTGGTAAAACAGACCGAATAAAATAACATGAGAAAATTGCCTCCTTCAGAACACTGTACCGCACAGCACCCTACTGGAGGCGAGCCACGACGAGCTAGCATCTTCTCTTAACGGTATTTTTAAAGACCACACTACGTTTAAATAGCGACGTTATTAAAATTCTTTATGCCCCAGCATTATGGGGGCTACAAACCTACCAACTAAACAGCAGAGAATGCTGCAATGCAATGCTACCATTCAGTATAGTTTCGTTGCTGTCCGCAATGTTGAAAGGTCAAAGTTTATCCCATCTCGGCAGCTCGGGTATCATAAAAAATTTCGAGCTTTCCAGTGGAAATTACAACGTGAGTGGGTGTTCATGTGCAATTTAGATGTTGGATTTTGGTATTTACCATAATTACGATAGCACATGAAGGCAGCATAAATCCCACAGCTCGGATTCAGCGCGAACAAACATGGCGGCGCCCATCACCCGGTATAGATTAACTAACCCGGTCATTATAAAAGTGTTTGAACTTTTAAATACATTTACTTGCACATATTTCGAAATCGGAATATCAGTTATTTCATAATATAGTGAGCATACTTGTGAATATTAATAATAAAAATGGAAAAACGAAATAAAAGCGATCCATGTGTCTTACAGTGCTATTGTGGCTGTGGTGTGTCACATGACGCGTCGCCATGGAAACATTCTAAAATAATGGTCGCCTAAAAAAACTCACTCTTTAAAGTTAGATAGAATATTTTAAACTCACCTGTGAAAAGGTTAATGCCCTGGCTGAGGGAAGGAGGTTCTCACCTAAGATTTGATGGTATCCCATCCCAGTTGTCCTGTCCCCTTAGCAAAAAAAAAAAAAAAAAAAAACACCCCACCCCCAATGCATAATGTTTCCACCTCCATGTTTGAAGGTGGGGATGGTGTTCTTTGGGTCATAGGCAGCATTCCTCCTCCTTGGTCCCTTGATTTTGGTCTCATTTGACCACACCACTTTTACCTAGTTCTCCTCTGAATCATTCAGATGTTCACCGGCAAACTTCAGACGGGCCTGTACATGTGCTTTCTTGAGCATGGCGTACTGTGTTACCAATTGTTTTCTTGGTGACTATGGTCCCAGCTGCCTTGAGATCATTGACAAGATCCTCCCGTGTAGTTCTGGGCTGATTCCTCAACGTTCTCAAGATCATTGAAACTCCACAAGGTGAGATCTTGCATTGAGCCCCAGACTGACAGTTATTTTGTGTTCCTTTCCTTTGCGAATTTCCTTACCAAGCTGCTTGGTGATGGTCTTGTAGCCCATTCCAGTCTTGTGTAAGTCTACAATCTTGTCCCTGACATCCTTGGACAGCACTTTGGTCTTGGCCATGGTGGAGAGTTTGGAATCTGATTGATTGATTGCTTCTGTTGACAGGTATCTTTTATACAGGTAACAAACTGAGATTAGGAGCACTACCTTTAAAAGAGTGATCCTAATCTCAGCTTGTTACCTGCATAAAAGACACCTAGGAGCTAGAAATCTTGCTGATTAATAGGGGTTTAAATACTTATTTCACTCATTAAAATGCAAATCAATTTATAACTTTTTTGAAATGTATTTTTCAGAATTTTTGTTGTTATTCTTTCTCTCACTGTTCAAATAAATCTACTATTAAAATTATATACTGATCATTTCTTTGTCAGTGGGCAAACATACAAAATCAACAGGGGATCAATTATTTTTTTTTTTTCCTCACCGTAGAGCATTTATTTACAGAAAATGACAACTGGTCAAAATAGCAAAACGTGCAGTGTTTTCAGACCTCATTATGCAAAGAAAACAAGTTCATATTCATTTTTAAACAACACAACACTAATGTGTTTTAACTTAGGAGGAGTTTAGAAATCAATATTTGGTGAAATAACCCTGATTTTCAATCACAGCTTTTATGTGTCTTGGCATGCTCTCTACCAGTCTTTCACATTGCTGTTGGGTGGCTTTATGCCACTTAAGGCACAACAGTTCAAGCATCTTGGCTTTGTTTGATGCTAGTGACCACCCATCTTCCTCTTGATCACATTCCGGTTTTCAGTGGAGTTCAGGTCTGGAGATTGGGCTGGCCATGACAGGGTCTTGATCTGGTGGTCCTCCATCCACACCTTGATTGACCTGGCTGTGTAGCATGGAGCATTGTCCTGCTGGAAAAAAAAAAAATCTTTCCTCAGAGTCGCGGAACATTTTCAGAGCAGAAGAAAGCATGTTTTCCTCCAGGACAACCATGTACATGGTTTGATTCATGCACCCTTCACAAAGATGTATGTTCCAGTCTTGCTTAAGCACCCCCAGATCATCACCGATCCTCCACTAAATTTCACAGTAGGTGCGAGACACTGTGGCATTTATGCCTCTCCAGGTCTGTCTAACCATTAGAAGCTGAAAACTAGACTTATCCGAGAAGGTCTTTTTCAAATCTCAGCCTGGCTCTTTGCTTCTCATTGATAAAGGGCTTTTTTCTAGCTTTGTCCTGCACAAACTGTCCTCGACATGCACTTCACCCCAGTTGCCATTTGCCATTCGTTTTGTAGGTCACTTGATGTCATCCTATGGTAACATTCGAGCAAGTTGGTGGTCATCCCAACCAGTAGAGAGTCATTTTCGCCCTCTGATGGTCTGTACCTTTGTTGTCCCCAATGTCTCCAGCTTGACCTTCTTATGAACCACTCTTTTAATTTTTTTAAAGATGGAAGCAACCTGCTGCTCACCAGTATAACCAGAATTGAACCCTTCTTTTTGTCACTCAAAACCTTACTTTTCAACTCTTTTGGCCTGGTTAATAGTTACTATGTAATTCCAGGTCACACACAGAAAGGAAATAAATAAAATAGAGAGAGAGAGATGTTGGTAAAGCGAGTCATCTCTTTATCTTTCCAGAACGTTCAGACACACGCACATGCGCAGTTGTCAGTCTGCTACTAAACTACTGTAAATGCTCAAGTTGCCATTACAACATCATATGTCATTAACTGTGAGAACACTTTATAGTACAGTTAGTGAAAGTATTACAATACCAGGGAGGAAGATCAGGGTTTTGATGTTTGCCTGCCATTCTCGCTCGGTCTGCTCAGCGTACGTGGACGGCGCTTCACAGTGCAGATGGATAATGACCCAGAGCATACTGCAAAAGCAACCAAAGAGTTATTTTAAGGGAAAGAAGTGGAATGTTATGCAATGGCCAAGTCAATCACCTGACCTGAATCCGATTGAGCATGCATTTCACTTGCTGAAGACAAAACTGAAGGGAAAATGCCCCAAGAACAAGCAGGAAGTGATGACAGTTGCAGTAGAGGCCTGGCAGAGCATCACCAGGGATGAAACCCAGCGTCTGGTGATGTCTATGCGTTCCAGACTTCAGGCGGTAATTGACTGCAAAGTATTTGCAACCAAGTATTAAAAAAGTGAAAGTTTGATTTATGATTATTATTCCGTCCCATTACTTTTGGTCCCTTAACAAGTGGGAGGCACAAATGCAAACTGTTGTAATTCCTACTGTAGAAGATTCTCATTGACCTTCATTCAATATAATATATAAAATAATGCCTATGTACAAGAGAAAACTATTCCACTATTATTTACTAGTATTCCTCTGAGTGTGTGTAGAGAGTATGTACTGAGGAGTGCAGTGAGTAAACTATTTAAAGCATGAAAAACACATAGCCATGTAAAGAACCTGTTCAGAAGTTAGGAATACATGACAGCTATTGATCAACCTTCAGGAACTGCTCTGTCCTGAAACCCATATATGGTAAAAAAAAATGTCTGGTCCTAAAATACAATGATGTATAGATGGTATACTGTGCGCAGTTTTAGGAGTATATATATATGTGACCCTGGACCACAAAACCAGTCTTAAGTCGCTGGGGTATATTTGTAGCAATAGCCAAAAATACATTGCATGGGTCAAAATTTTTGATTTTTCTTTTATGCCAAAAATCATTAAGAAATTAAGTAAAGTTCATGTTCCATGAAGATTTTTTTATAAAATTCCTACTGTAAACATATCAAAATGTAATTTTTGATTTGTAATATGCATTGTTAAGAACCTAATTTGGACAACTTTAAAGGTGATTTTCTCAGTCTTTTTGATTTTTTTGCATCCTCAGATTTCTGATTTCAAATAGATGTATCTCAGCCAAATATTGTCCTATCCTAACAAACCACACATCAATAGAAAGCTTATTTATTGAGCTTTCATATGATGTATAAATCTCAGTTTTGTCAAATTTAACCTTATGACTGGTTTTGTGGTCCAGGGTCACATATGAGTACCAAACACATGTTCAGGAGTTGCCTTTGCAAACGTAACTCGGCTTTGTTGCTTGTTCAATAAAGTCTTACTGGCTTCAAAACCTCTTCAGAGCTTTTATTTTGAGGAAAGAAAAATTCTTCTACACTACACCGTTCAACTGATTTGGATGTAAATACTGACAGTCTGCAGTTAAAGCACATCTTGTTCATTTCATTTCAAATTGTGGTGGTGTATAGAACCAGAAATGTTAGAACTGTGTTGATGTCCCAATATTTATGGACCTGACTGTATGTTGACTGGCAGGTACGACAGCCTATTGTAATGTTTGGACCGAACATTTTGATTGGACGAACATTTCCTGGTCCTACGCCTTCCACAGAATATATAAATACATTTAGACCACTTAACTTACTGATTGCTATCGGGATGTGCAGAGACTTTCAATCAGCATAACAAAGAATGTTTCTGAAGACAATCACCTATTGCACCTTTAATATTTGCATTGTGATGTAATCTTCTTTTAAAAGCAGTAAAGTACTCGAGGCATGCTGTAATGGGAATACAGTATTGTGAATATATTACTATACGTACTAAAAAACTGTTTTATGTAAACATTTTCCACCCTCTCTTTGACCCTTCAACATTTTTCACACTGCACCACAAAGCTGCATATAAGCAGTGTGTATTCATTTCTGTGTCCAAATGAACAGGTTATTCACACTGCCCACGTGAACAGAGTGGTGCCGAGTAGCAGGAGCGTAGGTCCAAGTAGTTTCGGCTATGAGCATATTGTTGCCTTGCATAGCATGCTGAACAAATCAGCATCATGCTAGAAGAACCTTTCGTCTTTTGCAATGAAGAATCACATATAATGCCGGATTATAGTATTTATAGCAGTTTATAGCTACAGTCTGGAGTTTGAGTATTTTTCCATGTACACTGATACAAAGACGATTTGCCATCAGGATGTAAATGCATTGAATATTGGAATCAAATAATTTTAGAACAAGCCTTTTTTTTAAGGTTCAGTTTCAGTATACTAGAGTTTTGAAAGTAAGATTTTATTGGCTGCTGTCAACTGTTTAGATATCATCGTTTGACACTTTTTTTAAAGGTATATTTGCCCAAAAATGAAAATCCTGTCATTAATTACTCACCCTCCTGTCGTTCCAAACCTGTAGGTTTTTTAAATAAAACAATTAAGATATCTTTGATGAAATCAGAGTTTTCTGATTCTGAATAGACAACAACTGACATGTTCAAGGCCCAGAAAGGTAGTAAGGACATCATTAAAATAGTCCATGTGACATCAGGGGTTCAACCATACTTTTATGAAGCTACGAGAATATTTTTTGTGCACAAAGAAAACAAAAATAATGACTTTATTCAACGATTTTTTTCTCTTCCATGTCAGTCTTCGATGCACACATATTTTTTTCCTATAAAAAGAAAAAGATACAGTACAGTTTATCAGTAGTATTTTGTCAGTGTAGAACTGAAAATGGGAGTGTGAGAATGTTGAACACAAAATGTGGGCTGCAGTTATAGAAATCTGTGGCACAGAATTGGATTGTTCCCAGTGGGAAGCATGACAAGAGAAAAGAGAGAAGAAGAAGGGTGTGAAAGTGTGTATGTTTTTGTTGTTATGTGTGTGTGTGTGTGTGTGTGTGTGTGTGTGTGTGTGTGCAAAGGAGAGGATGAAGAAGGGCAGAAAAAGCATAAGTTGTTGTGATTATGCAATAGAGTTGCATGTTGGTTTGCTGCGACCTTCAGCATAAAGCCATGTGTTTTTTTTTCTTAGACAAGACAAAGATGCAAGAGCTAGAGGGAAGGACAGCAGAAGGACATGACAACTTACATAAGCCACACACTTACACTGAATTCAGTCTGACCGGAGTGAACTGATCTCCCAAATGCAATCTCAGTCGCATTCAGCTCGTAATGCCATGCATTTTGAGGGTGAGGGCACAGCAGATATGTTAGCATACTCCATCTGGATGTCTGGAGGTTGCCATGCTGCTGTAGCCCTGGAGATGCAACCATGTGGTCTTTAGAGACCTCACTGCCATCCCCAGCACTGACCACCCATGTATTAGCACACAGTAATGCTAATAAATCAGGTCTAAATGCATAGATGAATGAGGTGAATGCCAAGTTGTACAAATGCTAAAAAGAAGGGCTTGCTCTTAAAATAAGTTATTACAAACTGAATGAATTACATATTTGCTTCTACACTTCAGTTTGTTTGTGGTAAATATACACTACCATTTAAAAGTTGGTGGGGTTGATACACATTTTTAATGTTTTAGTAAAATTTCTCTTGTGCTAACCAAGGCTGCATTTATTTGATCCAAAATACATTAAACACATTAATATTGTGAAATAGTTTCACAAAATATTTTTGATGAACATAAAGTTCAAAAGAACATCTTATTTGAAATGGAAAAAATTAGTAACATTAATCATCATTAATCAATCAATTTCGGGCAACTTAAACATATTAATTTATATATCTATTAATTTATTGAATCTTACTGACCCCAAACTTTTTAAGGATTGTGTCATTTTCTAAATATGTATTGAATGTGCATTTAATGACTGCTTGACTGACGGCACTACTTAATTTCTGTATTTCATTGCTTAATTAATTGTGAGGTTTGTGAACTGATAATAATTAATTGTGTCTGTTACACAACCAGGTTTCTAACAGCACATTTCTAAAGCGTCACAAGAGCACTGAGCTATTTTCACAGCAGTGTATTGCTGTATTCAAAGCTTGATAACATCAAAGCTTGATAACAACAGACCAATATTTAGCACCTGATTGTTTGCCAAATATGTGCTTCACAGCACAGGTGATATTTATGGAAGCCCTTTCTGCCGCTGAATAAAAGAAAAAAAGGTGATTGCTACTTTTTATCTCACAATTCTTACTTTTTTCTCACAATTTTAAGTTTACATCTCATTTACTTTATTTTTCCAGAATTGTGTAATATAAACCCACAATTGTGAGTTATGAAGTCAGAATTTGCGAGATATAAACACAACTCAAATTTTTGCAACAGTTGCGAGGTAAGTCAAAATTGTATATATATATATGGTCATTATAAACTCACAGTTCTGAGAACATATCAGTCTTTTTTCCTCTAAGAATTGGACTTTATAATTCACAGATGTTTACAGTGGGTACGGAAAGTATTCAGACCCCATTAAATGTTTCACTCTTTTTTATATTGCAGCCATTTGCTGAAATCATTTAAGTTCTTTTTTTCCTCATTAATGTACACACAGCACCCCATATTGACAGAAAAACACAGAATTGTTGACATTTTTGCAGATTTATTAAAAAAGAAAAACTGAAATATCACATGGTCCTAAGTATTCAGACCCTTTGCTGTGACACTCATATATTTAACTCAGGAGCTGTCCCTTTCTTCTGATCATCCTTGAGATGGTTCTACACCTTCATTTGAGTCCAGCTGTGTTTGATTATACTGATTGGACTTGATTAGGAAAGACCTTACACAGCTCACAGTGCATGTCAGAGTAAATGAGAATCATGAGGTCAAAGGAACTGCCTGAAGAGCTCAGTGACAGAATTGTGGCAAGGCACAGATCTGGCCAAGGTTACAAAAAAATTCAACTGCACTTAATGTTCCTAAGAGTACAGTGGCCTCCATAATCCTTAACGGGAAGACGTTTGGGATGACCAGAACCCTTCCTAGAGCTGGCCGTCTGGCCAAACTGAGCTATCGGGGGAGAAGAGCCTTGGTGAGAGAGGTAAAGAAGAACCCAAAGATCACTGTGGCTGAGCTCCAGAGATGCAGTCGGGAGATGGGAGAAAGTTGTAGAAAGTCAACCATCACTGCAGCCCTCCACCAGTTGGGGCTTTATGGCAGAGTGGCCCGACGGAAGCCTCTCCTCAGTGCAAGACACATGAAAGCCTGCATGGAGTTTGCTAAAAAACACCTGAAGGACTCCAAGATGGTGAGAAATAAGATTCTCTGGTCTGATGAGACCAAGATTTTTTGGCCTTAATTCTAAATGGTATGTGTGGAGAAAACCAGGCACTGCTCATCACCTGTCCAATACAGTCCCAACAGTGAAGCATGGTGGTGGCAGCATCATGCTGTGGGGGTGTTTTTCAGCTGCAGGGACAGGACGACTGGTTGCAATCGAGGGAAAGATGAATGCAGCCAAGTACAGGGATATCCTGGACGAAAACCTTCTCCAGAGTGCTCAGGACCTCAGACTGGTCCAAAGGTTTACCTTCCAACAAGACAATGACCGTAAGCACACAGCTAAAATAACGAAGGAGTGGCTTCACAACAACTCCGTGACTGTTCTTGAATGGCCCAGCCAGAGCCCTGACTTAAACCCAATTGAGCATCTCTGGAGAGACCTAAAAATGGCTGTCCACCAACGTTTGCCATCCAACCTGACAGAACTGGAGAGGATCTGCAAGGAGGAATGGTAGAGGATCCCCAAATCCAGGTGTGAAAAACTTGTTGCATCTTTCCCAAAAAGACTCATGGCTGTGTTAGATTAAAAGGGTGCTTCTACTAAATACCGAGCAAAGGGTCTGAATACTTAGGACCATGTGATATTTCAGTTTTTCTTTTTTAATAAATCTGCAAAAATGTCAACAATTCTGTGTTTTTCTGTCAATATGGGGTGCTGTGTGTACATTAATGAGGAAAAAAATGAACTTAAATGATTTCAGCATATGGCTGCAATATAACAAAGAGTGAAACATTTAAGGGGGTCTGAATACTTTCCGTACCCACTGTATATCTCACAATTCTGAGAAAAAAGTCAGAATTGCAAGAATCAAAATTGCAAGAAAGGCTAAACTTGTATTTGTGAGAGAAAAGTCAGAATTGCGAGATGCAAACTTGCATTGCAAGAGTAAAGTTAGAATTAGAGTTTTAACCCATAATTCTAACTTTTTTCTCGCAAATGCGAGGTTGTATCGCACAATTCTGAGAAAAAAGTCACAATTGCAAGAAAAGAGTCAGAATTGCGAGATACAAAGTTGCATTTGCGAGAAAAAAGTTAGAATTACAGGTTTTTATCTCACAATTTTGACTTTTTTCTTAGAATTCTGAGATATAAACTTGCACTTGTGAATTATGAAGTTTATATCTCACAATTCTGAGAAAAAAGTCAGAATTGTGCGTATCACGCAATTGTGAGAAAAAAAGTAAAAATTGCAAGATATAAACTTCTGACTTTTTTCTTAGAATTGTGTGTTATCTTGCAATTCTGACTTAATTTCTTGCAATTGTGAGAAAAAAAAGAATCACGAGATAAAAACCTAATTTCTAAAAAAATTTAACTTTTTTTTCTTGCAAATGCGAGTTTGTCAATTCAGTTTAACAAGTCAGAATTGCAAGAAAAAATTCTGAATTGCGAGATACAAAATGTTAGAATTACAGGGTTTTATCTCGCAATTCTGACTTTGTTTGTTGCAATTGTGAGATATAAACTTTA
This sequence comes from Garra rufa, assembly GCF_049309525.1. Classification (NCBI taxonomy): domain Eukaryota; kingdom Metazoa; phylum Chordata; class Actinopteri; order Cypriniformes; family Cyprinidae; genus Garra; species Garra rufa. The sequence goes on along the minus strand of NC_133363.1, from coordinate 26,640,397 downwards.
TAACTTGCAATTGCAAGTTTATATCTCACAATTCTGAGAAAAAAAGATATAAGATCACAATTCTGACTTTTTTCTCAGAATTGCATGATATAAACCAGAAATTGTGAGTTATAAAGTCAGAAGTTGCGAGATATAAACACAATTCTTTTTTTTTTTTTCAGGATTGTGAGATATGAATTTGCAACAATTGCAACAGAATTGCGAGATATATTAAGATACAAACTAGCAATTCTGACTTTTTTCAGAATTATGAGATATAAAGTTGCAATTGTGAGTTATAATGGTGGGATATAAAATTGCAACAGTTGTGAGTTATTAAGTCAGAATTGTGAGATATAAACTCACAGTTCTGAGAACATAACAGTGTTTTTTCCTCTCAGAATTGGACATTATAACCCGCAGTTGCAATTATTATCTCACAATTAAAATGCAAGAAAAAAGTCAGAATTGTGAGATATAGTCTAAACTCGCATTTGCAGGAATTGCAATTGTGAGTTTATATCTCGCAATTCTGACTTTATAACTTGCAATTGTGAAAAAAAAAAAAACAGAATTGCAAGTTTGTGTAACACAAATCTAAGAAAAGTGAGTGCAAATTAAATATTAAAAAAAACTTTTCAACACGTTTTTGTACTTTATATGTTATACGTTTTAAACCCAAATTACACATTATCTTGAAAAGTAATCAGGTACTTTATAGATGTTCAAATCTATTCATTAAATATTCGTAATTGCTATCACTACTGACTGAAGTTCAAAAAAGCAAACTGTCAAGTACAGTAAGTGACAGCACACTTTTTAGTTACTTTCTCTATTGCTCTTGCCTGCCTGCTTGTGTGAGAAAGCATGTGATGGTAAAAGTGAAAAACTGCTGATGACGAGGAGGTCTTTTGATTGACTGAGATTATTTTGTGTTGAGTCTTTCCGGTATTTTGAACAGCCCGTGGCCTATTTTGGTATCAGTAAGGTGTGATGTTTTGCTCAATCATTCCAGTCAGGCAGAAACACAGCAAAACAGCCCTTGATTACCATGCATTTTTATGTACCTACAGTAATTGTGCAAATCAATTTTTAAAAGATATACAATTGAACATTATTATTATTTACATCGGCAGCTTATTACATCACATTGAACACTTCCTGATGTTTCCTTTAACCTCAGAATAAATATGGATACAGTTGAAGCACTGTGCTGGCCCCACAGATACATTGATTTGATTTCTGTCTTGTTTATCTCCAGGAAAGGCATCAAGCCCACAGAGTGTTAATATCATCATCTGTCCCAATAGGCCTTATTGAATCTGTCTGTATGTCTGTAGCCTATGTGTGTGAGCGTGTGTGGCTTATTTTGGCTTCTCTCTGGTCCTAATGGAAAGGGTGAAAGAAGTCAGAGAGGAGCTAATGGCTGGAGTTGGGTTTCTCGCGAGCTGACGTGAAAGTCTTCCACCCCGCGTATTTAAAAATTCAAACGGGTCAGGATTAAAATTTAAACACCGCAGACTTGAGAATCTAATCCACTGAGGGATGAAAGTCTGGGGAGCGTTCCTGATCTGCGGTCCTCTGAGAGGTAGGTGTGCGAGTGTGATTGTGTGTCTCAGAACAGGGTTATTATTTAGAAACTGACATAATCCCACACCAGCATGATCTCTCTGTGTGGGAAAGAAGAAAATGTCTCCTTTGTGTATTATGTAACACTTGCTACTGTAAATTATTGAAAGTGCTTAAAAAACTGACCATCCGTCTCCTCTTTGTCTCCTGTTTTCCCTTCTCTTGCCTGTTGAACCTCCACACAGTGAGCTCAAACCAGAGCAGTCATGCTCATGAGTACCCAGACTGCCAAGAAGGGGGTAATGAAGCCAGCCTGCTGGTGTCCCCTCTGGTGGTGGCTGGCATCGTCATCGGCCTGGTGCTCTTCCTCTCCTGCGTCACCATCATTGTGGGCAGTCTGCGCAAAGACAGCCGTCTACGCAACCCCCACCTGCGTGCCAGCTACGGTCAGTGGCCTAACTTCATGGCCTCCACAATAAACGTGTTTGTTTGTAGTTTCTGTGTGGCAGAATAACATACATAACGTACTTTTTTCGAAAAGATGAGATGAATCAGCCCCAGTTATTGTATAGCTCTACTGCTTATATCAGGTAGCCTTGTCCAGTAGTTAGTGATTCGGTCAGCTTGACCTTTTCTCTACTATTTGGCACTGACTGTATTATAAACTGCAAAATTATGAAGGTTTAGGTTTACTTTGAACTTTGCATGTCCTAGCAGAGTAACTCCTGGTCTATTTTATCACAAATCATGGTCTGTTCCACTGTGTTTTATAATGTTAAACCTTTTTTGTTTAGTTCTATCTTACTTTCAAATAAATGTCACTTTCTTTTTTTACTTTATGCAGTGACATTTATACATTTTTTAATAATATCATGATATTGTGTCATGAAAAATAAAAAATTTGCTTTTAGATTCAGTTCATTGTACTGTGAAACACTGCATTTTTGTTTTTATCCTTTATCATTTCAGTATGATCTTTACAGATTATGAGGCGCATATATTTGTTCCTTTACCATGATGTACAGTTGAGGTCAAAAGTTTACATACACCTTGCAGAATCTGCAAAATGTAAATTATTTTACCAAAATAAAAGTGATTATACAAAATGCATGTTATTTTTTATTTAGTACTGACCTGAATTAGATATTTCACATAAAAGATGTTTACATATAGTCCTCAAGAGAAAATAATAGTTAAATAGTTAAACAACTGTGTTGTTACCTGAATGATCCACAGCTGTTTTTTTTTTTTTTTTGTTTAGTGATAGTTGTTGAGTCCCTTGTTTGTCCTGAACAGTTAAACTGCCCTCTGGTCTGGTCTTCGTTCAGGTCCCACAAATTTTTTGGTTTTTCTAGCATTTTTATGAATTTTTTTAACCCTTTGCTGGAAAGGGTTTAAATACACAAAAATACTGAAAAAGCAAAGAATTTGTGGGACCTGAAGGATTTTACTGAAGAACAGCAGGCAGTTTAACTGTTCAGGATAAACAACGAACTCATGAACAACTATCACTGAACAAAAAACACAGCTGTGGATTATTCGGGTAACAACACAGTATTAGGAATCAAGTGTATGTAAACTTTTGAATGGCGTAGTTTTTCAACTATTCAACTATTACTTTCTCTATATGTAAACATGAAATATTGTATTCAGGTCAGTACTAGATAAAAAATAACATGAATTTTGCATGATCCCTTATTTTTTTGGTAAAATTAACATTTTGCAGATTATGGAAGGTGTATGTAAACTTTTTACGTCAACTGTATTTACATGTAGTGGCCATTAAAGGAATAGTTCATCCAAAAATGAAAATTACCCCATGATTTAATCACCATCAAGCTATTCTAGACATTCTTCTTTCAGACAAATACAATTGGAGTTATATTAAAAATGTCCTGGCTCTTCCAAGCTTTTTAATGGCAGTGAATGGCGGTCGAGATTCAGTAGTCCAATACAAGTTCACTAGTGCATCCATCCAGCATAAAAGGTTCTCCACTCTGCTCCGGGGTATTAATAAAGCCCTTCTGAAGTGAATCAATGCATTTGTGTGAGAAAAATATTCATAATTAAAACATTATAAGCCATAATCTCTAGTTTACGCTAACTGCAAGTTTCTGAGAGAGGACGTAGGTGTAGCATAAGCTTCGGTGAGAATATACTAGTCTTGCGAGAACCAAGTTTTGTTAATAGGAGCAACGGAAGCAATTTTTTCTTTTGTTTAGCAAAGGAAAACCAGTCTTATCTTAGCTTATATCAAAATCCTCCAACATTTTTCTTTACAAATCCTCATCACAAACACCTAGGATGGCTTGAAGGTAAGTAAATCATTGGCTAATTTGTATTTTTTGGGTGAACTATTCCTTTAAGAAAACATAATGGTTTTATGTCATAATCACATTTTAATACACATTTTATTGCCAGTGTAAGCACAATGCTTTAAAGAGAGAGTTCACACAAAATAAAGTAATTCTGTCGTAATTTCCTCATGAACATTCCAAACCCGTAAGTGTTCATATTTGAAACACAAATGACAGATATTTGTATTTTAAATCTGAGATTCCTGTCCCTCTGTTGATACTCACCCCAAAATTTTGAAGGTTCAAACATCCATAGTGGTTTAAGCCTTCTAAAGAGACACTAAAGAGATTACTTTATGATGAACAGATTGAATTAATGATCAACGCATATTCATAGAGCTCATCAGATATGGTATACGGAAGATAAAACATCTGTGTGTCAAGTGTGTTTTCTGTGTGTTTTCATGTGTCAAGCAAGCAAATGGATTTTCAATGGATGGACCAAAACATCTCAGATATCATTACAAATATATATTTTCTTCATATAATTTGTGTTGTGAAGAAACAAAAATCTTAAAGGGTTTACAAGACATGAGTAAATGATCACAGAATTTAAATTTTTGGATGTACTATCCCATTTATGAACATGACAATAATTGTTTGAAAATAAATAAAGCAATATGCAGTGTATCAATGTCCCACTCTCAATATGTAACATTCTCAAACAGAAATCATCATGTTTTGTTGCTGTTTCTACAGCTCCAGATGGCCTCTCATATGGTGGCTCCATTGGAGAGCTGAGGTCCACTTGTGTTGAGGACTTTCCCCCAGCATTTGACTTTGACTCGTATGTGGAGACGCTGTCTCAGGTCAACGTCATGTACCCAGACTCCCCACCTCAGTAAGTCACATTTTACCTCTGGATGGAGTCTATGTGAATATATATTGTACGTACAGTGGAGGGTAGAGGAGGGAACGTGTGCATGTGTAATCGGTAATGAGATCACTTTATCGCCTGTGACAGAGAAGGCACACTGGCTCTTTAATGGATTCCTTTCCGTCGTCCTTTTCACAGTCTTTAAAGGCCTCAGCGTAGCATGAGCTGATAACCACGTTAAAAGCCATTTAGAGATGCTAAAGATAGAAACAGTCCATAATAATTTGCCATATTTCAACTATTTTTACTCTTTCGCTCTCAACTTGACTTCACGTGTAACTTGCACCCATCTTATCAGATGCAGACATTTAGTCTTGAAGGATCTGTTTGAAAATAAGAAAACCTGTTCTAGCAGATTCACTTTTATATACATTTGAGTGGAACTCTCATTTTTTGTATTGCTTGAAAATTGAAGAGAGAAGGAGTTTGCAGAGAACCAGATGGATAGTATTCACTCTTCCTCAGCTCTCAGTCCTTTTCTCCTTTTTCTGTTCAGAGGGTTTCACCTTTCGCAGTCCTCCCTCATCCTGTTAGGAAGGTTGGACACCTTCAGCTTTTCAGCTCTCCTAACAAGCAGGGTTTGCTGATAAATGCCATGGCTATGCACTGAGAAAGGCTTGGTGTGTTTGATCTAAATGGCAGCTTGTCTAATTGGCATCTTCAAAGAATCTGTCAGTTCTCTTCCTTGCCATTTAGCCTGCCTGCCTTCACACAGCGACCCATAAAATACTCCTTAGGTAGGGGAGCCCATCACAGGGGGATGGCTCAGAGTGAGAAAGGTTTATTGTTTACCAGATCTCATTCCAACACAATGATTATACGGGGGAAGTCAAAATCAGATCCCAACATTTTGGCAAGTAGCGCCAATGTACAATGGCCATTGCTGTTTTTAGCATTTAATATAAGTGCGCCACAAAAGCAGTTTGATTTTGTAAAGGAACCTCAGAACCTTGTAATACATTACAAAATCAATGGCAAATCATTAGCTGAGGTGATACGTTTCAAAATGATTATGACCTCAGGGGTGTCTATACATACTGGAGTCATTATAGCGATACTCTGTATCATATAACTATAGTCTATCCATTCGGGATCTAAATTATATCATATTATTTTAAGTGAACTCCAAAACCTTATTTTACCAAAATAAGAGAGATCATACAAAATGTATGTTATTGTTTATTTAGTACTGACTTAAATCAGATATTTCACATAAAAGATGTTTGCATGTAGTCCACCATAGAAAATAATAGTTGAATTTATAAAAATGACCCCATTCAAAAGTTTACATCCCCTTGATTCTTAATACTGTGAGTTTTTCCATTAGTCCCTTGTCTTCGACCTTGTTGAGTCTATGGTTTTCCAGCATTTGTGAGTATTTGAACCCTTTCTAACAATGACTGTATGATTTTGAGATCCATCTACTCACACTAAGAACAACTGAGGGACTCATATGCAACTATTACAGAAGGTTAAAACACTCACTGATGCTTCAGAAAGAACCAAGATGCATTAAAAGCATTTTAGAATTTAGAATTTGACGATCAGGCTAAATTTAAGTTATTTTGTCTCCTGGTAAACATGTGAGTATCTTCTGTATCTTCTGAGAAAATATGAGATTTCGGCAAAATAAGAAAAATGTGCACATCTCCATACTGTGCACTACTCCATACTCCATTCAAAAGTTTTCACCCCCCCAGCTCTTAATGCATGATTTTTCCTTCTGAAGCATCAGTGAGCATTTGACCCTTCTGTAATAGTTGCATATGAGTCCTTCAGATGTCCTCAGTGTGAAAAGATGGATCTCAAAATCATACAGTCATTGTTGGAAAGGGTTCAAATACACCAAAATGCTGGAAAAAAATGAATTTGTGTGTCCTGAAGGATTTTTCTGAACTGTTCAGGACAAACAAGGGAGTCATAAACAACTATCGCTAAAAAAATAAAAAAAATAAAAAAAAAACACAGCTGTGGATCATTCAGGTAAGAACACAGTATTAAAAATCAAGGGGATGTAAACTATTGATCAGGGTTATTTTTAGTTCATCTATTATTTAATCTTGTTGACTATATGTAAACGTCTGTTAAGTTAAATATCTTATTCAGGTCAGTACTAAATAAACAATAACATGCTTTTTGCATGATCCCTCTTATTTTGGTAAAATAATGAACATATTTGCAGATTCTGAAGACGAGGGTGTAAACTTTGGACCTCTTTGGAACTTCTTAACAGTGTATAATCTGAAATCATTATGATCATATTAGGAACATTCTAAAACTATGAGGTCATAATGATTTTGGAATCTATAGCTTCTGAAGCAACAACGTATTTTCTTAAAGCAATCAATGATATTAGAACTCAAATACTCTTATGAGGTCACTGTGATTGAGGAATGTATTGAATGAACCCTCACCGTTAGCCTACTCAACCAAATACTCAACCAGTATTAAAATATTCTGTTGACTTGCATTAAATATGTATAAGTATGTCAAGTACATGGTATTTCATTAATGTTTTTGTTCTTTCTAAATACGTGAACAAAAAGGAACCTTTGTGCCACATTAGGAAAGAAAAAAATACAGGTGTCTGTCAACTGACCTACAAAACACTTGGAGCAAGAGACTCCAAGATAAGAAATGAATAAAATTGTTCGCTCATGACAGCACACACTGCAAACTGACAGTGTTCACTAGATGGGAAATCAAAAAATGTGCACTGTTACACCCTTTGGCCAAACCAAACCTTTTCTTTTGAGTTCAGGTTTTCTGGAAAGTGCAATGTGAAAATGTTTGTCACATTTATTTCCACACTTGAATGAAAATAATGATTGCTTACTCAAATGTAAGGTCTACCTTTCAGTTTTTATACTGCATATCTCATATGAGCTACAGATCAGATTAGCCTATTTTGACTACGTTTGTCTTGAAATATCTGAGCAAATTTAAAGGTGATCTGATATTACATCCAAATTTTTATGAGTGGTACCACAGTGAAGGCTTAGCTTATGAATATTAGGTTATGTGACTGAACAGTCCAGGAAAATTCCTGGCAATGTTAGCATGAGCTGATTAATATTCATGAGTTTCACGTCACAACCCGGCCATCTTGCACTTTTATCCCCCTTTAAATTTTAAACACTGCCCAGATGAATATTATTAAATGGATTGTGTGTAAATGTTTCCCTGCTCTAAATAAAAACTGTTGCGTGCTGCTGTCAAAGATGTTGACTTGAAACTTGACTGAAGTCAAGGTTGACTTGTGACTTCATGCAGAACAATCACTTCTGATTGACTTGCTCTTAAAGTGACTCTGTCTAGATAAGTTATTTATGATTCCTGCAGTTGTTCATTCTTATTACTGAAGTGCTTCTTTGGTTGCATAACAGATGTCTAAATTGTTAAGTGTGTGTGTTTGTGTGTTAAATATCAGAGAGGAAAGGTTTAGTTAGGGTCATGCTTGCGCTTAACTTGCCTGCCCTTCATGGCTTGTTTCACAGAGTGCCAATGTTATTTACATCTCTATGACAGTTCCATTACGCTGGCAGAGCCCTCTGGTGAAGCTCTGTGAAGGGGCTTTTGAACAGGGTGAAATTACCTCTCCCCGGGAGCAAGAGCTACCTGAAAGAGCATGGCCTCCTCCTATTAAAAAGCAAATTATGACTGATATAGAATATTAGTGCTGGCATGGAGGCCTATTAAGAATTACTGAATGGTGTGTAATTCTGTTTGGGAGAGATATCCGACCCTCAGTCCAGATACTCAATTTAATTAGAGACCGGCAGTCCATACCCTGACACCTCTGTGAGAGGATGTGGTAAGATGATGGAAGATTACTACTACATGCTCTTGACCACATTTTGTTCTACAGTGAAAAGTCTGCATCCAGTGCAGCATTTTTGGACCCCCTGGAAAAACAGCACCCCCTGTTTTTATAAGATTGTAAATGCAGGGCATTCTTTATATGAAGAAATGTATAGGTTACTTTTAAAATCAGGTGATTTTATTATAAAATCAGTTTATTCCCTGTGCCGTGCAGGCTCACTTATTTATTGCATGATAGACAGTGTAAATTACAAAGTACAACATCAGGCTTATCACTATTCTGTCAAAAATTTACAGAATAGTGTATTTATAAGCTTCAGCTCCCCCAACCCAAAACATCTTCCCCTGCACCTGCTCTACACTTTGTTCCAGTCCTCCAATCTGATGGTAGTGGTGGGGATTTTTCACTGGCTCTCAGCAGTAACGTCACTGAATCATTAATTTGGCATTTGTTGAGTGAGTCATTGAATCAATCATTCAACTGCTTAGCTCATCAATAATGATTCATTCAGGGGGAAAATCAAGTCTTCTTTTATGAGTGAGTCACTGAATCATTCATTCAACCAATTTGTTCAACAACACTGATTCATTCATGGTTGATACAAGAGATGCTTAATGAATGAGTCATTGAATCAATTATTCAACCCATTAGTTTAACAATTTATTCCGGTAGACCACTACTGTGTGTTGCTCAGAGATGTAGTGGTTAAAGGATTCTCCACCAAAAAATGATAATGCTCTTATCATTTATTCACTGTCATGCCATTCCAGATGTATACAGTGAGGGAAAATTTATTTGATCCCCTGCTGATTTTGTACTTTGCCCTTCTGTGTGTTATCGATTGTTTCAAGAAAACAATTGATAACACACTACGCCATAAAGGACTGAAATCCTGTGGAACCCGCAAGGTCCCCTGCTCAAGAAAGTACATGTACAGGCCTGTCTGAAGTTTGCCAATGAACATCTGAATGATTCAGAAGAGAACTGGGTGAAAGTGTTGTGGTCAGATGACACCAAAATAAAGCTCTTTGGCATCAACTCAATTCACTGTGTTTTGGAGGAGGAGGAATGCTGCCTATGACCCTGAGAACACCATACGCACCATCAAACATGGAGGTGGAAACATTATGCTTTGGGGGTGCCAAATTTTGCCTCAGCCAGGGCATTGAAAATGGGTTGTGGATGGGTATTTCAGCATGACAATGACCCAAAATACACGGTCAAGGCAACAAAGGAGTGGCTGAAGAAGAAGCACATTAAGGTCCTAGAGTGGCCTAGCCAGTCTCCAGACCTTAATCCCATAGAACATTTGTGGAGGGAGCTGAAGGTTCAGTTTGCCAAACTTTTTCGAAATGCGTTTTTCTGGATTTTTTTGTTGTTATTCTGTCTCTCACTGTTTGAATAAACCTACCATTAAAATTGCTGCTGCTGCAAAGCAAGTACAGGAACTTGATGTTGCCAATATATACGCCGACATGGTGCTATGAGTATTTAAGACGTACTGCTGCTGCACAAATAGCACATATAATACCCTGTAGCAGATCTACACAGGTGGAGCTGGGGAGGTGGAGGGTTTTAGAGGAACTCTAAGTGTTTAAGTGGATGTTAACCACCCATTTAAATGTAAAGTAGCAAGCTTACTGGCTCTGTATACAAAATGAACCAATCAGCTTGTACAAGTAGTTTTACACTGTGAATATCATCAGTTTGCATTAACGACCCATCAGTCTACGCCATCTATAGTTTCATGACAGAACTTGGCATTTATAAATGTTTAGATTATTAGTATTTTTACACCTGTCATTCACTTCAGAAGACACTGATTAATCAACTGTTGTATAGATTATATTATATTATGTGGTTTTTGAAGCGTCAGCTTTGAGGGTTCCATCCACTTGCATTATATAAGCTCACAGAAATTGGTTATTTTTCTAAAAATCTGATTGTGCTCAACTGACTTTCTGAACAGGAAAGTCATATACATCTGTGATTCCACAAGGGTTTATTGAACTTGTTTATTGAACTGTTATACAATTCATCACACATCAGCATGGATGTGATTACCTGTGGCTGATATTTGGAACAACAGCACTCTTGCTTGTGTCAAAATATTATTTTGCTACTTTAATGGAAGGGGCTTCTTTCAGAACCTAGTGTTTTATGTTGTGTAGTGTTTTGTATGGTATCTGTGAATTTGGAGTGTTTTGAGAGAGGAGGAGGTCTTACAGATGCTAAGGCACTGAAGCTGAACGGAGCTCTCCATCACTGCCTGCCTCTCTGCTGGCCTTCATTCATCTGTGCCAGAAATGAGCAGGAACAGAATCACTCTTCAGATCAGAGGAGACGAGCCTCCAGTCACATCATAATGTGCATTTATCACCACTGGCACATTGCAGCCCGCCCTATTACAAACTCAGGGCTCTCTGTCTTCACAGTTAAAGCAACACAGCTACCAAAAAATATGTGCGTAGAGCAAGCAACATGTCTGTGTGTGTGCATGTGGACTGGCAATGGACCATTATGCTGTGGAGGGACTGGGCTACCTAGGCATTTCCGCATGCCACGTTTGGGAACTTGCCAGTTTATTCTACATGCACATATGTGGACTCTAACATGGAGTCCACCGCTATGCTGTTCTTTGATGTCTTCAGGACTTTGGAATGAGGACCTATTAGCTCAGTGGGTGTAAGTGCAAGCCCATTGCTACAGAATGGCAGTGTGTTTGTGTGGCTGTGCTTGTGTCTCTGTGGGACTGGCAGGGAGGGGCTGTGGCATGTGACTCATGCCAGGGCTGCTATGGCCACAGATGGCACCTGGGAACTTAGTGCTCAGGGCATGTATATGAGCTGCTCACCTGTGGAGCCCGTGAAGTGCCACTTCCGCAGAGCAGGAGAAACTAGGCAGATCCCAGAAATACACACACTCCCCAATGTGTTCACGAGTCTATACACGTCATGAACTATCGACTCTGCAAAAAATATTCACCAGAAATATATATATATATATATATATATATATACTAGTGTTGTCAAAATTAGCACATTAAGGCAGGCAATACATTTTTTCATTTTCGTTTATATTTTAGCAGAAGTGTTTGTGTTGCACATCATAGAAAGCAACAGGGGGTTTCATAACCCTTTAAGTTCACTTAAATAAAGCCCTGTTTCCACCGCAGGAACTTTACACAGGAACTAGGGACTTTGGGGCAGTACTTCGTGTGTTTCCACTGCAGGAACCAGGGGTGGGTCTTGGCCCCTGAACATGCTGATTGGTTGAGTTCACTCAGCAATGTATTTCAACTGCCATTTATTAGCATAGTTCAAAATATTACTGGTTTTAAGAGTAATTCAGGTGAAAGTGTAGTTGTTTAAAACTCATATTTGCAGTTTATAAAGACAGTGCCTATTTGAAAATCGTGATCACCGGCCGCTCAGTGCTTGTGTATCCCGCCGAGAGCGCCTCGCCTCAGCTAGTCCTTCTGAAATTTACCGCTGGCTCTGATGGCTCTGTAGTGGTTAAACATGAGATAAAATTTGTTTTGGTAAATCTAACAGGTAATCTTTGGTGTCATGAATCTATTATTTGTTCCAGGTCATATAGTTTTTGCTGGCTTTCGTAACTTTATGTATTTATATTATTTATATTTATATATATGTATTATATATTTATTAACTTTATTCAAATGAAAATACATCACCAGGCTATTCGCCTAATAGACCGCAATGGAATACTTTAGACCACAATGGAAACGCAGACAGCAACAGGTCTGGGGAAAAAATATTCCTGGGAAAAAAAGTTTCTGGGAAAAACTGTTCCTGATAATTTCAGTGGCTTTAGTTGTTATTTTTTAAAGTCTAATAAATGTTAAAATTGATAGCTCTCAATTATACTGCAATGTTAAGTGGCTATAGTCAATATGTCACACCCCTTTGAGTTGGTTTCTCCCATCCATTTTTCCCCTCGCTGTTTTCTGTAACTTGGTTTCTCCCTCATCGTCTGCACCTGTGTGTGATAATCAATCTGTCTATTTAATGTGTGTGTTTCCCCTTCTGTCTTGTCGGACCTTAATGTTACCTCCCTGAGTTCCCGTGTTTCCTGTGTTCCTTATGGATTATTAAAGACTGTTTTGTTTCCCGTTCGTTTTTTCCAGTCTTTTGTTTCCGTCGTGTGTTTACAATGTATCACCTCCGACCAGAATTCATCCTCCTCCAGCTGAAGCAGGGGGATTTACTCGAGGGTTATACCATCATGTTCCAGCTTGTAGCTCACACCACCAGCTACCCGGACGACGCACTCTATGACGCGAGCCTAAATGCGTCATGCAGAGCGCCGTCGTCCGAAGACGGCCCTCGAGCGGATTTTGCCGTGTTTGTGGAGTGGACACTGGCGAGAAACCGATCCTCGTTCCCCGCCTGTTCCATGGAGAATCTCGCCGGTGCCACTCCGGACCCAGAGCCCAGCCAGTCACCACCCCAACCCGCGGAAAACCAGCCAGAGCCCACCGATGACGGAGAGCTACAGCCCGCCGCGACCAGCGAGCCATCGCTGAGAGGAGCGGCTGATTGCCACGGAGCCTGAGCTGCACGAACCGTCAGACCAGGTGCGTGAGCTGGCCATAATGACCGCGACGGTGGAGGCTTCAGTGGAATGTGAAAGTGCTGAGGACCGCATTACCCACTGCACCACCACTGAGGGTGAGCTAAATTTGGATCTGGGACAAATTGTGACGAACTGTGAACAAGATTTAAAATATTCTGAAGACATTTTCATTAGACTCCCTGCACATCCTGAACTGTCTGTCAGTGTTAATTTCCCACCCACCCTCCCTCAGTTAACATCTTCCAATAGCCATAATGTTTCAAACATACCACCACTGCTGCCTGTCAGTCCCTCTGCTCACCCCTCAGCCCACCATCTGTGCAGTGGGTTCGCTGTCATCATGGGCGTCATGGCTAGAGGATCCCTCATCTCCGCCTTCAGCCTCTAAGTCCTGGACTCCGCCTCGGCCCTCCGACTCTGCGGCTTCACCCCGTCTCTCAGCTCCCTCGTCTCCAACATCGCACATCGGCCCACCAGCTCCATCGGGCTCCATCGTCCTTTCGGCTCCTCCTCCGCCTTGGTCGCCAGAGTCTTGGGTTCCGCCTTGGCCCTCCGGATCCTCGGTGTCGCCCAGGATCATTGGCTCTCTGTCTCCACCTCGGGCTCTACCACCACCTGCTCCGTCTCCGTCGGTCGGCCCACTGGAGTCGTCCTCCACCATGGCTCCTCCCTCCATCGGCTCCACTGTGGATTTCAATCATGGCTGCGGTCTGGGTCTCACCTGGCCCCTCCTGCTTCAGATCCCTCCTGCCTCCTCCTTGGCTCCTCCCTCCATCATCACCTCCATGGACATTTCCGTCACCACCCTGAACTCCATCTTTTGCCCTCCTCCCGGGAGTCCGTCCTCCGCCAAAACCCCCTCCTAAGATTTTGTACATTGTTTTCCTTGTTTGTCGGCGCAAGGACGCGCCTTTCGGTAGGGGGGAGGTAATGTCACACCCCTGGACTTTGAGTTGGTTTCTCCCATCCACACCCCCCCCCCACCACTGATTTCTGTAACTTGGTTTCTCCCTCATCGTCTGCACCTGTGTGTGATAATCAGTCTGTCTGTTTAATGTGTGTGTTTAAGATCTTGTCAGACCTTAATGTTACCTCCCTGAGTTCCTGTGTTCCTTATGGATTATTAAAGACTGTTTGTTCCTGCCTGATTCCTGACACAATAGTTAAATATTAGTGATCGACACTTCTTGACTGGCAAGACAGCCGCGAGCGGAAAATCAAACAGTGAAAGTGAGTTGTTCAAAACCTTTCTTTTTAGTAAACTCTGTGTACACAAACAATGTTCTCAATGCTCGAGTTCATGTGTAGAGACCCAGGCGATACTTCAAGCAAAGTTTCATGGTGTGTCGAGCCTTCTTAGTGTTGTAAAAATATCAATTTTGATGCGCTCAAAGTTATGCACTTAGTACTCCCATTCACCGGCCATTGACCACAAAGCGAAATCATGGTCAATCTCAAAAACGGCTCGTTTGTCGTAATTATGCTTTTAGATATAAGTTTGTCTCGTTTACAGTAAAAAAAAAAAAAAAAACAGCCCAGGTTGCATTTTGGCAATAGTTATCCTTTAACAAATATTAAAAATGTACTGTATTTTATGTTGTTTCTACATTAATTTCAAGATTGATTGTAGAATTATTGCATATAATAGTATATTTATAAACTTTAATGTTAAGTAGGAATTATTGCGATTAATCATGTTTAATTACAAAAAAAATATGTTATTAATTAGTTCATTTTTACAGCACGATTGACAGCACTTATATATACACTACCTGTCAAATGTTTGGAATCATTAAAATGTTTTGATGTTTTTGAAAAGAGGTTTCCAAAATTCACCAAAGCTGCATTTATTTGATAAAAATACAGTAAAATCTGTAATATTGTGAAACATTACAATTTAAAAGAACTGTTTAAAAGAACAGGTGTTACTCCAGTCTTCAGCGTCACATGATCCTTCAGAAATCATTCTAATTTGCTGATTTGCTGCTCAAGAAACATTTCTTGTTATTTTAAATGTTAAAACAGTTGTGCTACTTAATATTTTAAACGTGATATTATGTCATTCAAAAGTCAGTTAGATATAGGGATAAAATGACTATTTGACGATAAATCGTGATAAAATTCCCCATGGTTAGTATTAACATTTTATATTTTAATTATCATTAAAATCATATTCAATTACTGTGTTTTCATCAAAATACTGTCCAGCATAAAGCAAAGTTTTAAGTAACAATCTTACGTTTTATGTGAAAACATGGTGGAAAGCTGGGAAGTTTTAAAAGGGTGCTAAGGGATTTATACATATAGATAAATAAATATATGAATGAATAAATTATATGAATATGCCTCTGAAGGTTCAGACTGTATTGTTTTCATCTTTGCTCCATGTAATACCGAATAAAGTAGTTTTTAATCACAATGGTGCTTTGTCCATGGAGGTTATGGAAACAGCTCTAATGCTGCTGTTCTATAAGTGCTACCTAGTGTCAGAGATTGGATTTACAGAGAGTTATATTTGATGAAAAACAAGCTTATGTGGATACTACACATTTAAACAATTCGGAAGAGGTATCTAAAATTATTTACAGAGCAGATAAAATACATATAATAATTTATAAATCAGTTAACATTTACTTAACCATTTTCTTTATTTTCAAAGGCTGAAATGTGTGGTTTACCATTTTATGAAACTTTTCGAAAGCTTTATTTGAACATTTCTGAATAGTATCTGGGCATTAACTTTATTTACATTAATTATACTTTATAATATTAACTTTCTTTTGATCAAAGCATCTTTAAAAATGCAACGATTGTAACATTGATGATAAGAACCATTATTAAATAAATGAGTACCAGCGATGCATAATTATTGAGCACCAAATAGCATATTAGAGCGATTTCTGAAAGATCATGTGACACTGATACTGGAGTAATAGCTTCACAGAAATAAATTACATTTTATAAATATAATTTAAAATAATATAATTATCTAAAAATATAATAATTAATTTATATATTTATCTTCAATTTAAATTGAAACTTTTTGTTTAATACAAACTATTTTAATGATTAGGTGCTGAATGACAAAGACCGTATGCTATATTCCTGTCATCTGCAGGTGTTTTTCATCATAGTCTCTGGGGAAGTGGCAACTGTCTTCATTAACCCAAGGTGGAAAAACAACTGATGCTCATATTTGTTCTTTGGAAGAACAATAGTGTGTTTTTAAAAAAGAAGAAGAACCATTAACTCAGATACAGGCTGTTTATTATTTATGGATATGGATAGATGAGATGAGAGTCACAGTCATGACTGGGCTGTGACATTTGCATAGCCTGATTAATGAATTATTGTCAGTTGAGGTGGCATCTCAGTAAGCGTGCGTGGAGGGGTCCCTGAGGAGCCGGGCTCCTTAACAGGGGAAGTAGGATGGTGCAAAACAGTTCTCACCTTTATGTAACACTCAGACGGAGAGACATAGAAAGCCCTAACACTACCTTCTTATCATTCAGAAAAAGCCAAATTAGCTTTCATACCTTTTCCTGTGATTCATCGCAGGGCAGGCGTCGACATTTTGAATGTGCTTTTATCTTGCTAGTGCCTCGCGCACACACTCGCACATGGAGGCTTCTCGATCAGAGTCATTATTTATGTATGAGGAGCAGGGGAACACACCGCTGAGGGTAACCAGGGTAACAACAGAGGTCTTATTCATATTGATTACGGGTGACACAGCAGGTGTTGTGAACCTTTAAATGAGCACAACTGTATTAGACTGTAGAGTAGAGGTCTACATGGACATTAATGTTGAATCCAGTGTTGTTTTTGACAACCATCTTAGATTTAGTCTTAGTCTTTTGGACTAAAATGCTTCTTAGTTTTAGTCAAATTTTAGTCACTTCTATATGTGATAGTTTTAGTCCAATTTTAGTCGACGAAAAGTCAAAAAGGTTTTAGTCTAGTTTTAGTCGACGAAAAGTCAAAAAGGTTTTAGTCTAGTTTTAGTCAAAAAAAGGGAAAAAAGTAGTCTTTTAACAAATTAATGTAGGTCAGTAAGTATTTTGCTGTTGGGTAGTGTCACTTATAAGTTCTGAAAATAGCAGATCTATAGTTCAACACAATGTGAGCTTCCGGATCGACTATTTTCACCAATAATTACAACAATGAAGGAATGTTTTAGAACATAAAAGACAAACAAGGATAGAATGCTAAAACGGCTTGCCATACTAGTATAGCAAAGAGTATTTATTGCTAAAACGGCTTGCCATAGCGTCAGATACTTTTTAAGTTTTAATTGGCATGCACAATAAGCGGAAATGTCATGCATTTTAAACGTCTGACGGACCACCCACTAACATTTTCATCTATTCTCGTCTCGTCAACGAAAACTCACACACGTCTCGTCATGTTTTAGTCATCAACGAGCCATTTTTATCTCGTCATCGTCTCGTTATCGTCATGAAAAAAAGTGGCGTCAACGAAATGATTTCGTCATCGTCATCGTTGACGAAAACAACACTGGTTGAATCCTGAACCAGGTCTGTAAATTAAACCCTGAGACCTGATCTGACCTGTCAAAATCAATCAGCCTTTCTATTTCCTTGAAATTAAACTACACCCTATCATGTTTTCTAAATGATTATTATTGATCTTATTGTGAACAATTCATTCATGCACATTGTCTTCTAGTGAAACTTTTTTTATTATTATACTAGTAAACGTGAAGCCAAGAATGCAGAATTAAGTGAATTACACATTACAAAGTGGCCTTATTTATCTGAAGTGGTCTTTCTGTTTGGCTTTGTGTATGCCTGTGAATCAATCTCATAATGTAACGCAATATAAGGTACAGCTTAATAAAAAGACTGCATAATGCATTTGTATAAAGTCCAAGGGATGTAGTCATTGGCCATCTTTGCCAAGTTCAGAAGGAGTGTTTGCCGAAGTGTGTAATTCTTAGACACGGTGGCGCCACAGTATATCTGAGTGCAGTATTCTCAGGGCCGTGTGCCAGAGCGTTGAGGGGTTATGAGCATTCGGCCAAGCTGTCAATACTGGTTGACCTGCTTATGGTGGCAGTGTAAAGCGTCCAGGCATGGAGTCTTGTTTGCTGTGGCTTCCACCTGTGTGCTGATGTCTGGATTGGTTTATTGAGCTGGCGTGCATTTATGTTTCAATTTTTACTTGTACTCGCAAAAAAGAATTCTTTATTTTGAGGAAAACACTACCTTGTGAAAGTTACTTTTTTCACATCAATCTACACTCCATATACCATAAAGACAAAGCAAAAAACAGAATTGTCACAACTTCGTATATTTTACTAAAAAAAAAAAAAGAAAAGAAAAAAGAAATAAGTACATTGCATAAGTATTCATTCCCTTAACTTAGTACTGAAAGGCTGAAGCACCTTTAGTCTTTTTGGGTATGATGCGACAAACTTTGCACATCTGCATTTGGCAATTATCTGCCATTCTTCGGCTCACCTCTCAAGCTCTGTCAGCTTGGATGGGAGCAGACGCACATTTTCGGGTTTCTCCTGAAATGTTCGATTGAGTTCAAGCCTAGGTTCTGGCTGGGCCATTCAAGAACATTCACTTTTGCTGTGTGCTTAGGGTCATTGTCCTTTTGGAAGGTGAAACTTTACTCCAGTCTGAGGTTCTGAATGCTCTGAACTGGATTTTCATTAAGGCTATCTTAAAATTTTGGTATATTGAGCTTTTCTTCTACTTTGATGAGTCCTTCAGTCTAAAAAACAGTCCTATAGCACATGTCCTTCAAATATGATGCTTGGAATTGAGGTTCATCAGACCAGAGAATCTAGTTTCTCACAGTCTGAGGGTCATTTAGGCACTTTGTGGCAAATTCCAAGTGTTTTTTCATGTCTTCTCTGAGGAGAAGATTGAGTTTGGAAACACCACCATCAAGACCGGACGTTGGTCTTTCTGTAGGTTTCTAATATCTCTACATATTATCATGGAGCTCAACTAGAGTGACCATCAGGTTCTTGGTCACCACTCTAAACAAAGCCCTTCTCCATCAATTGCTCAGTTTGGCCAGGAACCTTCGGAGCAGCAGATTTTTTTCTGAACTCTTCCCCAGATGTATGGTTTGATGCAATCCTGTTTCTGAGCTTTACAGGCAGTTTTTTTTTTTTACCTCAGGGCTTGGTTTTTGCTCTGATATGCATTTTCAGCTGTTAGAACTTTTTATTAGGAAAAATCATACCCATTCAAATTAATTTGCCACAGATTAACTTCACTCGAAGTGTATTAACATCTAAAAGCAATATGAATGCGCAATTGGGCTTAATTTATACTGTCCCAGATAAGGGTATGAATACTTATGCAATGGAATAATTTAAGTTTTTTATTTTATTATATTATAGTGTATGGAGTGTAGATTGATGTAGGAAAAAAGTATTTTAAAGCAGTTTAAAATAAGGCAGCAACATAAAAAATGAAAAATTAAGGGGTATGAAAACTTTCGCAAGGCACTGTTCATGTCAAAAGTTTTTTTCATTTATTTAAACCTCAAATCACTTTAGGTATAGAAATAGAAGAAAAATATGCTTTGGTATTCATAATTATTAGTATTTCATAACTTATTTTTTTCATAATCTTAAAATAAAATTAAAAATGTAGATAATACATTGTTAATACAGGTTTAAATGTCAACAGTTGTTTTGAAGTTATTTCAACTTCAAATCAGACACTATAGAAATATGAAAGCATTTATTTCCACCACATATAAAAAAAAATGAATATGTATTTGCAAAAGGTTTTTTTTATGTGGCAGATATAGGCCTAAGCTTCCTATGGAAGCCCTTTTCTGCCATTGAATACATTTTTTTTTTTTAAATAAGTTCATTGTGACTTTTTGTCTCACAATTCTGACTTTTTTCTAGCAATTGCATAGTTTACATCTCACAATTCTGATTGACTCTAATAACAGTTGTGAAAAATAAAGTCAGAATTGTGAGATAAAAACTTGCAAATCAGACTTTGTTATCAGAATTTCGTGATATTAACTTGCAATTGTGAGAAAAAAGTCAGAACTGCAAAATATAAACTCGCAAATCTGACTTTTTCTCCAAATTGCGTGATATAAACTTGCAGTTATGAAGTTATAATGCAGTTGTAAGTAATTAAGTCAGAATTGTGAGATATAAACTTGCAATTTTGAGATTGTCTTTTTTTCCCCTCAAAATTTAACTTAACTTGCAATTTTGAATTTATCTTACAATTCTGAGAAAAAAGGTCAGAATTGCACGAAAAAGTCAAAATTGCAAAATTATGCCGCAATTCTGACTTTATAACTCGCAACTGCAAGTTTATATTTCACAATTCTGAGAAAAAAAAGTCTGAATATAAAAAAAATAATATAAAGTCTTAATAACCTTTTTTATTTTTTATTCAGTTGTGGAAACAGGCATCCATAGCTTCTATATAAAGCACTAGGCAAAAAACAACAACAACAAAAAAACAAATCTAGGATGTGATTCACTAAAACATTTTTTGACTTAAAATTGTCCAGATTAATTGGAGTTCTCTGGAAACTACATTAGTTGGTCCTTTACTGGTTTATGCCAGCAACATGACCAGCAAAGAACCAGCCTAAAACCAGCCTAAAACCAGCATCAAACCTACCTAACCAGCATATGATGTTTTTTTTTTTTTTCAACAGGGAGGACATTCATAATTATTTTATTAGACTAAATTAATTTTAAACCTTTGATATTTTTTTCTAGTGATGATAATAAATGCAACAAATGATATATACATCATATGAAAGCTCAATAAATAAGCTTTCTATTGATGTATGGTTTATTAGGATAGGACAATATTTGGCCGAGATACATCTATTTGAAAATCTGAAATCTAAGGGTGCAAAAAATCAAAATACTGAGAAAATCACCTTTAAAGTTGTCCAAATTAAGTTCTTAACAATGCATATTACTAATCCAGAATTACATTTTGATAGGTTTACAGTAGGAATTTTACAAAAAATCTTCATGGAACATGATCTTTACTTAATTTCCTAATGATTTTTGACATAAAAGAAAAATCAATAATTTTGACCCATGCAATGTATTTTTGGCTATTGCTACAATATACCCCAGCGACTTAAGACTGGTTTTGTGTTCCAGGGTCACAAATGTGTCTGTTAAAATCTATTTTTGATTTATACATCACCTGCTCAATGTATCAGACGTCTCTAATCTCAGCCAACTACAGATGCAGAGGCAAAAAAAAGAAAAAAAGAATGACCCTCGAGCACCACAGATGTTATTCAGAGTTCACATGAAGAGGTGTTTTTCGTGTTCATGATGTAGTATGATTATCATCATGACACGAGATATGAAACAGAATAGACAGAGCAACTTTAAGAGGAGGAGAACAGAACTAGCTTTATTTTGTCTGAACCAATTTTTTAGTGTTTATCCCCTCTTTTAATGGGTCCTAGTCATGCTTAGCCATTTTCCCTGGTATCGTCACCTCTTCCAGTTGAGCAGGTGGTGTGTTAATTAGCCCTCATCACCTCACTGAAGCCTGACGGAGGAGGAGAGGGTGTAGATCTCCGAGTCTATGGGAGACACTTCGATACAACTGCTGCTGCTATTAGATCAGTTTATTATACAACCTACGATTGTAAAAGCATCAAATATAATTCACGTCCACAAGAAAAAAAAATGTGTTGTGTTAGAAAATTAGACAGTATTTCTTTAAAAAAAAAAAATCTTACTAACCCTTTCTGCACATCTTATAAAAGATGTGTCTATAACAGAGATGTTTGTGCCTACCACAAATCCCTTTCTCTGTGTTCATCTCTCATGTGTAAGCCTGGGGTGGCGGTCTAAACCAATTGTAGCATCCCATATCCGCTCTCACTGACAGTCTGATATGGTTAACCATACCGAGATCCAATTACCCTGCTGCTATTCGCTCTTACTCTTAACACTGTGTGCTCACGCTGAGGTCAGAGGCATAAGACTGCTTCACTTTACTGGAAGTGCCCATGAACCTGGTTAATGTAGCTCACCTCACTCGCACACACACACAAAACTCACCTTCACACAAACAAGTAGGCCATTTCGCTCCCTTTCTTATTCTTTTGGTTTGCTTTTCTCTTGGATGGACACATCAGGCTTTAAATCTGATGTGCTTCACTGGAGCTTTGTTTGCCGTGCAGCAGGATATCGCACAGAGAAAGCGAAATTGGCAATTTGGTGTGGTGGGAAGGAACAAAAAGAGAATCAAACGTCAGTAATACTTAGCAAGAGGTCCTCACATTCAGACGTTATAAGAGCATACATAGGATATTCTCACTATGTAAAAATACATGTTTTAGAAACATTTCATAATGTTATGGTAAATCAGACATTTACAGTAAAATGTTGCTAACGCGCTAAAGTGTAAAATGGCTTGAAATGATGTCTTAGCTACATCGCCGGTCCAAAGTTTGTGATCAGTAAGATTTTCAGTGTTTTTAAAGTCCTTTCTGCTCATTAAGGCTGCATTTATTTGATTAAAAATACAGGAAAAAAACAGTAAAATTGTGAAATAGTATTGCAATTTTAAATAGTGGTTTTCTATTTTAATATACTTTAAAATAGAATTTATTCCTGTAAATGTAAAGCTGAATTTTCAGCATCATTACTCCAGTCTTCAGTGTCACATGATGTTCAGAAATCATTCTCATATGTTTGCAAACAGTTGTGCTACTTAATATTTTTTGGAACCTGTGATACATTTTTCAGAATTCTTTGATGAAAAAAGGTTTAAAAGAATTTATTTAAAATAGAAATCTTTTGTAACACTATACACTAGTGTTTAAAGTTTGGGGTCAGTATATTTTTTTTCTTTCTTTCTTTGAAAGAAATTAATACTTTTATTTAGCAAGGTTGTGTTAAATTGATTTAAAAAAGTGATGATAAAGACTTATATTAAAAAGATGTCTATTTTGAATAAATGCTGTTCTTTTTAACTTTTTAATTATCAAAGAATCCTGAAAAATGTATCACAGGTTCCAAAAATTAAGCAGCACAACTGGTTCCAACATAAAATACAATTATTTCTAAAGGATCATGTGACACTGAAGACTGGAGTAATGATGTAGAAAATTCAGCTTTGCATCACGGAAATAATATTTTAAAATAGAAAATTGTTATTTTAAATTGCAATAATATTTCATAATGTTACCTTTTTTCCCTGTATTTTTGATCAAATAAATTGATGAGCAAGATACTTCTTTAAAAAAAATTAAGTCTTACTGTTTTTTTTTTTGTTTGTTTTTTTTTTTTTTTTTCAAATTTTTGAACGGCAACATATGTTTTATTTTTTTATTTAATTTTAATTAATTTAATTTTTTGTTAATTTTTTTTAATCTATTTAATAATTAATACACCTCTAAGAGACTTCTGTGGTTTGGGCAAGATGATATTAAATATGCCCAAAGCAAAAAATCATATTTTTTCATAAATTGTTTATTATTTTAATGTTATATATCATTGTTTGAATGTTATTTCTGTTGCATTGCCGCTGCTGAGAGTTAAGAAAAATATCCCAAGAACAGTAAAGTATAACTTAAATTATCTTGACAAATCATAAGGCTAATCACAATATTATGTTAGTTAAAATAATGAAAAAAATGTGTATTTTAAATTTAATATTTTCCATATAATATTGTACTAATTTGTGTGTATTTACTATAATGACATTATAAAGGCCACTTATTTAATTGGTAACACTTTACAATGAGGTGTAAGGTGTGTAACGTGATCTAAGAATAAACAATACTACTACAGCATTTATTATTTTAATTTACCATTAGTTAACAAGTTATGCACTGTGAACTAACATAAACAAACAATGAATGACTATTTTTATTAACTAACATGAACAAAGATTAATAAATAGTGTAATAAATATATTGTTCATTGCTTATTCATGTTAGTTAATACTTAAACTAATGTTAACAAATGACACATTATTGTAAAGTGTTACTATTTAGTTCTGCAAACATGTTTTGTTTATAATATCACACTCTATAGCTTTCCCATAAGGCATAGGTGTTTATATATTAGACATGATATGATATTTGGGGATTCTTAGCATAAATATATTTTCTGCCCTCTAGTGGTTATGTATCCTTTCATGTATACAGGACATACTATGTGGTTCCCTAAAGGTGTGCAATATTTAACAATTGAGATCAGAAGTTTACATACACCATGCAAAATCTGCAAATTTTAATTAGCAAATGTTAATTATTTTACCAAAATAAAAGGGATCATACAAAATTCATGTTATTTTTTATTAAGTACTGACCTCAATAAGATATTTCACATCAATAAGATGTCACATAAAAGAAGTTTACATAGTCCATAAGAAAAAATAATAGTTGAATTTATAAAAATGACCCTGTTCAAAAGTTTACATCCCCTTGATTCACAGCTGTTTTTTTTTTTGTTTTTTTTTTGTAGTGATAGTTGTTCAGGAGTGCCTTTGACCTGAACAATTAAACTGCCTGCTGCTCTTCAGAAAAATCCTTCAAGTCCCACAAATTATTTGTTTCATTTTGTGCATTTGGACCCTGAAAGATAACATGCATTTTGTATGATCTCTCTTATTTTGGGAAAATATTTAACATTTTAAAAATTCAGCAAGGTGTAAACTTTTGACCTCAACTGTAGTATAATGATAATAAATACATCATTACATAATATTGTTGAATGTTATTTAATATCTGTATATATATATATATATATATATATATATATAATAACATCTCAAAATGGTCTTTTCTTTCAGTTATGATGAATGTGTGGGACAGGGGACGCAGATATATGTTCCTACGGATGATCCGCCACCCTACTCCCTCACCGACCCGTGCCGGGAGCATCCCGCCCCACACCGTCACAGAGAAATGGAGGATCTGCTCGCTGGTGCTTCTTGGGTGTCAGCAAGTGGCTCTTCCCAATACCCAACCAGACTACAAGACTTCAGGCACCAGCCAATTGCCTC
Source organism: Garra rufa (assembly GCF_049309525.1). Taxonomy (NCBI): domain Eukaryota; kingdom Metazoa; phylum Chordata; class Actinopteri; order Cypriniformes; family Cyprinidae; genus Garra; species Garra rufa. Next base: position 26,615,170 of record NC_133363.1, on the reverse strand, counting down.
CATCTCTTTGTCAGCCTTGCCTTTAGAGGAGGCGCCCCCATATGAGGCAGTAGTGAGTGAACAAAACCAGCCCCTTCCTCTGATGCCCCTGGATCTGCTCAAACACACTACAACAGACAGCAGTCCTCAGGACAGCGTTTCACACAGGATCCTGTAATGAGCACACTCATGCGTCACCTGTACCAAACCAGCTTTGAGAGGGACTCTTTTGTTTGGCTGGGGTCCCCAGGCTGAAGCCCACAGTTACATCTCACTTTAGCCGACACAGACACCGCACCTCCTGGGAGCCACCATAGGAGCACAGGGCTATCGACCACTTTTTTGTGTGTCACCTCACCTTGTCTATTGCTTATGGTGTAATTAGATGTCAACATGTGTCTTCTGGTAGACTGATAGATGATTTCAATTTCACAAGCAACACAGCTAATTTCAACAAGCATTGAAATGTGCCCGTCTGGATGTCAGAAAGAGCAGAAAGCTTTTCAATAAACAGGGGGCCGTAATAGAGAAATTTATTTAGGAATAGAAATGTATCTTTCTTTTTAGTGTGAAAATGTGCATTCCTGCATGAGTGACTGTATTCCACATAACTGTTTGTTACAACTTTACTCGTTTTTTTTTTTCTTCACATTTTGGGTTGGTTTGAACTATTTACGTTTTGTAAACTGAATACTTTTTAAAGATAATATTTTGGAAATTTCATAGAATAACTAGCAAAGATGAGAAATTACCTTTAATAGCAATTTGAATGTCATCAGAAAATCTATATGCTTTTAATTCATGCTTCTTCTTTTTTTACACGTCATTCCATTTCTTTGCTCCTTTACATCAGTGGTTCTCAACCAGAGGGCCAGGGCCCATTAAGAGCCTAAACCAAACTTTCCAATAAGTCTTAGAATTATTAGGGGTTCAAGCGCATAGCGCTGAAACCCTATTGTAATTGTTAGAATGGTCACAGATCAGTGATCTCCACATAAACTGATCATATTGACCAAACCGTAAGTGATAGAGACTTGAAACTTGAAGGGATGGTAGTACTCACACCACCTACAACGTGACCAAGGCTCGCCCCTATCAGCCTGACGGGGGCGCTACACTGATCAAAAGTATGAACTAGTCCTAGGTTTTTCGCCTGATCAGAACCAAATCAGTACAGAAGGATTCTCTGAAGAGTGAATATCAATAATTATCAAAAAAAAAATGTTGAACTTTCGACTCACCGTTGCAAAGGGGTGCCAAAACTTTTGAAAATGGGCAGGGCCACTTTTAGTAAAATCCCTATAACTCCTGAACGGAATGAGATATCTCTGCCAAACTCAGAACACTTATGTAAGAGCTCAATCTGAGGTCACAGAAAAAAAGTCACAGAGCTTGGCCACTTTGGTGGCGCTATAAACGTTTATAACTCTGCAATCATTTGTCCTATCAACATGAAAATTGGTATGCACGGCCTTTGTCCAAAGGTTAATAGAGGCCGATCAAAACAAAACTCGGTGGGCCTGTTTGTCTCATAGCCCAAAAGGTTTGAGGGGGTGATATTGCACTTTTTTTTTTTTACGCAAACGCACAATATTCATATCGTACGGCAGACAACTTTTTTGCCTCTAGAACCACTGCTTGTCAATCAAATCGTTTGTTAAATTAAAAAAATACTTTTGCGAATGAATCCTAGGTTTTTCATCTACAAAACAAAAAACACTGCGTAACAATTCTCTAGACTCTCTAGGCCAATAATGATCAAAAACTGTTGTAATTTACCTTTGGGAAGCAAATTTACCCAAAATCCTATGAAGCCTAAAGGAAAACTCAAAACTTCACGAAACCTGGTGAGCACATGCGACAGGTGATTCTAAACAAGCATGCAAAGTTTTAAGGAGTTCGGACCACAGCTGGCACTATATCAGTCATAAATGTTTAAAAAAAAACATTTAAAAAAATGCTTTTTAATCATGTATTTACTCCTTATATTTATTTTTTTCCCTTATATGCCTTAAGCGCTTGAACCCCCGGTAATCGCTACTTGCAGCTATGTTCTAAATGTTGTTATATTAACATAATCTTAAAGAAATGGTTTACCCAAAAATTTAAATTTGCTGAAAATGTACTCACTGGAGAACATCCCAGTTTGTTTCTTCCTCTGAACAGATTTGGAAAAAAAAAAAATTCATTACATCAATTGCTCACCACAGAATCCTCTGCAGTGAACGGGTGCCGTCAGATCACAGCTGATAAAAACATCACAATAATCCACAAGTAATTTTACATGAGCCCAGTCCATCAATTAATATCTTGTGAAGTGAAAAGCTTTTAACTTTAAACTGTTGCTTCTGGCCAAAATACCAGTCCATGATCCATAATAATGCTTTTGTTCAGTGAAAAGTCCATCCCCTGCTGTCCTCTCACATCAAAACCCACTGACATATTTGTTTAGAAGTGCTTTGAACTCTTCTCACTTGTAATTGGGGTTCAAATTTTACATATTTCTTTTCTGAATGAGACAAGACAACTTTTTAGCCAGCAGCAATGGTTTGTAAAAAAAAATGTTAATAACAAAGTTAAAAATGAGCCTTATTAATTACTTGTGGATTATTGTGATGTATTTATCAGATGTTTAGACTCTCATACCAACGGCACCCATTCACTGCAGATGATACATTGATGAACCAGTGATGTAATGCACATGTTTTTCCACATTTTGGGTAGCCTCCCTGTTGAAAAAAAACAGCATATGCTGGTTAGGTATGTTTTGAAGCTTGTTAGCTGGTTTGAGCTGGCTTAAGCTGGTCCTTAGTTGGTCATGAGCTGGTCCTGAGCAGGAGCTAGTTGCTCCTAGCTAGTTAAACCAGCTCATGACTAAGTAAGGACCAGCTTAAAACAGCTCAAACAAACATATGTAACCAGTATATGCTGTTTTTTTTTTTTTTTTCAACAGGGCTATTCCTGGAGGGCCACTGTCCTGCAGAGATGAGCTCCAACTCTAATTAAACACACCTGAAGCAGCTAACCAAGGTCCTCAGACTCACTAGAAACTTTAAGGCAAGTGTGTTTGGGCAGGTTTGAGCTAAACCCTATTGGAGATTAGCCCTCCAGAAGCAGAATTTCAACTATTATTTTAATTGTGAATGAAAAAAACGAAAAAAAAAAAAAAACATATCATCATATTTAATCAAGTGACATAAAATGCATTTATTTTATTACAACAAAAATACCATATGTGTGCATATTAGCATAGATTGGAGGTCTTTGAACAAAGGAGAGCCTTGGAGTCAAAAGTTGAGAACCACTGTTTTACATCTATTTCATAGATCACTGTGATTTATTTATATTTCCTTCTGTTTGCAGAGACTACTGTTTTCCTAAAGTCTCAAACACATCTGAATATCTTATTAGGAGAACAGCAGATGTGTGAGAAGCGATATCAATGCATATGACAATACAAACTATAGTTAGAAAGGGCTGTACACTTGCCAAAGGGTGTAAAACAATTTTACATAGTTCTCCTAAACTGTGTACATTATAACACAAGAGCCGAGACTGGTAACCAAGTAGCTCAACTGCAAAGCTTTTGTAGCATTGATGTCAATATGAAACGAAACAAGATAGCTGTTGCTGGACACACTCTGTGCTTCCAAAACATTTATGTATCAGATTTGTTTCTGTTTTTGTTGCCCTAACATTGCCCACTTCATTCATTGTAACGCAATGACTTCCCCACCTGCATGTTTCTAATATACAATGTGCCTATTAATCAACATGACTGTTAGATCAACATGCTAAAGTGAAGAAACTTTAATGTTCTGAAAAGATACATATATATATATATATATATATATATATATATATATATATATATATATATATTTAAAAGCCGCCCAGAAATGACACTGCATGACACCTCACCTCTATTCTCGCCACCGCACGAAAGTATATACTTATAGAAAAGAGGGTCTGTAAGGGATTTTTAAATTGAATTTGATGCATGAATGCATTTCTTGTGTTGTGAAGAGCAGCTCAAAGGAGACATGAATATTAAATGGCCCACTATTATTTATTTATTGTAGTTTGAATGGATGTCAACTTTGGACTCTCATGTTATAGTACTTTTGACTTCCACCAATGTTTAGTTAAAAGGTTTATCACCTATAAAGAATGGCTACTTTTTCTAAAACAGCACATCTGAAGTATCCTTACCGGGTATTTTTGTAGATGTTGAGCCTGTCTCGTTCTGTTCATATAGCTCTGTAAAGACGTGAGCTGTATTGGTCAACACCTTAGATGAAGAAATGGACCAGATGTTCTATGATGTAAAGAGTAGAGGTGTATTAGCTGTCACCACCACACTGTAATAATAATATTGTGTCTGTGTAAACCCTCGAGTTTAAAAAAATGGTTCACCAAAATATGAAAATTTGCAGAAAGTTTACCTTTACGCCATCCAAGATGTAGAGTTTGTTTCTTCATCTAAACAGATGTGGAAAACTTTAGCCGTAACGTCACTTGCTCACCACCAGTGAATCCTTTGCAGTAAATGGGTGCCGTCAAAATGAGAGTCCAAACAGCTGATAAAAACATCACAATAATCCACAAGTAATCAACATGACTCAAAAACAGCTGATCATTTAACAATATTTTAAAGTGAAAAGCTGCATGTTTGTAATAAATCCATCAAAGCAGTTTAACTGTAATCTGTCATTTCAGGCCTAAATAGTCCACAATAATGTTATACCCTGACGTAATTGTTTAGAACTGTTTTGGTTTGTTTTAAGCTTGTAAACTGTGCTTGTTCTGTGCATGTCTCAACCCAATCTATCACAGCATATTTGACAAGGCGGGCAATAGAGGGTTTGCATTTATGTCCCGTTTTTGTTAGTTACTCGGATGCTCAGCCATATTGGAAATACCCGGATGTAAACAACAGCATTGACTGCACCGTAAATGTTCTACTTAGGGATAGGACGATAAATTGCTTATCGTCAAACCAAGAAATGATTCCGCATCAATTCTGAGATTTTCCAAACACATTGCAAATCAATTCTGAGCTTAGTTTTGAACTGCAGATGGCACTGCTTGCTTAAGAAACAGCTGTGCTCTGCTTGTTTCCAAATCCTTACACACACTTGAACCTAAAATAATCATTCATACAATTCGACAAGGTTGAAGTGAATTGCAAGGGTGTTCACAGTGGGCTGTGTTTACATTAATGAATCGGCCAAACGCACAAGTGCTCTTCAGCACATTTTTCGAGAGCGTTTGAGTGTGTGGATAAAAACTAGATTAAAGCACTGCTATTGAAATCTAAGCTCGATGCATTCGGAAAATCTCAGAATCGATCCACGAATCGATTTATCGTCCCATAGTACTGAATTTGTTGTTCTGCTAATTTATGCTGTCTAAACCATGGAAAAAAATGTGTGGAAGCGGCTAAATCATATAGGCTAGAGATGGACTCAGTAAGCATTAAAGGGTGCAATATTTTGACAAACTAAAGTTAATAGGCGGTACAGATACGTAAGAGCAGTATTAATTAAGATATTAACCTAATAGTTCACCAACCTGACTGGAAATGATGAGAACAAATGCGAATGTTGTCAAGATTCTTGCCCTGGAAATCCTGGTTCAGTTTGGCCAACCACAAACGCCTTTTGTTCCTCAGACAGTTTTTTTGCACTCTTCTCGATTTGTTATAACTTTTGTCAGCCTATAGTACTCCAAATCTTTTTCCCAGTGTGACAGATTAGTACAGCCCAAAACGTGATAATAATTTACCATTTTCAACAGAAATAATCGGCAAAATACGCAAGTTTCGGTCGGTTTATTGACATTGTTTACGTACATTGACGCCAATGTGGTCGATTGATGACGCCTGGTGAAAACACTTTAACTGTTATAGGGAAAATAGGAGAACAGCATGCAGTTAACAGTAGAACAGTTTGCTCTACAAACCAGTGTGCTCATAATTTAGATAATACATTAAAATAATATGGTAAGACAAACCAATATGCAATATCAAGCTGCAAAACGAGCTGTTTCGCAGACGCGGATGAGACCGAAAGCCACACCCATACAATTTACAAATAGCCGCGCCCCCTCTTACATGACAAAAAGGGTGGCTATTGCTGCGTCCCAATTCGCCTACTTATACTATGCCCTAAAAGTATGTACTCTTTTTGTAAAGAAAAAGTACATACTTTTGAGTATGTAGCAGAATAGTAGGCAGTCTTTGGGACATACTACTTCGTCATAACTGCTTCTTTAACGGACGTTCTGTTGCTTAGTTACCTGAATCCTGTCACTGTTTAAACTGCCCTGTCAATCATCACAGTTAACATTATCTACATTTTGTTTTAATTTGATTTCCTACCGTATTAGAGAGAAATGAAGAGGCACGTTATTTAACGAGTCTTTCATGCCGAGGACTCTGCTCTTGTGTTTGCATAATTATGCCTTTAAACGTTAATGACCAAACCTATCATTATAAACGTTCATAATGTTGCTGCACATGAAATATAACGCGGATAACATTAATAAAATATTTTTTATCAGGTTACAGACTGATTATTTATCACTCTCAAACCCATTTCTCTACCTGTCCGTTGGTCGTGCATATCCTCCATGTTTGTAGTTTTTTAAAACTTTTTATGCGTGTTTGTAGTTCTAATCGAATTCTCGTTCACCGCGCAATGTGTTGTGGGCAATATTAGCCATTAGAGTGTGCATTGATCCGCACTTCGAATTCCGAAGTTAAGTAGTAGACCATCCGGGAATCTTTGGAATACTTTTTTGAACATACTACGATTTGGGACATACTAATTCTATTTTCGATTACTATTTAGGACGGATAGTATTCGAATTCGGACGCAGCAATATCTCTCCTGATTTTAGACAAGACTAATTCACTGATGAAAGCAACATTATGGATAGACAATTCGATCTGAGTTCGCAGGAAGGACCACAACTTAACCCCGCCCCTAAATTTAACCGTCACAGAACTCGTTTAAAATCGTAATAAGCAACCTCGTAAAATATGTACGAATTGGCCTTGAGATAGCGTTGCCGTTGCGATTAGTGTTTTAGTTAGGAGCAGCCTTTTAAATTAAAAACGTCTTGATGGATTTGTGTATTACAAACACGGAGTTTCACAAGATCTTTTATCGATCAAACTGGAGTTGTCTGCTGAATTTGTCTAAATGCTGAATTTCTCCAAATCTGTTCTGATGAAGAAACATCCTCAGGCCATCCAAGATAGGTGAATGTAAGTATTTCCAGGAGATTTTCATTTTTGGGTAAACTATTAATTTAAGCCACACTTGTTAGCACAATACTGTAGCGATTCTGTGTGCATAAAGATAAATGAACACATACATTACCGATTTAAAGGAATATTGCCAAATTCGTAATGAGGATTCCCCATTGGTTGCATAGTATTTATTTTCCGTCTGTTTTAGGGACGGGTTTAGTGAATTTTAGCGGCATCTAGTGAGCTGATGTTCAGGAAAACCACTTTAAACTGGCTTACATTTGTGTGCTAAACTATTTCACCAATTTGATTAGACCATATTCCTGAATAGCACCTTAGCATCACAGCCCATTGTAAATGTTGACTTACATTTAATGAATACATCTCAAATGTGTTATTTCTCTGTCACTATGTTGTGGTCGGTTGTCCAAAGTGATAATGCTGTTTCATAGAGCTGCAGATATTGATGTATGTTTTGTATTAGAGTCTTTATTCCTTTACCACTGTATCCTCTAAATAAAAAAAAAAAAAAACACAAGACTTCGATCTAGATATGTCCATCTCTCAATGCTTTATTGGACATTCAGTATAAATGTAAGATTTTGTTTTGCACATTTACCGCTGGCAAGTTTCAGAGAACGTTGTGCAGTTTAGTAACAGATGTTGATTGTACACTGAAGGCTTCCAGAGGGACAGAATGTTTCCTGAACCGTTTTGCTCATTGACTCCTGTCATTCATAATGCATTACGAGCCTCTCGCTAGCACTGATATGGATATTCATCTCTCTCCTGCCTGTTTGCATGGTGGGCCCGCAGAAAGCGTCCTGAACAGATGGCCTGTGCCATAGCTTTGCCCTTAATTAGCCTCTTATCCCAGAGCTCCTCTTCTATTAAACTATACCAGAGGAATGCTCATTTCATCTAGAGCTGACACACATGGTGATCCACACAACTCTATCACACTAACTACACTACAGAAGTAGGCTACAACCATTTGAAACAAGTTATTTTAAACATAATTGAGGCTTAGTTTTAGTACTGACTAGTAAGGTCAAATAAATGAGATAACAGAAGTAGCTTATTCCTCTTTGACACTATAGTTCCTGTTATTCAGATCAGATTAGTTATTGCTGCTCAAGTTTTGTGCATTTTCTTATCCAGTAATATGAATATTTCTGTGTTCAGAACATAGTTTGATACAAATAAATGTAACTGTAATCTGTTACAGTTACTAAGGGAAAAAAATGTGTAATTAAATTAGTTGCAACATGAAGATGTTACCGATTACAAAAGAAGTAACATCTGAATACTTTTTGTATTATTAGTTAATTTTTTTTTTTTAGGATTTTAAATCTGTATTTAACCTCAGAACAATATCAAAGTAAAAGAGGTGCTAAAATCTCATTTTGATGTGGCTGTTCTTTAATATTAAATTATTATAATAATTTTATCTCGAGAGATAAAGGATTTTAAAAGCTGGTTTGATTGCTTCTGTTGTCCTGTTGACATAGTTACGCTACTTTAAAAATGTAGTTGAAATAGTTACACTACTTGTTACATTTTAAATAGGGTAACTTGTAATCTGTAACCTATTACATTTCCAAAGTAACATTCCCAATACTGCTTACGTGTTATAAAGTACATGGTATTGATACTGAGTTATATTCCAAAGAGATTTATTTACACAACCATTGTTAAAAGATTGTTTTTATGCTCACCAAGGCCACATTTATTTGAACAGTAATAAACTGCAATGTTAAATGTTTCCTATTTTAATATATCTTAAAATGTAATATATTCCTGTGATGGCAAAACTGAATTTTCAGCAGCCATTACACCAGTCTTCAATGTCACATAATCCTTCAGAAATCATTAAAAGATGCTGATTTGGTGCTCAAGAAACATTTCTTATTATTAGTGCTGGAAACAGTTGTGATGTTTAATATTTTTGTTGAAACCAGGATTCTGTGATGAATAGATGAATTTGCTATGCAAGTCTATCTTGCCTCGGGTACAACTGAGGTCAATAGTTTACATACACCTTGTAGAATCTGCATGTCAAAATGTTAATTACTTTACTTTTTGTTTTTGTTTAGTAATAGTTGTTTATGAGTCTCTTGTTTGTCCTGAACAGTTAAACTACCTGCTTTTCTCAGAAAAATAATCCTTCAGGTCTGACAAATTCTTTGGTTTTTCAGCATTTTTGTGTATTTGAACCCTTTCCAACAATGACTGTATGACACTGAGATCCATCTTTTCACACTGAGGACAACTGAGGGACTCATATGCAACTATATGTTTGAACCTTCTGTTATTTTTTACAGAAGGTTCAAACAGTCACTGATGCTCAAGAAGGAAAAACAATGCATTAAGAGTCTTGAGGGTGAAAAAAATTTGAATGTGAAGATCAGGGTAAATTTAACATTTGTGACCTTGGACCACAAAACCAGTCTTAATTCGCTGGGGTATATTTGTAGCAATAGCCAAAAATACATTGTATGGGTCAAAATTGTTGATTTTTCTTTTATGCCAAAAATCATTAGAAAATTAAGCAAAGATCATGTTTCATGAAGATTTTTTGTAAAATTCCTACTGTAAATATATCAAAATGTAATTTTTGATTAGTAATATGCATTATTAAGAACTTAATTTGGACAACTTTAAAGGTGATTTTCTCAGTATTTTGATTTTTTTGCACCCTCAGATTCCATATATATATATATATATATATATATATATATATATATATATATATATTGTCCTATCCTAACAAACCATACATCAAAAGAAAGCTTATTTATTGAGCTTTCATATGATGTATACATCTCAGTTTTGTCAAATTTAACCTTATGACTGGTTTTGTGGTCCAGGGTCACATTTTTGTCTTCTGGGAAATATGTAAGTATCATCTGTAGCTTGTGAAGGGCAGTACTAAATGACAAAATATGATATTTAGGCAAAATAACAAAAAATGTACACATACTGCAGAAAAATGCACACATATTTATTCTGTTCAAAAGTTTTTACCCCCTGTTAGCATCAGTGAGCATTTGATCTTCTGTAATAGTTGCATATGACTCTCTTGGTTGTCCTCAGCATGAAAAGATCCCAAATCATCCAGTCATTGTTGGAAAGGGTTCAAATACACAAAAATGCTGAAAAATGGTCATTTGTGTGACCTGAAGGATTTTTCCAAACTGTTCAGGACAAACAAGGGACTCACGAACAACTATCACTAAGCAAAACGCACTATTGTGGATAATTCAGGTAACAACACAGTAAGAATCGGTATGCAAACTGGTCATTTTTTAACTATTATTTTCTCTTGTGGACTATGTGTAAACGTCTTTTATGTGAAATATCTTACTCAGGTCAGTACTAAATACAAAATAACATGCATTTTATATGGTCCCTCTTATTTTGGTGAAATAATTAACATTTTGCAGATTCTGCAAGGTGTAAACTTTTACACCGCGTTCCAAATTATTATGCAAATTGGATGTAAGTGTCATAAACACACAGTTTTTTGTTTTTCAATTAAACTCATGGATGGTATTGTGTCTCATGGCTCTTTGGATCACTGAAATGCATCTCAGACACCTGTGATAAATAGTTTGCCAAATGAGCCCAATTAAAGGAAAAGTACTTAAGAAGGATGTTCCACATTATTAAGCAGGCCACAGGTTTCAAGCAATATGGGAAAGAAAAAGGTCTCTCTGCTGCCGAAAAGCGCCAAATAGTGCAATGCTTTGGACAAGGTATGAAAACATTAGATATTTCGCGAAAACGTAAGCGTGATCATTGTACTGTGAAGAGATTTGAGGCTGATTCAGAGCACAGACAGGTTCGTGCAGGTAAAGGCAGAATGAGGAAGGTTTCGGCCAGACAAATTCATCAGATTAAGAGAGCAGCTACTAAAATGCCATTACAAAGTAGCAAACAGGTTTTTGAACCTGCTGGTGCCTCTGGAGTCCCGCGAACATCAAGGTGTAGGATTCTCCAGAGGCTTGCAGTTGTGCATAAACCTATTTCAGGGCTCTAGAGTGCGACCAATTTGGTCGCATGTGCGACCTAATTTCTCAATGGTGCGACTAAAAAAAATCAAAGGTTGCACCGGTGCGACCAGCCGTTCGAGGGGGAAAAAACGAAACTCCGTCACTCTTAAAGTCCCCCTGAAATCAAAATTAAAGTTTTTTGGCTTTTAGTATGAATATATTAGCCTTAAGATTATCTATAAGCTAGTGTGCTTCAAAGCAATGACAAAATTCGCTTTTACAAGAAATGGGCATTCAAAACTTACAGTCTCGTCACTTCCGCCAATATGAATCAAGGATTTTGATGATATCACCGCGCACTTCAGTTTCTGATCAAACGTTCTGTCCAATCAAATGCGCTCTAGAGTCCGTAGTGTCCCGCCCCCTACACAGAGACGCGGAGGAGATCATATGCGCTCATATGCGCGGTCGGACTCGGCATGTATTAAACTACACAGCCTCAGCATGATTATTATCACTATTTCGTTTTAGCAAGAGTTTCATATTGAATCTGTGGGGTAATTTATTAGTCTGTGGCTGTCATAAGCTTACAAATGCGGCTTTACCGAGCTCAACGGCTCTGGCCCGAGCAGATATTAATGGAACGCTATTGGCTGTTCAAAATAAGTGGGCGGGGCTTAGCGATATGTTTTTGTTTCAGTTAAAAGAACGTCACCACATAGAAGAACGCTGCGTGTTTCAAGGCACTTCAGTGGACCTTTAAAGTCTCCCTGTTGCTCAACAACAGACACACATTAGACCCATATCGTGGTCTAAACCAATCAGAGATGAAGGACGGATCCCGCCCCCCCTCTGATTGGCAGTGGTCCAGATATTCCTGTACGTGTGTGTACGTTTGAAAATGCATGTGATGCAGTCAGGCTGTCTCTGCATTGTCAAGCGTTTACAATACCTCCTCCGCAAAAACACGGACTGGATCGCGGACTCCATTCATAAAAAAACGAATTTACTATGGCGCGGAATGCCACGTAATACGTCGATTTCTGGATTGATAAATCAAAAGTTGGTCTGTCACTTCATTCAAATCGCGATATGGACTAGTGTCTATGAAAACTGAAAGGCAAAAAGACCGTTTAAAATGAATCCTGCATGTTCCGTTTGCCTCTATGTATTAATGGTGGAGACGTGTATTTTTTTTTAACTACACACGTATAGGCTACTGAAGCACGCGTGACGCTCCCGCTAATTTTTGGCATTTGCATCTCACATGAACAGATAAACTCAATCTCCAAACCTACTGTGTCACTTTTACCGTTTCATTTGAGAAGGAACATATACTGTACACACAGGAAGTTCACGGCAACCTGTCAAAATAAAAGTACGGTTTAACATGAAACAGAACAATATTAGTCCTGTATTACTTTTGTACAGTATAATATAGGTGTTTATATATTCCTATTTATAAATCATATATATGTTTGCCAAAAATTAAAAAGGTTTATTTTTCATTTGATTAAAAATAAATACATGTTTATGCTTTCATTTGATTATGAGAAAAATTAAAACAAGAATTTCGAAAAATAAAAATAAAATAACAATTTTAAAGCCCTATTGTTCAAAATGTTAAAATAGAGAGTTTTGGACTTATTTTTTCACTGAAATGTTTTCGTTATTACACAAAGTAGGGTAAAGTACTGGGGAAAAAATATGCTTCAAATAAAGAACTTTATATTGACCAGATTGTTAGTTAATCATTTACAAGTCAATATTGCTTATATGGACAGGGATTAAAAAATAAATAAAATAAAAAAGTAAAAAAAAGTGAACTTGTAAAACTTAGGGTTGTGACGATGAGGAAATTTCCCCACCGGTTAATTGACATGTGACAACACCGGTAATACCGGTATCACCGTGGGGGTGGGGGTTCCTAGGAACGAAGACGAGAGCATGCACTATAATTAAAAACTGAACATAGCTACAATGCGTCATATTTCATTTATCACGTGAGGGGAACGAGAGGAGTCGAATTTACAGAAAGAGAATGGCGGACGATTTAGTGTCAAAATGCTATGCAAAAGCGCCCGTTTGGCAATATTTTGGGTTCAAAGTTTTTTTTTTAGTAGTTTCGTTGTCGTCCATTCAAACAATTGACACCGAATTGCCAATACCGGCAAAACTGTTATGAGCTGTATAAGCTATTTAAAAGCAGAACAAACGAGGAAAAGAGCTCTTTATTGCCAAACAGGCGCTTTTGCACTGCGTTTTGACACTAAATCATCCGCCATTCTCTTTCTGTAAATTCGACTCCTCGTTCTCCTCACGTAATAAAAAAAATTTAATATGACGCATTGTAGCCATGTTCAGTTTTTAATTATAGTGCATGCTCTCGTCTTAAGTAAATTTATAATTATATTTTCCATTTAATTCAAATAAATATTTAATAAAAAAAACGAATAGGCATACTTTAAAAAAAAAAAAAAATGTGGGGACGGTGTCACGGTGGAAAAGAGATGTCACCGGTGTTGCGTCTTAAAACCGGTAACACCGTCAACACCGTCTATCGTGGCAAGCCTAGTAAAACTGCGGTGTTAAATGTGATGCGGTTGAAAATTTGGCTGCACCTAACTTTTGTGCTGGTGCACCTAAGAAAAAAAGTTAGGCGCACCAGTGCAACCAGTGCAAAAAGTTAGTCTAGAGCCCTGTATTTGGCCACTCCTAACCACTGCTCACAAGCAGAAACGGTTGCAGTGGGCCCAGACATACATGAAGACTCATTTTCAAACAGTCTTGTTTACTGATGAGTGTTGTGCATCTTTGGATGGTCCAGATGGATGGAGTAGGAACATGTCCCAACAAGGCTGCGACCACAACAAGGAGGTGGCGTTTTTGGCCGGAATCATAGGGAGAGAGCTGGTTGGCCCCTTTAGGGTCTCTAAAGGTATGAAAATGACCTCGGCAAAGTATGTAGAGTTTTTGACTGACCACTTTCTTTCATGGTACAAAAAGAAGAACTGTGCCTTCCGTAGCAAAATCATCTTCATGCATGACAATGCACCATCTCATGCTGCAAATAATACCTCTGCGTCATTGGCTGCTATCTGCATAAAAGATGAGAAACTCATGGTGTGGCCACCATCCTCCCCTGACCTCAACCAGATTGAGAACCTTTGGAGCATCCTCAAGCAAAAGATCTATGAGGGTGGGAGGCAGTTCACATCAAAACAGCAGCTCTGGGAGGCTATTCTGGCATCCTGCAAACAAATTCAATCAGAAACTCTCCAAAAACTCACAAATTCAATGGATGCAAGAATTGTGATAGCGATATCAAAGAAGGGGTCCTATGGTAAGATGTAACTTGCCCAGTTAGGATGTTTTTGATTGAAATAGCTTTTGATTTTAGTAAATATGACCACCTAATGCTGCAAATTCAGCAAATGCCCATTTTCAGTTCTTTACAACCTATACAATGTTTTAACTCTGTTGTGCATAATAATGTGGAACAGTGCATTTTCAGTTTTTTATTTTTGAAATAAATACTGTTATCATTAGGAGGTTTGTTCAATAAAATTCGAATTATACCCTAATGGTTGATGACTTAAAAATTATACTGACTGTCATTTGCATTGACTAATTATGAAAACCAGAGAAAGATATCATTTGCATAATAATTTGGAACTTTATTAATTTTGCAACTTTATTACTGTAATAGGAGATTATGTCATGGAGACAGCAGCATGAATTTATAGGTCAGTATCCACATGGAGTTCCTTTATTCCTTTATTTCCTGACATTACAAATAAAGAGTAATGTGGTGGTATAGGGTCGTCAGAAGGTAGTATACTGTGAAATGTTGATAATATTGTACCTAATATTAAGGCCTACAATTTCATACACCACATATTTACACAAGACTACTAAAAATGTTCCACAACATTTCCTCTTAAAGCTGAATTTCTCCCATTCATAGTTCAGGTATTTCCCTTTCTGTCATCACTCAAAAATGTTTTTGACGTGCATGAGTCAATTTCATTACATCGCCATCTTCTGGACATTGATTTACTCGCAAGTCATGAGAATTACTTATTTTCTGCACTAGATGTCAGTAATGTTTCCTTTATTCGAAGGAAGAATAACAATGGTGACATGTAGGGATACCAGCGACCCTTTCTCGGACAAATCATGGACAAATACCCCTGGTATAATTACGTGTACTTACAAACGTGTAATATATAGGTATTTCAGATGTCTGTTGAGGCTGAGATGAATGACAATGAGATCGCTATCACGTCGCTGATGCCTACAGGACCGTTTCGCTTACTGGTCATGGACATTTATAGAAATGTAAGCCTTTTATGAATGTAATCCTGGTCTGCTATTAAACTACAATAAGAAAACGTATATTTGAGGCTCTTCCGTATGTGCGTCGCTTGCGATACCTGCATATTCATCATCACCACCACTCCTCATTTGCATACTGTCTACTTTCGTTTCCTCATCGGAGTTGATCAACTTGATCACTTTCTGTGACAATCATGACCAACAGCGTCGAAGATCAAACGCCTGTTTCGCGAAAAGACGTGTTTGTTAAGTATTTACAGTACTATGACAAAGTTAGTTGTGAAGGCAATCTGAAAGTGTGTTCAGAACCACAGGTGACAGATGAAGCCAGACGCGTGTTGCTGCTATCGGAGGAAGAGCCGCGGAAGAGATTCAACACGCTGGACTTCCATGAGACTCTCTATAAGTGCGCACAGCACAGAGACTGCCCAAGACGAGTCCACGACTTGAAAAAAGCCGCCGAGTTACTGGAGCTCTTCTGTGTCAACCTGTTTTTGTTTCCGTGGAAGAAAGAGATTAAAACATTAAAGGTAAATAGAAGCCGCTGTTGATAGGAGTGTCCTCTCTACTCTCTCAGCTGATAATAAGCCGGCCTCAAATGGTTTCCTGTTCCTAGCCTGGTCACACTGGTCTGTTTTATGGTTTTAGAAGGGTTTGGGGTACTTTTCAGGAGGTCAGACCAGCTGTGACATAAGCTAGACCATCTCAGCCACACTGGAAGGCCACGTAAAACCAGCAAACTATTTTAGGCTGGTTAATTTATTATTACATTTATTATTATTATTATAGACCCCAAGCACAAGTTGTTTTTAACACCAGAGTATTATGTTAATCCATAGCATTTGATTTTCTGAGAGCTGATTATGCTAAAACAAACCTTGATGGGTCTTTAGGCTGATCTGTTTTCTTGTTTTAGAAGGATTTTAAGTAATTATCAATTGTTCGGACCAGATCTGACATCAACTAGGCCATCTGAAGACATCTTAACCAGGCTGGAAGGCAATCTTAGACTAGTTAAAACCAGCATACCATTTTAGGCTGCTTTAAGAATTCTATTAGCAAGGCTGCTCTTGCTGATTTCCTTTAGCTAATTCTTAAGTTCTGTTTGAGGATTGAAAGACCGCAAGCACTGCTGTCTACAAAATGCATATTATTTTTAATGTAGTACTGACCTGAATAAGATATTTTACATAAAAGACATTTACAAATAGGCCACAATAACAATTACCCTGTTTAAAAGTTTACATATGCGTGATTCTTAATGTGTTGTTACCTGAATGATCCACAGCTGTTTTTGAGTCTGTTGTTCATGACTCAGTTGTTCATGAGTCCCTCGTTTGTCCTGAACAGTTAAACTGCCCACTGTTTTTCATAAAAATCCCTTAGGTCCCACAAATTCTTTGGTTTTTCAGCAGTTGTGTGTAGTTGAACATTTTCCTAAAATGACTGTATGATTTTGAGATCCATCTTTTCAGACTGAGGTCATATGCAACTATTACAGAAGGTTCAAATGCTCACTGATGCTCCAGAAAGAAAAATCATGCATTAAGAACCAGGAGTGTAAACTTTTGAACAGAATGAAGGTGTGTACATTTTTCTTATTTTGCCTAAATATATATATATATATATATATATATATATATATATATATATATATATATATAGATATAGATATATAATTTTTTTTTTTAGTACTGCCCTTCAGTAGCTACCGAAGATACTTATGTTTAGATACTTATGATACATGTTCAATTTAATCTGATCTTCAAATTCAAAATATTTTTATCCCCCGGCTTTTAATGCATTGTTTCTTTCTGAAGCATCAATGAGCATTTGAAAATGAAGGTTCTTTATTGGCATCAGTGATTCTGTGAAGAACCTTGAACATCCATGGAACCATTCAAATGCAGAAAAGGTCGAAAAAAATCGAAAGTCGAAAAAAATCTTTAGAATTTTTAAATGTAATTCAAAATGTTTTTTTAGGAACTGTTACTGACAGGTTCTTCAGGTAGGCAAAATTGGTACATCCTTTTTGAACCTTTATTTTTTAGAATCAATCTTCTGTAATAGTTGCATATGAGTGCCTCAGTTGTCCTCAGTGTGAAAGGATGGATCTCAAATTTATACAGTTAGTGTTGGAATGGGTTACAAATACACAAAAATACTGAAAAAAAAAAGACCTGGAGGATTTTACTGAAGAAAGCAGGCAACTTTTGCTTGGATTCTTTAAATGGTGTACATACTGTGATATGTGAAGGCTATAATAATTGGTTGCAATACAGCAAGTGAAAAAAGCGTGAAACATTCTTCAATATAGAGAAAAAGAATCCACAATTAATCAGGACTGTTTTTTCCCCCTGTTCTCTTAGACATTTACAGGGCACTTTGTCTATTACATCAAGCCAGTATTGCCTTTTGCCAAAAGTATTCTTCAGATTATTGGATACCACATGGAAACAGACACTGAGTATAGACTCTCAGACAAATTTGACCCTGACAAGGCCAAGAGTATGGGATTCGACCTTTTCCTTGCCAGGTTAGAGTGTGAGCATCTTCTAGAGCTCATGCACCAGAGATCACATGTCGAATGTCTGGAGATCATCCAAACAAGAGCTGCTCCTCAAAACTTCACTGCTGAAGAAGTTGTTTCAGAGCCTATCAATGATATCTGTAATCTAAACGAGGATGTTTTTAAGGAGGATGAACATGTTGATGGTGGCTCACTGGTAAACCCAGAAGAGGAACATCAACAGGAATCACTTAAAAGTCATAACTCTGATCAGGGAGTCGACAAGTCTCAAGATGGTCCTATCTCGGATATTGAAAGACCACCCAACTCCTTTATGACTGATGACAAGTCTATCTTAGAGATGCGGGAGAACTACCCAGACCTGGCCATCCGACAAAAGCCCATTTTCCGAAAGTCTCAAAGATCTATGCAGCCTCTCAAAGCCCAGGAGTGGGCTGGATCCAGAAGCCACCATGCAGGTCTGTTCCATGAGGCCAGTACTGACATGAGTGGCCCCCAATCTATAGCCATACACACCGAGGCCACCCCAGGCAATAGAAAACTACACATCCCAAATGCAATTGTAGAAGCCCAGCCATCAGAGGACAAACCATTGGTTCTTCAAGTTGGGAAGCTCCTGCAAGGACGCAGCCGTGAAAGCTCAACAGAAGACTGCCTGACTGAGCTAACTGAGCAGATGGGGAAAATGCACATGAAGGAACTCACTGCAGATGAACCTCTTAAATACCCCATAGAGGAGACAGCACAAGCCCAGCCATGCAGTGGAACCAATGATGTCATCACAGCCCCACCTACAAAATCCCCAGATGGGATGAGCCTACCCATCCTGTGCAGCCCATCTCAGGATCCTGTCTGCAACATCACAGGTTGCGGGAGCTGTGCTGGACCAGATGGCATTCATCCACAGGACAACCTCATTAAAGAGCCTCCTCAGTCTATCTACATTCCTAGTGCACTGACCGCATGTACAACAGTGTTTGGACCACCGACTGACCACAGTCAGACTGCCAATGAGGGTTCAAGTGGACGCAAGAGTCCCACAACTCAACAGCCAGAAGACGACTTGGTCCAAACATATGTGGTGCTTTAGACACAAGCATTCCAAGTATATTACAGTGTACCAAAAATGTCTTTGTGCAAGTAATGATGTTCACTAGGAAGTTTCTTGTTAAAGGAAAAGTTCACTTCCAGAACAAAAATGTACAGATAACGTACTCATCCCCTTGTCATCCAACATATTCATGTCTTTCTTTCTTCAGTCATAAAGAAATAGCTTTTTTGAGGAAAATATTTCAGGACTTTTCTCCATATAGTGGACTTCTATGAACTTCCAAAAATGTAGTTTAAATGCAGCTTCAAACCATCCCAAATGCGGTTGTAAATGACCCCAGCTGAGGAAGAAGGGTCTTATCTAGCAAAACTATCCATATATATATATTTTTTGAATTACAATTTATATACTTTTTAACCTCAAACGCTCATCTTTTCATCTCATCTGCACTGTTTTTTTTTTTCGGTTCAAGACAGTTAGGGTATGTTGAAAAACTCCCATCTTATGTTCTCCCTTAACTTCGAAATCGTTCTACTTCGCTGTTTTACCTTTTTTTTTTTGTTAAGGGTGTTTGCTAAGGTCTTCTTTGCATCTTTGGGTCAGTACTTCTGAAGCAATGTAGGGAGTTTTTCAAATGTCTTGAACCGGAAAAAACAGAGTTCAGGCAGAGCAAGACAAGACCAGCGTTTAAGGTTAAAAAGTATAAATAACAGATTGTTTCAGTAGATAAGACCTTTCTTCCTCGACTGGGATGGTTTACAACCACATTCGGGATCATTTGAAGCCGCATTTAAACTGCATTTTGGAAGTTCAAACTCGGGGGACCATAAAAATCCACTATATGGAGAGAAGTCCTAAAATGTTATCCTGAAAAAACATAATTCCTTTACGACTGAAGCAAGAAAGACATGAACATCTTGGATGACAAAGGGGCGAGTACATTATCTGTATATTTTTGTTCTGGAAGGGAACTTCTCCATTAATGAAGCCCTGATTTTGGATTAGCTTGGTATCTTACAGTTTATGAAGGTGACTTTTTAACTTCTGTTATTGGTTTTTGAAGTGAAGGAAATTTTCTTGCTGCTATCATTTTCATGAGCCTGCTTGGGTTGTAATAATTATTAGAGCTTGATTTTCTAGGTAATGTGCCTTACTAAATGTAGAGACAGATCAATGTGCACTTACTTGTCTTAATGGAACATTTGTTCTGCTGGAATGTCTAAGTGGTTTAATATAAGTGTTAAAAATGGTGTTCGGGGCATTTATCGAGGCCCCTGGTGCATCTATATTATATTACCTGTTATTTAAAGTAATAAGGTGTAAACAACTTTTGTATTGCTCTTACAGTATTACTGAGGCTACAGTGGAGCACATGATACAATTGTGACTGTAGAACACAAAGTAATAAAATTATTGTTTTCCAATATTTTTTTTAGTTTATTTAAAACTGCATTGTACAGTATAAATTACATTGGTTACAGTATCGCCTTCAGTAACATAAACTGACCATTGTGTCTGTATTAGTTAGTAACAGGATGAACAGAATTCATGAAAATAAAAGAATCTTTAAGACCCCAGTATGATGCAGGACCAAATCACAAACAGTATATTTGCACGATCTGGAATTGACATTCTGAATTTAAAAATCTGTCTACTGACATAACAAAAGAACCGATGGAAATGTTTCCAAGTGCAATAGTTTTAGATAATATGGAATGATTCCATAAACAAGACTAAAACAACTTTACAAAGACTATAAATGTAAATACAAAATAATAATCATAAAAGTCAACACTAAATAAAACACCTTATCAGTTGAACTAATTTACAAATCCTACTATGTAAATCAACCGTTCATTGCAAGAGGAATGTTTGTAAACCCAGTATTAAGTCCAAAAAAGTGCTTGCTTCATCTGTTTCTGTGAGAGCTGAAGACATATTTATGGATTGATATGACCGTCATTGTTTTATGAACCTTTACTCAGCAATGTGCCATTAGTATCTTCTCTCTGTTCTCCTCATACTGATGCAGCATCTTCTGAAGGTCATGATCTGCTGGGATGACCTGCCCACCAAAGTGAACAAACTAATTACTCCAGAGATATTGTCCAAGGAACATTATTAAGAAGTTCTGCTCATCAACAGGTGATTATAAAATATATCAGGGTCAGAAACTCTTTCTTGGAATTGATTTCCAGTGCATTTTTTAAAAATCACCTTATTATTTTAAAAATATATGTCTTTAATATCAACTACTTAAATGTACCCACTTACTTTAATCAGTATTGTAAACTGTTCTTAAAGGCTGCAATATTATAAAGCATTATTGTACATTACTGTTCTTTACAAATGTTGGTCCATGACATGTTGTCCTAGCCAAGTTTAGCACAAGTTATGCAAAAAAATACAGCACTGTGTTGTTTATGATGAGGGAATGGTTTCCAGTGCTGACTAATCTTAGCGCCTCTGATTGGCCAATGCATTCCTAAGTTCAACAGTAAAGTATCTGATTGGTTATAAGGTTCAACGCTGCACAAAACGGCGTGTAAATCTATCTGATGCAGTGTGAACATCTGCATAAATGTAATTCTGCCAACTGACACTTTTAATTCATTTTCATTCAAATTTATGGGGCACTTTTTGTTCATGTGGTGGCAGTTTTGCCACAAGCCTTCGTTAATTTCCGACCCTGCAATATACAATAAACAGTTGAAGTCAAAAGTTTACATACACATTGCAGAATCTGCATCTAATGTTAATTATTTTACCAAAATTTGAGGGATCATAAAATACATGTTTTTTTTTTTATTTAATACTGACCTGAATAAGATATTTCACGTAAAAGATGTTTACATATAGTCCACAAGAGTAATTAAATTTATAAAAAATGACTCTGTTCAAAAGTTTACATACACTTGATTCTTAACACTGTTTTGTTGTTACCTGAATGATCCACAGCTGTTTTTTTTTTGTTTTTTGTTTTTGGTAAGTGATAGTTGTTCATGAGTCCCTTGTTTGCCCTGAAAAGTTAAACTGCCCAGATTTTTTTTTTTTTTTTTTTTTTTTTTTTTAGCATTTGTGTGTACTTGAACCCTTTCAAACAATGACTGTATGATTTTGAGATCCATTTTTTCACACTGAGGACAACTCATATGCAACTATTACAGAAGATTCAAACGCTCACTAATGCTCCAGAAGGGAAAAAATTTTCTCTTCTGGGGAACATGTATCTTCTGTAGCTTCTGAAGGGCAGTACTAAATGAAAAAAATATATATATTTAGGCAAAATATCGGCATCAGTGAGTGTTTGTACCTTCTGTAATAGTTGCGTAAAAGTCCCTCAGTTGTCCTCAGTGTGAAAAGATAGATCTCAAAATCATACAGTCGTTGTTGGAAATGCTGAAAAAACAAAGAATTTGTGGGACCTAAAGGATTTTTCTGAAGAACAGTGGGCAGTTTAACTGTTCAGGACAAACAAGGGACTCATGAACAACTATCACTAAATAAACAAACAAAAAAAAACAGCTGTGGATCATTTAGGTAACAACACAATATTAGGAATCAAGTGTATGTAAACTTTTGAACTGAGTCAGTTTTTTCACTATTTTTTTCTTGTGGACTATATTTAAATCTTTTATGTGAAATATCTTATTCAGGTCAGTACTAAAAAAAATGGCATGTATTTTGTATGAACCCTCTTATCGTAGTAAAATAATTAACATTTTGCAGATTCTACAAGGTGTATGTAAACTTTTGACTTCATATATTTCATATGATGCAATAAGGCTTTCTAACTAATGACTATTGACAGGAACTCACAAGAACTGGAGCAGGAACCTTGAATGACTTGTGATGAATGAGCCAGTCCTCATAGAGGTTATGGATGGATTCCAGGTATTCCTAAAGGGTAAATATCAGTAAGAGTGTAATCTCTTTCAAAATATATGATAAAAATGTGCAATGTTTGTAATCTAGCCTTCTAACATAAAAAAGTAAAGTCATCTCTGAGCTCTGAGCTAAAACTTAATCTGTCTTCCACCATTGACAACGGAGTTACAAAATCTATTTTGGGTTGTTTCACAATTGCTGTGCCTCAGTTCAGTTTTGCAAGCACAGCAGTTCACTTATAACTCAACAACAGCTCACCAGGGGAATAACCTTTTCTTCCTCTCTGCACCTCTGCTTCAGTCTCTCATAGCAGGTCTGTGGAGAGGTCTGCAGATAAACTGTAAAAAACCAATGTGTTTGTAACATTACACAACAACATTTATTACATCATTAGTTATCCACATCTAACAAGTAACATGCAATGCAATATAGATACATTTGCCATACCAATAAGGTCCACAGGAATATCGATATTCTTTATGATCCATTCAAACCATTCACTTAAAACAGCAAAGTCCACTTCAGGCATCTTTCCACTGTCAACCAAATAAAATAATACTCTTTTTAAATTAAACATGAGTACATATTTACTGATGGTTACACTTTATTTTAAGGTGTCTTTGTAATAAAACAATACTAGGCAATATTAATAACAACATCTTACTATAGGGGTACGGTTTGCCTTAGGGTTATTTTCATGTAATTATGTATCATTTCCTGTTATTACTAGAAGTACATGTAACTTCAAAGAAGGACACCAAAATAAAGTGTTACACATTTTTGTACAATAGTAGAGAGGTAAAACTCTTAGCTTTATAGGGAAATATACCTTTTATAAAGATTTTCCACAAAAATGTACTTTGCACTGTAAATAGATCTTTCCAGCATTCTGATTGGTGCTGACTGTAACGACAGAAAGAGAAACAACAGGTTATTGCAGTCATGATTCACATTCCATTTCGTCTGTTCACACAGAAGGCGGAGGCTAATTGTTGTATTGCAGAACAGAAACCGATAAATGTAAAGCAACTGAACAAAACTGACAATACAGGGTTTGCACTTACACCACGATTTGGCCAGTTACCCAGATGCATGGCCATACTGGCGATACTCAGATGTAAACAACAGCATAAATTTAATGGTTAATGTACTACTGAATACATTGTTCTGCTAATTTATGCTGTGTAAAACATGACAAGAAATGTGTGGAAGCTGCTAAATCATATAGAGAAGGACTCAGTAAGCAGGAACGGGCACAATATTTTGACAAACTAAATAAAGGTGGTAAAGATACATTCCAGCAGTATTAATTAAGATGATAGCGTAATATTTCACCAACCTGACCGGAAATGAATAGAACAAACATGAATGTTGTCAAGATTCTTGCCCTGGAAATCGTCGTTCCGTTCGGCCAACCACAAATGCCTTTTGTTCCTCAGTTTTTTGCACTCTTCTCCTTAATTTGTTATAACCTCTGACCGATTAGTACAGCCAAAAACACGGCAATAATTGACCATTTTCGGCAGCAATAATCAGCAAAATACACGAGTTTCGTTCGGTTCAGTGGCATTGTTTGCAATCTGTACCGCCAATATGGCCGATTGATGACGTGTCGTGAAAAAAACTCTAGGGATGTGAAAGAGGACTTGTACATGCCATTGGTAAGACGTGCCGATCCAGCATTGTCAGCTGGACGTACGTCTGCAGAGTGAGTCCCCATCTAGATGGGTCCTGGTACATCAATCCCTGTGTTGCAGAAATAAAATACATTTGTGAGATATTCAAATATGCGATACAGTTCAAATATACAAAAAGATGGATCAGAAAGATCATTAAATCCATAATGAATTGCCAATTGATCCCTACCAGTGGATTGCTTCCTTGTACATTTCTCCATTTAGACACAGGCTCTGTTAGCACCTGAAACACAAGACACATTTTAGTTGTCTATTAAATAAATGAAAAAGAATAGTGAGAGTGAAATTTCAAGTACTGTGAGAAATACATTGAGACATATTTACTGTCTTACCTCAATGTCACTGGTTTTGCTGAAGTATTCCAGACATGTCGTCTTTCCACTTGCAATATTTCCCTCTATCCAAATCTGGACAAAAGTGGATACAAATTTTCAAAACAACAACAACCCATAAACATATGTGACCCTGGACCACAAAACCAGTCTTAAAGGAACATTCCACTTTTTTTGGAAATAGGCTCATTCTCCAACTCCCCCCCGAGTTAATAAGTTGAGTTTTACCGTTTTGAAATCCATTCAGCCGTTCTCCTGTTCTGGCGATATCACTTTTAGCATAGTTTAGCATAGACCATTAAATCCTATTAGACCAATAGCATCGCGTTCAAAAATGACCAACGAGTTTCCATATTTGTTGTATTTAAAACTTGACTCTTCTGTAGTTATATCGTGTACTAAGACCGGTGGAAATGCAAAGCTGCGAGTTTCTAGGCTGATAAGATTAGGAACTACACTTCCATTCCGGCGTAATAGTCAAGGAAGTTTGCTGCTGTAATATGGCAGGAGCAGTAATACCACGCAGCACATGTGCAAATGCTAAACTAGCTGGGAACTCAATTCTGATAATACTCCGCCTGCTACGGCATATTACGGGAGTGTAGTTCCTAATCTTATCAGCCTAGAAAATTGAAGCTTTGCATTTCCACCGGTCTTAGTACACGATATAACTACAGAAGAGTCAAGTTTTAAATAGGACAAATATCGAAACTCGTTGTTCATTTTTGGACGCGATGCTATTGGTCTAATAGGATTCAATGATCTATGCTAAGCTATGCTAAAAGTGATATCGCCAGAACAGGAGAACGGCTGAATGGATTTCAAAACGGTAAAACTCAATTTATTAACTCGGGGGGAGTTGGAGAATGAGCCTATTTCCAAAAAAAGTGGAGTGTTCCTTTAAGTAGCATTGGTAGATTTGTAGCAATAGCCAACAATACATTTTATTGGTCAAAATTATACATTTTTCTTTTATGGCAAAAATCATTAGGATAGTAAATAAAGATTATGTTCCATGAAGATATTTTGTAAATTTCCTACTAATATATATATATATATATATATATATTTTTTTTTTTTTTTTTTTTTTTTGATTAGTAATATGCATTGCTAAAACCCAAATTTGGACAACTTTAAAGGTGACTTTCTTTTTTTGCACCCTCAGATTCCAGATTTTTGTGTGTCAGATGTCAAATTCCAAATAGTTGTATCTCAGCCAAATATTGTCCTATTCTAACAAACCATACATCCATGGAAAGCTTATTTATTCAGCTTTTAAACGTTTAAAAATAGACCCTTATGATTGGTTTGTCTCTATGGTCACATATTTAACAATACAATGGTCACAGTATTTTCAACGGTGTAATTGACCCTTTTTCAAATGAGAGGATCTATTCTTCCAGACACATGCTGTAGTGTGTAACTCACCACTGATTTCTTCTCCTCGCCGTTTCTAACCAGTTTCCCTTGAGAAGAAGACAACATAATGAAACCTTTCTTGGATTCCCCGGCAGATCTCTATGGCAATAGTCAAAGGATCGGGGATGCACAAACAAACAAGCTTAAGCCCATGTCAGTACTGTTAATGCAAAGCTGGATGGCCATAATATAACTCGGTTATGGAAGATTAGGAGAAAATACGAAGTGAACGAGAAGTATTATTAAAAAGAAATTTGAATGAGAGCTGGGGTCGCCGGTATATTGCGTAGAACGGAAGCTGGCGCAGGACTTACGGTGGCTGAGAGATGTGCTGCTCCGCGAATCTCCGATTAAATGCTTTCCCAGTGAAGGCGTTTGTCGGACAAGTGCCTTTGTTGACAGGGATTTGTGTGAATGCAGAGGTAAAACAACACGACAAAACTCTTTTAAGAAATTAACAATCATCTCGGTTGTTTTATCGACGTCTAGTAGTTACATATACAAATATACAAGTGTGATGTGAACTCATGATGCGCAAAACTTGCAGTGTTAGGTTGTGACTTCGTGCAACACTAATGAGCGACCAAAACATACCAAAATAAAAGTCACTACATTTTACCAAGTTGTACGGTGATGATATTATTTCGAAATACGCCTGCAATATTATTATTGTTATTATTATAATTATTGCGCATAAATGTATAGAGAAATACTATATAGTTTTTAAGATAAATATATTGCGACAACAAGGGAGTCCGACACTTACAAATATATAACGTTTATCTACAGGCAGTAATTGACATTTTCAGGAAACTGTATCTTGTTGTTCCTCGTCGAAACATGATGCTATCTCAGAACTCCATATTACAAAACTAATTTGAATGACCAAATTAATGGACCTTATAAGGCGAAAAAACAAGCAGTCCTTTTGCTTCATAGTTTGTTTGTCACAACAGAATATATTACATCGTCTGTAAAATAGTGTGATCGATTAATGAAAGAGTTAAAACAAACAATGACTTTTATTTTGATTGACATGACTGTTTCGTGAAGTATATAGGTCTCACTGGCCATCACCAGCCAGAAAAAAAAAACAACGCTCTCCAGATCATAGACCAGATACTGTACAATATAAATACACTACCAGTCAAAGGTTTTTGAACAGTACATTTTTTTATGTTTTTTTTAAGTCTCTTCTGCTCACCAAGCCTGCATTTATCATTTATTATTTTGAAATATTTTTACTAGTTAAAAATATATATTTTCAAATCTAATTTATTCTTGTGATTTCAAAGCTGAATGTTTAGCATCATTACTCCCGTCACTTGATCCTTCAGAAATTATTCTAATATTTTGATTTGCTGCTCAAAATATATTTATTATTATTATGTTGGAAACAGCTGAGTAGATTTTTTTCAGGTTTCTTTGAATAGAAAGTTCAGAAGAACATCTTTTGTAACATTATAAATGTCTTTATCATTACTTTTGATCAATTTAAAGCATCCTTGCTAAATAAAAAAACTAATAAAATTATACTGATTACAAACTTTAGAATGGTATAGTGTATAATGTTACAAAATCTTTTTATTTCAAATAAATGCTGATCATTCTATCAATCACAGAATCCTGAAAAAATGTACTCAACTGTTTTAAATATTGATAATAATAATAATAATAATAATAATAATAATAATAATAAATGTTACTTTAACCGCAAATCAGCATATTAGAATGCTTTCTGAAGGAGCATGCACCGAAGACTGATGAGAGTAATAATGCGGAAAATTTTGCTTTTATCACAGGAATAAATTACATTTTAAATATATATTCGAATTAAAAGCACTTACTTTAAATAGTAAAAATATTTCACAATATTCAAATAAATGCAGGCTTGGTTAGCAGAAGATACTTTTGACTGGTAGTGTAGCTGTACTAAAGACAGTATTTTTTGTTTATTACTTATATTTACAATAATTTACAGTCATTTTACAATTATCAGTGCATGCAGACTAAATGTCTAAATGTATACAATAAACAAAGAATCAGAATATGCTGCTGAAAACTGTGTTCAGTTAAACTGAAAAAAAGGTTAAAAAAAGCGCATTTAGTCATTTCCTGAATTTAAAAGGAAACCCTCACTCAGGAAGTAATGTGTCAAGATTTGCAAGCTGTGTTCTGAGAACAACTCATCGGCATAAAAACATACGCTCAAAGATCAAATTAATGCCACAATGGAAGTTGATTTGGCTCTGTTGAAGTCCACAAAAGGTCTACTGAAAATATCAGAAATGGTGAGACATTTATACAAATTTAACATGATAGTCTTGTTATTGTTGATACTTTTTGGAAAGGACAAATTCTCAATCACTGACAAACAGTTACTTTATTAAATAGTATTGGCATGGACTTGATATATTTTAAATACAACATTGTTAAAAATGGAAACAATGTAAGCCTGTTAACTAAAATCACATAATCAAAATCATCTGTATTTTTATTTTCAGGTGTGTGTTTTTGTGGCTTTTATTTGTTATGCAGTGGCCTCTAGGCCGGCCTACATCGCAGCAACATGCATGGAGTTTTTCATCACACTTGGTTTTCTTCTGCTCTACCTACTGAAACTCAACAAGATGTTCACTTTTTTCTTCTGGCCCCTTATTGTAAGAGCATAAGTCTAATGTACTCAGTTGAATTAATGCACTATTGCTCAGAGAACTTTATATAACACCCCAATACCTGCAACTGCAGCTTTGCAAACACAACTGTTGGTTATGTTCTTTTGCTCTCACAGGATGTGTTCAACTCATTCTTTGCAGCTGCAATGATGTGTATTCTTAGCCTGGTAGCAGTTTCCACATACGCAGTGAAGGGCACTCTGAGCGGAGGGGTGAGAAAGTGTACATCCTCCATTCAACTCTCTGTTTATCTTTTTAAGCACTATGTAGGCCTTGAAATTGTTCATAGTTTTTTCAAACCTATTCCATCCTTGTGATTACTCATTGTGAAAGATCTAAACATTATGACATATGTTTCTTAATATGGAGTCTTTTGGTTGACAGATCGTGGGCTTTGTGGCTGCAGCCTTGTGGTCCTTGGATGGCTATATCCTTTTCAAAAAAATCACATTCAACAAGCCAAGAACCACCACAGAGGCCCAAACAGGGAAAAACTAAAGCTTTCTCATTTTGCAAACAGTCCTATTTTTATAACCAAAATAAGATTGTATGTATATATATATATATATATATATATATATATATATATATATATATATATATGTAGCTATAATAATGTATTCATTTGTTAATGAATGGAGTTGCCACTCGGTCATTCTCTGTTTAGTTATGAAGATTTCGGAAATGCAGATATTGCTCACTTAAGGACATACAGCCAAACCAAATTTATTCAGACACCTTCAACATTTCTCACATGATCACAGTTTATTCGCTACAGTTTAGAAAATGGTAATAAAACATGACAAGAACATGTCAGAACAAATTCATCTTTATAATTACAAATGAATTACAGTCAAACCATAGTTTAAAAAATAGTAATAAAACATGGCAAGAATTCAAGAGTTCAACTGTGTCAGAAAAAAAAGTAATCTTAACTTAAACATAACTTAATGTTGATTAAAATGTATCTAACAAAACATGGTCAGGTCAAAGTGTCAAATCAATTTTTTGGTCTCAAATTTTGTATCAGTTTTACTGGTAGTCCACTGTATGAAGAATTTTTGGGTATAATATGTGACGATTTACTTTATATTGCTATCCTCACTTACATAAATGAACTATACTGTTTTGCACTCACTAGTAAAAAAATATAGGCTATACAAAATTATATCTGGTGTCTGAATAATTTTTGATTTGACTGTATTAGTGTTCAAAACTTATCCACAAATCATCAACACTCAAAATAAGTTCCTCCATAATTTAAGGACCATATTGTTATATTCTCAACATTTACACTGAGTGGTTTTGTTTATTTATTTATAAGTAAAATAGCACTTTGTCTGTAAGATTATTGTTATGTTATTGTTGTGAACAGTGTATTCAAACCGTGTTCAACATAAACACAATATGTGATGCATTAAAATATTCCCAAAATAATGCATACAAGTTAATTGCATTCATGACTTATCCCCGGCCCTTATTTTTTTTTTTCATGGTAGCCTTAAAAACATTATGATAACTTTATTATCAATTATTATTAACAACACAACCTTAGGTAAAGTTACCAATGATCAAAAACCTGTGAATCTGAACGATGTTCAGAGAGGAAGTTATGTGCAGTTGCACGAATATATTTACAGCTGCCCCTCCATCCTGTGAGAGATGTATCGCCCACATTCTCTGTTCACTTATTAACGGTCTCCAGATTTCGGGAATGCAGATGTTGCTCTTTTGTGTGCTTCGTTTCCGCACTGTCATTATTTCCGTTTCCACTCCGTGGAAAGTTATGCAGATTTGTGAAAAGTAACTGTCTGGTAGCGGAGAGTAGGAGGCATCTCTGTTAACTTTATTCGGGAACAGAAGAGTTTCATCGGCGTGATCATGGGGGACATCGAGGCTCCGGAGAATAACCGATCACGACGGACCATAGCCCATTCTCTTCTCCCGAGTAAAGAATTTATCACCTCCCGAAAAGGACTATTGCTGCTGGGTGAAGTGGTATGCTTTTTCGACTTTTACCATGTTGAACCCATCCATAATAGTGTATAAATCATTATTCTGAGGTAAAGTTATATCTTCTAACGTAAATGCTATTTTCTGCTGCAAGTTTTTTGCTGTTGGTATCTGGATGCACACTTAACACAGAAGTGCGACGTAAATCATGGCATTTATTTTTCGACTTCAGTTTCTTTTTCTCCTCGATATGTGTTTCACTGGTTATTCTTTATTGATATTTTGTTCTGAAAAGTTTCTGCTTCTGTGTTTAATGAATGAGTAATGAGCTGTTTTCTACAGTATATAGGTCAAACATTCAAATTTTCCTCATTCATTTGAAGGGGGAGTTTTTATCAAGGCTAGTAGTGGCTTTCTATTTTCACACACACACACACACACACACACACACACACACACACACACACATGTTGGGTTTACATGTCTTATGGGGACATTCCATAGGCGTAATGGTTTTTATACTGTACAAACCGTACTTTCTATCGCCATACACCTAAACCTAGCCCTCACAGGAGATTGTGCATATGTTTACTTCATCAAAAAAAACTCATTGTGCATGATTTATAAGCCTGTTTCCTCATGGGGACCTAAGAAATGTCCCCACAAGGTCAAAATCTACTGGTATTCCTATCCTTGTGGGGACATTTGGTCCCCATAACGTGATGAATACCAGGTGCACACACACACACACACACACACACACACACACGCACGCACGCACGCACGCACGCACACACACACACACACACACACACACACACACACACACACACACACACACACACACACATATGTTGGGTTTACATGTTTTATGGGGACATTCCATAGGCGTAATGGTTTTCATACTGTACAAACCATACTTTCTATGGCCCTACACCTACCCTACACCTAAACCTAGCCCTCACAGGAGATTGTGCATACTTTTACTTCATCAAAAAAACTCATTGTGCATGATTTATAAACCTGTTTCCTCATGGGGACCTGAGAAATGTCCCCACAAGGTCAAAATCTACTGGTATTCCTATCCTTGTGAGGACATTTGGTCCCCACAACGTGATGAATACCAGGTACACACACACACACACACACAGAGAGAGAGAGAGAGAGAGAGAGAGAGAGAGAGAGAGAGAGAGAGAGTTATTTCTTTTCTGTCAGTGCAAGTTTCCAAAAACATAAAAGCATCAAACTTAAAGTAGGCGTGCAGTGAAAATATGTGACCCTGGACTACAAAACCAGTCAGGGTCAATTTCTTGAAACTGAGATTTACACATTATCTGAAAGCTGAATACATTTTTTTTTTTCAATTGATGTATGATTTGTTAGGGTAGGACAATATTTGGCCAACATAACTATTTGAAAATCTGAAATCTGAGGGTGAAACAAATCTAAATATTGAGAAAATCACCTTTAAAGTTGTTAAAATGAAGTTCTTATTACTAAAAATTAAGTTTTGATATATTTACGGTAGGAAATTTACAAAATATCTTCATCCTAATCCTAATTTTGGAAAAAGAAAAATGTGTTTTTTGGCTGTGGCTACAAACACACCCCTGCTACTTAAGACTTTTTAAGGTTTTGTGGTCCAGGGTCACATATTTCTTTAAAAGGTCTGTTTTACTCACCCTGTCACCGTTTTTTTCAGCAATTAACAATATAATAAAGAACAATAATTAAACATGTATCTTTATGTATCCTGTTCCCTCAGGTGATGTCGTTCATCAGCTTTGTGTGCTTCGCTGCTTCAACAGCAGCTGCCTTCATTACAGCTCCATTAATAGAGTTCTTGGCTGCCCTCTTCTTGCTGTTTGCTTATTCTACAAAGTTCAATGAGAGATTTAAGGGCTTTCACTGGCCCCTCATGGTAAGTTTACTGACCTACAAAATTACTGTGCTGGAGCATCAGATTATAACATTTGTCCATGATTAACCGTTGTGTCCTTTTTTTTTTTCCAAACCACCATGCTTGTTGTTTCAACAAGGACTTCCTGCGCTGTGTCAGCGCTTCCATTATCTTTTTCATCATCTCTATAATGTCTGTGTCAAAATATGTGGATGGAGCCTCAAAGGCCGCTGGGGTAGGCTCACATCAGTTCAGTCAAATTCTCTTTTATCGTCACCATCAGTGACTGTTTATTTTTGATGTGTATACAGCATGTGACTTGTGTTTCTTTCTCTTTCACTTCTTAGGTCTTTGGCTTTATTACCACAATATTCTTCGCCCTGGATTTTTATTTCATCTTTAATGAACTGGCCAGCTTCCTCAAGGGAGGTGATTCCAGTGAGGAACCACCAAACGCACAAGGTATCAATAAAGGGGTCTTATTTACAATAACTGCGATTTTTTTAAAGACTAGACACAGGAAGTAAAAAGGTGATGTAGCTTCTCAGGAAGTGTGGTTTCATAGCTTTATAAATAGTCATCCACAGTCTAGCTTTTATTCTAGTTGCTGTAATTGACGTGGCAGACTGAGCTCCTGCAGCATCATTTACAGTGCCTTGCGAAAGCATTCATACTCCTTCATTTTTTCCACATTTTGTTATGTTGCTGCCTTAAGTTAATTAAACTGCTTTAAATGACTTTTTTTCCACATTAATCTACACTCCATATTACATAATGGCAAAGCAAAAAAGGTTTTTAACGTCTTTGCGAATGTATTAAAAACAAAAAAAACTGTAAATTGCATAAGTATTCATACCCTTATCTAGGACAAAATTTAGCGTAGGAGCATTCATGTTGCTTTTAGATCTTACTACACTACACTACAAGTTAACCTGTGGCAAATTCATTTAAATGGTCAAGATTTAGAAAGGAAAGTTCATATTAGAGCAAAAATCAAGCCATGAAGGCTGTAAAGGTGCCTTAGTACTTAGTACTGAGTTAAGGGTATGAATACTTATGCAATGTACTTGTTTCAGTTTCTTTATTTTTTAATACATTTACAAAATTGTAACAATTCTGTTTTTGCTTTGTCATTATGGTGTATGGAGTGTAGATTGATGTGGAAAAAGGTAATTTAAAGGAGTTTTAACATAGGGAAGGAGCATAAAACGTGAACAAAATGAAGGGGTATGAATACTTTCGCAAAGTACCGAATTAACTCATGCCACGAGCAAACTGTTCTAGCAACTGTCATGCATTAAACCTCCATGCAGTGTTGTTTTCGTCAACGATGACGATGACGAAATCATTTCGTTGACGCAACTTTATTTCATGACGATAACGAGACGATGACGAGATAAAAATGGCTCGTTGATGACTAAAACATGATGAGACGTGTGTGAGTTTTCGTTGGCGAGACGAGAATAGACGAAAATGTTAGTGGGTGGTCCGTCAGACGTTTAAAATGCACGACATTTCTGCTTATTGTGCATGTCAATTAAAACCTAAGAAGTATCTGCCGCTATGGCAAGCTGTTTTAGCATTAAATACTCTTTGCCATACTAGTAGGCTATGGCAAGCCGTTTTAGCATTCTATCCTTGTTTGGTTACGCCCACCACGTGCTCAACATGTCACACTGTTGTCACTCAGACAGACAGACGATTAACCATGATGGCGGCAGTTTGCACATTATTTCAAATATATGTCTTTTATGTCTAAAACCATTCCTTCGTTATTGTAATTATTGGTGAAAATAGTCGATCCGGAAGCTCAGATTGTGTTGAACTATAGATCTGCTATTTTCACAACTTATAAGTGACACTACCCAACAGCAAAATACTTACTGACCTACATTAATTTGTTAAAAGACTACTTTTCCTCCTTTTTTTTGACTAAAACTAGACTAAAACCTTTATGACTTTTCGTCGACTAAAATTGGACTAAAACTATCACATATAGAAGTGACTAAAATTTGACTAAAACTAATAAGCATTTTAGTCCAAAAGACTAAGACTAAGACTAAATCTAAGATGGTTGTCAAAAACAACACTGCCTCCATGTCAGATTATTTTCACTGGGAATTCCCCATCTCATTTTTCCCTTTCCTGTTGTTATTCAGAGACTCTTCTTGCTTCCAGAATAACACATTCTTCTTCCTCACAGATGATGACTCAGACTCTGACTCTGACTGAAGCTGTGATTGTGTCCGAAAACCTGGCGTGTGACCACTACAGAACCTGATAACCAAAACAGACTTTGGTAAAACTTTTCACAGTTTGATCAAAATTTAGGTGTAGCCTATGCTTTTGGTGACTAGAATCAAGCAGTATATTTGAAACGATACATCACAGAACTGAAGCTAGAGATTTCAGTCATTTTTGTACATACATACGTTCATACAATCTAAGCCTCGCTCATTTGATTTTCCCAAAGCTGTGAATTATTCCAGTGACGTAGTTTCACATTCACGTTTTTTAGAAGCAAGGGCAGTGTTGTAGCTTTTATGATGTTTATGTACTGCTTCTTACAGCTTAGGTGTACTTATAATACGATTGCATGTGTGATCACTTTTTGATTTAGTTTTTACAATATGTACGAGACTTTTCTATATTTGGGAGCTGTGTGTGAGTATATGTTTACCAATTCGAACTATTCTGAGACAATATTTTCTCAAAAAAATTGTCTTTTTTTTTTTAAATGATGCATGACTTTGTGTTGAAAAGCCCTGTTTTGGGAATAATTTGAACGTTTTGTAGCGACGAAATAAGTTTACATCATGTAATTAGCAGGTGGCTGGCTGGCCACAGTCACCTGTTTTATTTCCACAGGTCTACACATTGGTGTTAGTCTTGTTATATTGAGGGAATACCAATGTTTTGCCAAAGTACTGCAAAAAAGGCAGAATTTGTCTTATCATGCTCACTTAGCGATGTACAATTCTTACAGTGGCACTGCTGGTTTACTATAGTATTCTCAGGCATGCTGCATGTATCCACATGTAAATCACCTTGTAGTGTTTCTATGAAGAGTGGATATGCTTTAAGAACTCTTGGAAACATGCACCATCAGATAAATACAATAAATAATTCTGGTGCAATTTTGGTAGTATTGTTTATTTTTAGCAAATAAAGACATTTAGCTAATTTTGCATGTTAGAGGCAAAATGTGATAGTGATACACTACCAGTCAAAAGTTTTTGAACAGTAGGACTTTTATTTATTTATGTTTTAAAGAAGTCTATTCTGCTCACCAAGCCTACGTTTATTTGATTCAAAGTACTGCAAAAGCAGTACAATTTAGAAACATTTTTACTGTTTAAAATACCTGTTTTCTATTTGAATATATTTAATAAAACGCTTCGCGTCGTGCCTAACAACGCCCTTCAGCCGTGATTTATTCACGATACAGCACGGCCTCTCGTACCTTATTGCTTTTATAAAATGGTTACCACACAATAAAAATATTAATATTAAAAATATATATTAACATATATATAATAGGTTGTACGTTTTTTTATAAAGTAAAATCATTAACTGCCTTCCGCTGTAAAAAGTAGTCCCTAACTGCTAAAGCTTTGTTTACGTTGCTAAGGGTGGTTGCTAAGGAGGTTCAATGATACACAGAAAGTTGAGTGAAGCGGTCGTAGCCGTGCTGTATCATGAATAAAACACAGCTGCTGACCAATCAGAATTGAGGAATGGAACTAACCGTTTTATAATTTAAAATATAATTTATTCCTGTGAATTTAAAGCTGAATTTTTAGCCTCATTATTCCAGCCACATGATCCTTCAGAAATCATTCTAATATTCTGATTTGCTGCTCAGAAAACATTTATTATTATCATTATTTTGTTGAAAACAGCTGAGTAGAAGTTTTTTTAAGTTTCTTTGATGAATAGAAAGAATTTATCTGAAATAGAACTCTTTTGTAATATTTGAAATGACTTTATCATCACTTTTGATCCATTTAAAGCATCCTTGAAAATAAAACTATTAATTTCTATCATTTCTTTCCCACAAAAAAAGAAAAAAAATTGTACTGACTCCAAGCTTTTGAACGGTATAGTGTATGTTACAAAAGATTTGTATTTCAGATAAATGCTGATCTTTGAATCTTTCCATTCATCAAAGAATCCTGAGAAAATGTACTCAACTGTTTTAAATTTTAATGAAAATAATATTTATAATCAGCGTATTAGAATGATTTTTGAAGGATTGTGACACTGAAGACTAATGAGAACTACTGAAGAGTAATGATGGTGAAGGATGCTGAAAACTTCGACGACAGGAATTTATTTATAATTATATTATTATATATTTAAAAATATATTCAAATAGAAAATATAAAAATTATTAAATTCAATTATTTTAAATTGTAAAAATCATTCAACTATTTTGCTGCCGAATAAATGCAGGCTTTAAAAACATTAAAAAAAAATCTTATTGTTCAAAAACTTTTGACTAGTAGTTTATGTGGTGTCTTTCAGTAAATATTAATGTACAGTTTTACAATCACTGGGACACATTTCTCAACACTTCCCCAAGGTCACTTTTTCAAAACTTGTTCCACAGTTCTTGCCAACTTTCAGCTTGACCCAGCAGTTAATTTCACATTCAGAATGTGTTAAAACTATGAAAACACTTCATACATGTCTCAAATAAACTTATTCTTCCATAACACAAGCTGTTTTTCAACTTTAGCAGGCAAGAAACACTTTGCCTTTCCCAAAACAACGATCTAAAAATACTAAGTAGTGTTTTAACAGTGTTTTTCTTTTGTAAAATGTCTTTACAAGACAAGGATGACAGCTCTCTACTATTTAGAATTCTAGAAAGCACTGGAATATGTTACATGGTCCAAATTTACTGTAGATTATGGTACAAAATAAAATAAAATAAAACATGAGATGAAGTTGATTAACACCTGTGTTTAGCTACAACTAATTTGTGTTGAGAGTATTTAATTTTTATGGTATTACTGTAGAAATACTGTAAAAGAGTATGTAAGCATGCAAATGGCCCTGTAGGTACATTGAATTTTGGTGGCTGTTGCTTTTAAGTGAGAAAGAATTTGTGTAATTGGAAATATGTAGTCATTGGATGTATTTTGTGCCAAAGCAAAGAAACATGATCCACAGTTTAGCCCACATAAACTTCTGTTGTGCTCACTGTGTCAAGGGTTTTGAAAAAGTGACAGAAGTATTGAGAAATGGGTAAAGACTTTTTTCCCTATTTATAGATCAACAGTCCATCCAAATCCATTTATTTGAGGAAAAGATTGCCATCACAAATATTTTAAACAATTAGCATTTCGTAAGTCTATGCACAACTCTATAAATACAAAAATACAAATTTATAGCAGTTACATGGAATAAAACATTGCTTTCTTGAATACGGGAAACAGTACAATCATTATTAAAATTGGACTCCTTCAAAATGTCAACTTTGTTGCTTTTGAAACACTTCAATGATTTGTGAGTTGAAAACCGCACAGTTCAAACCGTAAGGTTAAAATTAGGAATTATTCTGATGCTAAAATCTTCCAATGAGAAGTGTAGCATAGAGTCAAAGCACAGTGAAAGCTCTTACAACGTTATTAAAGCATAAGCACACAGTATTGCTTTCAAAACATGAAAGTCCTTCATTAAGACGTAAATTCTTGATTCTCATTCTTGTGATTGTCTTTTAACATTTTCAAGCCCACACAGTGTCGATCAATGTGTTTTGAGTCCGCACCTCAAAACAACTTCATTTCAACGTTGGTCTTATTCCAAAACATAAAGGTGACTTCATTTAAGAACTTAAAATACGACATACGTATGAATATTACAAACAAGCATTTTCTAGTGGGAAAAAAAAGAAATCATGTACAATTGCACTATGCCTTAAAATTTGTGATACATTTCATTTTCCTCCTGATGCCGTTCTATGACACTCCTTTTAATAAAAACACCCATTAGAGGGTCACTAAAGCACTTCAGAAAACTGATTATACTATCAGGGATCAGTTCATCACAGATTGTGGGTAAAATGTTCGAATTTCACAACCAGTGAAGCAGTTCTGCTAATGTTGTCGTAACATTAGTGTCTAAGTGTTTGAGCATTTCGACTAGGAAAGCCTCTACGATTAAGGCACACTGAAAAAAGATACAGTTTAGCGAAAGCATTTATATGTACTGTAGTACACTTGTTCCTTCAAATACAGTCTATTAGTGTCAGTCATAAAAATTCATACAAACCTTCAGAAATGTAAAATGTCACACGCAGATATGTAATATATACACCTTCTTCAAAAACTCTACCCTCGTTTAAATCAACATATACATATAACTGGACAGGGTTGGAGTACACAGTGGAGTCGAGAAATTCTTACATACAACAGCAAAGAACAAAAATGACCGATAGACTACGCACACGCAATTTAGTAACTAAAAAGTTGTATTATCTAAAGATTAAGTTTCATAAAAGCACACCTCCCTTCACCCACACAGACAATCTGAAAGCTGTTACTAACTGTTGTAATGCAGGGTCACATTCACGAGGTGAAAGACTACATTTGATGCAATGTAGCTACCAAAGCTGTTGTATTAAAAAATTATTAAAATTCAAATAAATACTGGTGCTCCTAACTCAATCTCTACAGAAAAACTGCCCAACGGCAGTTTGCCAAATGTGTTTGATACAGGAACAGAGAATGAAAAATTGCTCATGAACACTTTCAATCGAATTATTTTTGATCCTTCGTTTTAGAAACAGTTGCATTTCTTTCATATGTGGATGAAGTTAAATAGAAGGGGCTTCGAATGGTGACTGAATAGCGGCTTTGTCTGTTTTATTGCAGGCATTATAAAAAACCTTTCAGGTTCCCCGCTTGGAGTTTAGGAGCACAGTGGAGTGAGTTTCAGTCTATAATTATCCAAATCATTATAAGGTAAAGCCCTTAATTAACAGAAATATACAGTATTTAGGTATACAGTCAAGACGCTGGCCTGAGGCTGCTGAAGACGCCAGAAGTTTGTTCCATTTGAGACCGTTCACGCAATTGTTTCGTTGTATCCATTTATCTTTATTGCCTGCTCATCACAGGAATGCAGACAGGGCTTTGCTTGTCTCAGTCTTCATTGGTCTGCCTGTGTGCTTTACTGTAGCTCAGGCCGTGACTCCACCTCACCCCGTGAGGCTGTGCGGGCACGGATGTACGCGCTGGTCTGCAGGGGTCCATCTCGTGAGTCCCCAAGACGCCATCTCTGTACTGCCAAAAATGTGTTTAGACCGTATACACCCATCACCAGGAACCCAAAAATCTGAATGGAAAAACACAAAACAACTATTTAAACGCTTTGTGAATGTTTAAAGGAATACAGTTGAGGTCAAAATAAGAGGGATCATACAAAATGCATGTTATTGTTTATTTAGTACTGAGCTGAATAAGATATTTCACATAAAAGATGTTTACATGTAGTCCACAAGAGAAAATAATAGCTGAATTTATAAAAATGGCCCCGTTCAAAAGTTTACATACACCTGATTCTTAATACTGTGTTGTTACCTGATTGATCCACAGGTGTTTTTTTTTTTTTTTTTTTTAGTTTTAGTTGTTCATGAGTCCCTTGTTTGTCCTGAACAGTTAAACTGCCTGCTGTTCTTCAGAAAAATCCTTCAGGTGCCAGAAATTCTTTGCTTTTCCAGCATTTTTGTGTATTTGAACCCTTTCTAACAATGACTGTATACTTTTGATATCCATCTTTTCACACTGAGGGCCTTATATGCAAGTATTACAGATTATTTAAATGCTCACTGATGCTCCAGAAGGAAATACAATGCATTAAGAGCCAGGGGTGAAAACTTTTTGAACAGAATGGAGATGTGTATGTTTCTTATTTTGCCTAAATGTCATAATTTCTCATTTGATACTGGTCATTTGATACCGTGGCTTAGAAAAATCCCCGGGTGTTAAAGTGGTTTCCCGCTGGGAACATCTGTATCATAAAACTCTTAGCTGAAATCCCTAGCCTTTGACTTCCAAGGTGTTGGTAGATATTTTGCTGATCTCAGGTCATTCTTGAAGTGTCTAAAATCATAAAGGTCAGGATCTCAGTAAGAGAACCTGATGCTGTATCAATATTGGGAATAGCTTCTCTTCGCTGCGCCATCAACAACAAACCTCTTCACAGTCGCAAGAGGTCAGCAGCCTCAACCAAAACAGACAAACTAACTAGAAAAGTATGTGCCTGTGAGATGTTTATGATGGCTTCAGTTATAACACACCGTAATGAGCAAGCACAGATGGAGTCAATGTACTTTGCGGGTATTTCTGTGCTGATTTTGGGGGAAAATCAGTGGGATTATGGAGTTACTTATGGAATCCTGTTTCTGGCCTTAAATTAAGGTAACTATTTTAAATCTCGCAATCTCAGGTGCTTTCATAAA
Organism: Garra rufa; assembly: GCF_049309525.1. Classification (NCBI taxonomy): domain Eukaryota; kingdom Metazoa; phylum Chordata; class Actinopteri; order Cypriniformes; family Cyprinidae; genus Garra; species Garra rufa. The sequence goes on along the minus strand of NC_133363.1, from coordinate 26,573,685 downwards.
TTCTGTAGATTGTCTTATTGACAGCTCAAAACATAATCAAACAGGCTAAATATTGTATAAACAAACACAAGGTAGATGTGTGACCAAATTCGTAATGAGTGATGGAGTAAAAACTTGACACACTGTAAATTTTGAGATGCAAACAAAAGAAGAAAAGAAAAAGAAAACTCGAAGTGAAAGAGAAGTGGGATGGAGAAAGAGGTAAAGAGAAAGCAGTGAGATTTTCAGAGTTGAAAATCAAAGAACTAAAACAAAACGTCGACCAGGGGGGTGTTCCATAAAACAAGTTTACCAAATAAGTCAGGCTTATTTCAGTTAGTCTGACTTATTTTGAGCCAAATCAAGTGACAATAAGTCAGACTAACTGAAATAAGCCTGGCTTATTTGGTAAACTTGTTTTATGGAACACCCCCCAGGACTCTCTCTCTCTCTCTCTCTCTCTCTAGGAACGACTATGTTTTTGCTCCATTTCTGCCACTTGAGGGCAGCAGAGCACTGTCAGGTTAGGGCCCACTTCAAATACTTGAGAAATGACTAAACATTTGAATTCAGCCACAACCACAGGGACAGAAATCATGAAATAAAGAGCTGAGTAAGGGGTTAGGTACCACAGCTGCAATCTCTGCTCCAGTTTGATGGTTGAGAGCTGCCAAAACCACTGAAGCCAGAAAGAAGAACAAGGTGCTGGTGGCAGTGTTGATTAGATCCTGCAAGAGAGAAAAGAGAGAATTCAAGTATATTGAAAATGATCAGGATTTACACAAAAATATTGAGCTGCCCTACTTTTTTCAAGATTGGTAATAAATGTTTGTGATCACCAAATAACGATATTAGAATGATTTACAGTAGTATACATATATATATACTTTTAAAATGATCTCTAATCTGGTAAACATATGGGTTTGTATAAACCACAAAGTTTTGGGAGTGACAACCACATTTAAATGTGGGACGCTGATCTGTTGCAGGAGGAGGGAAACATCTACAAAATATAAATTATTTCTACAAAGAGATAAAGAGAGACAACTATTATGTGTAGTGTGTATGTGCTCATAGAAGTTAGCTCATTAAATAATACCATTAACATGAGGGAGGTCTACATCTACACATTCACAAGTTTAGAGTATATCAAACTATAAGTAAACCCACAAATGAAAATTAGCCCATGATTTACTCACCCTCAAGGCATCCTAGGTGTATACGACTTTCTTCTTTTAGTCAAATCAGAGATATATTAAAAATCGTCCTGGCTCTTCCAAGCTTTATAATGGCAGTGGGCGAGTGTTTTTTGTTCGGCAGTCAAAATAGTCCAATAAAGTGCATCCATCCATAATAAAAAGTGCTCCACATGGCTCTGGGGGGTAAATAAAGGCCTCCTGTAGTGAATCGACGCATTTTTGTAAGACAAATATCTATATTTAAAACGTAATCACTTTTCTCTAGCTGTCTTCAACTGTCATACATGCAAGGCGTTCTGAATGGATGACGTACGACGTATGCGTTGCGCATTCGTTTACAGAAGCAAAGGAAGATTCCTTACTTTAGCAAAGAAAAACTAGTTTTCTTCTTGGCTTATTTGTCTTTACAAATCCTCCTTTTGTACTTCTAATTCATGACCAGCATTTTGTTTTCCCCTCTCCTCTGCGCTTCCGCGTTTTTCACTTCTCAGTGGCGCATGCACAACGCATATGTCTTACGTTATTCACCTAGAGTGTCTTCCATGTACGACAGCGCAAGCTAGAGAAAAGTGAACATTTTTCTTACAAAAACCCATTGATTCGCTACAGGAGGCCTTTATTCACCCCCTGGAAAGATGTGGAACACTTTTCTATTATGGATGGATGCACTTTATTGGACTTCTTTTGGACTGTTAAACAGAAACACCCATCCACTGCCATTATAAAGCTTGGAAGAGCTAGGACACTTTGTAATATAACTCCGATTGCATTCGACTAAAAGAAAAAAAGTCATATACACCTAGGATGGCTTGAGGGTGAGTAAATCATGGGCTAATTTTCATTTTTGGGTGAACTAACTCTTTGAAACCTACATCTTCGGAACACAAATTAAGATATTTAAGAAGAGCTTTCTGACCTGCATAGACAGCAACTGACACATTCAAGGCCCAGAAAGGTAGTAAGGACATGGTTAAAATAGTCCATGTGACATCAGTGGGTTAACCTTAATGTTATGAAGCTACGAGAATACATTTGTGTGCACAGAAAACAAAAATAATGACTTTATTCAACTATTTTTTCTCTTCCATTTCAGTCTGGGTCAGTAACAATGTCCTTACTTCAAAACAAGGGAATGAGGTGTGGTTATGCTGACTGCAGTGATGCAGTTTAACAGGCAGGGGGAAAGCCAAATACACCAACTATTTACAACATATATGAAATCCTTCAGGAATCTGTTTTGCTGCTCTTATTACCACTGTTAAAAACAGTTGTGCTGCTTAATATTTTTGTGGAAACCATGAGACTGTTTTTCTTTACCATTGTTTTTGATCAATTTAATGTCCTTGCTGAATATCAACAAAAATCTTTCAGTCTTCCTTGTGACTTTATTTGCTATCTGCACAATTAAGTCAGACAGCACAAACACAAACGTACCTTTTATTTGGGATATTGAGTTACTCATTTACAGTCATGTATTTATGAGGTTACGGCTAGACATTGGCAGTGGACTGTGACTCTCTTTGCTATTTTTGCTTATTGGTCTCACAGTTTTCCCTCTTTTAATCCACCCACCACTAACGTCACAGTTTTAATACTTTTACAAACTGGAGTCAAAGCTTTTAGGAGAGAGTGAGGATGAGAGGAGCCAGTTGGTTTCTGAAATGAGGCCAAATCCTCCTGTGTTCACTCCTCCTGAGCGCTCAGAGTCTCTGGTATAGACGTGGGTTTTGTCTGAGCCATGGCTCTGTGGGGGGTGAAAAGTAACAAGCCCTTCAAAGCACATCACAAACTCAACCTCACTGGCTGGCACCTCGAATTTCACATCACAGGCCGACGCAGCACAAACTGCTGGCTTTGATGTCTCCAAGTGAATACAGACGGTCTGCTCCTCTCAGCTCTAGGCAGTTATGACGCTTGTGGGCAGTGACATGAATCTGCTGGATGAGGAAGGGGATGCAATAATGTGAAAGACTTTTTGAACTTTGCTGCGTTCACTACATCTTATATGTTGTTATGCCTTGGAAAATTAAAGGACATTTTATAAGGCTATGACAATACTTTTTGTGTGCAGAAAAACTACAATAATGACTTTGGGCCTTGACCCTTGTCTATGCAGGGTCAGAAAGCTCTCAGGTTTCATCAAAAATATCTTAATTTGTCTTCTGAAGATGAATGCAGGTTTTATGGGTTTGGAACGACATGAGGATGAGTAATTAATGACGGAATTTTCATTTTTGGCTGAACTATCACTTTAATAGCTCATGGAAAAAGTCTTACAGTTAAGGTCAAAAGTTTACCTCAACTCAGAATCTGCAAAAATAAGAGGGATCATACAAAATGCATGTTGGTTTTTTTATTTAGTACTGACCTGAATAAGACATTTCACATAAAAGATTTTTACATATAGTCCACAAGAGAAAATAATAGTTGAATTTATAAAAATTACCCCGTTCAAAAGTTTACATACACTTGATTCTTAATACTGTTTTTTTTGTTTAGTAATAGCTGTTCATAAGTCCCTTGTTTGTCCTGAACTACTAAACTGCCTGCCTTCCTCAGAAAAATCCTTCAGGTCCCACAAATTCTTTGGTTTTTCAGTATTTTTGTGTATTTGAACCCATTCCAACAATGACTGTATGATTTTGACATCCATCTTTTCACACTGGGGACAACTGAGGGACTCATATGCAACTATTACAGAAGGTTCAAACACCCACTGGTGCTCCAGAAGGAAACCCGATGCATTAAGAGCTGGGGGGGTGAAAAGTTTTTAAATCTTCTTTCTGTTCAAAAGTTTACACCCTGTGTTTTTTATCCATTGTTTTTCCTTCTGGACAATCAGTGAGCGCTTAAACCTTCTGTAATAGTTGCATATGAGTTCCTCAGTTGTCCTCAGTATGAAAATTTGGATCTCAAAATCATACACTGGAATCATTCATTGTTGGAAAGGATTCAAACACACATATTTGTAATATATTTGTATATTAATGTAAATTATTTACATATATTACATATACATTGTTGTTATATTATTATTAGGGTTAGGGTTGAAACCCAAAAAAACATCTAGATTCCTCACACTACAGAACATTAAAGTCTCTATTTCTCTCTCTTTATCCTTAAATCCTTCATAAATACACACTCTGAGAGGAGAGAAGGGATAAAGCTGGGTGGTTTGTCTGTGTGCAGCCAATAAGCACTCCAGCGTGACTTAAGCATGGCCACCCATGTGACAAAATGCATGATGGGAGTGATTGCCCACACTTGTCTCACATGATACTCTCTCTCGCTCTCTTTCATCCACACGCACTCAAGCGAAACCATGCCTATCTCACACGCAATATAGAACGCTTACAATATGCCAAAACCAGGATACGGTCTCAATCATTCAAACACATGCCAAACCAGCCTTTGCCTTCACACATACTTCAACAGATGGACCAAATGCAAGCCAAACCAAACTCTGAAACACACTTAATGTTAAAAACTGCTGACGCGTTTCAAATATTGTAAGTGTAGGAACACAAAGCATATGCCTGAGGTTGAACGAAAGTACTATGAGTCCACAGAATTATTTAGTTATTATTAGCTTCATAAATACAACCATGGAGGTAAACTTTATATACAATGATTAAGCATTTAATGCAGGTAAAATGAAACTGAACAAACAAAAGCAGTCATACGTCTTCAAATGTACTTTCAGGAGTGTGTGTGTATGTGTGTTTTGGCAGGCTGCATGTAGAGAAAGCAAACTGATCTCAGGAGGGGTCTAAAACTGGGAAATGTAGTGTTCACACTGGGTTTAGATCTCTGATGTATTTAACAGCCACTGCGGCCCTACATGTTGTTAACAAATGACTCAAAGTCACATCTCTTTACTTGAAATGGACCTGTTTTATAATATTACCGGAACATTGTAAGCTACACTACCATTTAAAAGCTTGGGGTCAGTTGATCTCACTTTATATTAGGTGGCCTTAACTACTATGTACTTACATTTAAACTAATCATTTGATACAATGCACTTATTGCACACATACATGTTTTACATTGTACTTATATTTAAAAAAATATACAGTCAAGCCCGAAATTATTCATACCCCTGGCAAATTCTGACTTAAAGTTACTTTTATTCAATCAGCAAGTTTTTTTTTTGACCGGAAATGTGGTGGGAACCTAATATTTTAGGGGTGTTTTTCAGCCTGTGGACCAGGGAACCTAATCAGAGTAAACGGCACCATGAAAAAGGAGCAATACATCAAAATTCTCAACAACAACATCAGGCAGTCTGCAGAGAAACTTAGCCTTGGGCACTGGTGGACATTTCAGCACGACAACGACCCAAAACACACAGCAAAAGTGGTGAAGAAATGTTAGCAGACAAAAACATTAACGTTTTGCAGTGGCCCAGCCAGAGTCCTGACTTAAATCCAATTGAGAATCTGTGGAGGGAGCTAAAGATCAGGGTGATGGCAAGGAGACCCTCCAACCTGAAAGAGTTGGAGCTCATCCCTAAAGATGAATGGGCGAAAATACCAGTGGAGACATGCAAAACGCTGGTCAGCAATTATAGGAAGCGTTTGATTGCTGTAATAGCCAATAAAGGCTTTTCTATTGATTATTGAGAAGGGTATGAATACTTTTGGACATGCCACTTTTTGTTCAAATGTAAATAAAAGATGAGTAATAATGTGGAAAATGCTAGAATCCTGAAAATATTAAGCAGAACAACTGTTTTAAATAATATGTGCACCACATTAGCACATTACAATGGTTAATGAAGAATCAAATGACACTAATGGCTGCTGAAAATTCGGATTTGCCATGACAGGAATAAATTCGATTTTTATATATTATATATTAAAATAAAACAAACTAATATTAAAATAAATAAAAACATATACACTACCAGTCCAAAGTTTGAAACAAGAAAACACATGCAAACAGAAAAAAACGACAACAAATTAAGAAAACATCTTCATCAGTTTGACAACACAGGCGCTGCAAATCCTCGCAACGCAAACACAAATACGGAAACGCGCTGCAAATTCTCACAACACAACCAAACTCAGAAACGTGCTGCGAACACACGAAGGTGCTGCAAACTAACAAACGCTGCATATAGCACGGTCCACAACGGAAATGTTTCAGGGGGACCTCAAAAGGTGACGAACTCATCTGGGACCTGATTATTTATATCACTATATTACCTGATTATTTATATCACTATCACCTTTAAGTGATACTATACTATCACTAAAAGGCGATAGTTCACCGATAACACCTCTGCTCAGATCAACAGCCACTGAAAAAATAATCAGATCCCAGATGGGTTCGTCACTTTTTGAGGTCCCCCTGAAACATTTCCGTTGTGGACCGTGCTATATGCAGCGCGTTCGTGTGTTCGCAGCGCGTTTCTGAGTTTGGTTGTGTTGTGAGAATTTGCAGCGCGTTTCCGTATTTGTGTTTGTGTTGCGAGGATTTGCAGCGCCTGTGTTGTCAAACTGATGAAGATGTTTTCTTAATTTGTTGTCGTTTTTTCTGTTTGCATGTGTTTTCTTGTTTGCAGTGCGTTGGCCTCTCTCGGCCACCGTAGATTTGCTGTTCAAAAGACATTTGTATTATTATTTTCAATATTTAAAACAGTTGAATACATTTTTTTTTTCAGGATTCTTTGATAATAGATCCAAAGATCAGCATTCGTCTAAAATAAAAAAGCTTTTGTAACATTATACACTATACCATTCAAAAGCTTGGAGTCATTTTCTTTGGGAATGAAATTATAGAAATTATTACTTTTTTTTTTTTACAAAAGTGATGCTAAAGACATTTATAGTGTTACAAAAGATTTCTATTTCAGATAAATGCTGTTCTTCTAAACTTTCTATTCATCAAAGAAACCTGAAAAAATTCTATTCAGCTGTTTTCAACATAATAATAATAATAAATGGTTTTTGAGCAGCAAATCAGAATATTAGAATGATTTCTGAAGGATCTTGTGACTGGAGTAATGATGCTAAAAATACAGCTTTGAAATCACAGGAATAATGACATTTTGAAATATATTCAAACAGAAAACAGTTATTTTAAAAAGTAAAAATATTTCAAAATGATACTGTTTTTGCTGTACTTTGGATCAAATAAATGCAGGCTTGGTGGCAGAAGAACTTCTTAAACATAAAAAACGTTGACAAAATAAATTCAGTCACGGTGAGCATAAAGACATTTCAGCAACACTAAAAAAATCTTACTGATCCTACTGAATTTTGAAGGGTAATGTACACTTGAGCAGCATAAACCCAGTGAATTGTAAAAAAAAATAGACTTTGCATTTTCTACACACATTACAATGTTTTACTGTAAGAAACACAACAAGAAAGTTGGATGAACACATTTAGTTTGTAGATACTGCACTTTGCTTTTGCAATAGTGTTTTAGGTTTTTTAGGTCATCCAAAGGCAGAGTGCAGTATCTGCATTTTGGTGGTCAAAAGTCACATCAGTTGTGATGTTTTTTGTCTAGAAAAAAATTCTTCCTAAGAAGGCATTACATGAAAGGCATTTTTCTCAGTTTCAGTGTTGGCGTAGTTACTGCACTTTGCCTTTGTAGGGAGTAATAGTAAAAAAAAATAGTGAATAAGAGCTTCTGCATTGTATACAGCCTGTGCCAAATATTCTCAGCGGTGCGTTAATACAGAGTTACAGACTGCTTTAGGCAACAACAGGCCTATAAGATCTTGGAAATGTTAAAAAATAATACTAATAGTAATTTCCTTCCAGATTTGCTGGGCAAAATAACCTGAATCGTGAACATTCAGTCAACTCTCTTTATCCACCTCAGTGGTGAAACTTTAGCTTTAAATGAAGCTGGTTAAAGTTTTTCCTGGACCTTCCAATGGTGTGCTGGTGCTCTCTGAGGCTGTGTGTGTGGGAAGACGACATGATACTCTTTTATAAGAAATATAAGAACATGAGAAAACAAAAAAATAATAGTACATTTGCATAGCTGAATAATCATAATTTAGTCTTAATCACTCAGATTGACAAATTACACATCTTTAATGCATCTTTACCCAGTCTCGCAACTGGCTTCTTGCTTGTGTTCAGTAATGACACATAATCACAGGTTCACCGCAAAGCTTTTCAAATCTCAGAGTGGCCATTCGATTAAAGCACACAATATAAAACCAATCATTATCCCATCACCTCACAAAGTCAAATCTCTCCTCATTTTCTATTAAAATGCCCTGTGTGTTTTCATTGTGTTCAATGAACACTGGTCGTGCTTTTCTGTGTATGAATGCGTGTGTGGTTAGAGATGGTTTGTGAATGGGTACAATGGTGCCAGCGTATCACCACAAGCTGAATGCGCTCATTCTACTGACCTATCACTTTAAATAATGTCAGTCACCATGCCAGCCCCCTTTGAGCCTGGCACTGGATCACACCATCAGAACACTCGAGGGAATAGTGGGTGTTGTACAATAGATGAACCGTCCCACAAAACCGCCCTTCTGGAACCAACAGCCACAAGAAACTGCTAGCTAGTTTTCATGTACGCTTTCTATTCTGCTGCCATTTCAACTAAATCAATGTTAGAAGACATGAACAGATTTAGCACAAACATCTGATTTTAAGATCTGAAAGTTTTACCATCCACATTTAAGCTCTTTATAGAAAGAAGTTTAATTGCTGCTGGGTTTGGGAGGATTTTATCTCAAAATGAAAAAAACAAACCCCGTGGACAGAGGCCACAATTACAGGACCAAAAAGTATAGTTTACTTTTAGCGCTGCGTTATGTGAAAGTTCCTGAAGCACAGCAGTGGTGAAGTTACGCAAGCCAGAGATACAAACACGAAAGAGGGGAGGACAGCCAGGCTGTTACCGAACAAACCCCCGTTCCAGTGCATCCATTCCAGAACAAATGAGAGGCCCGGGCCCATGGGGTCCACCCTGGCAGGAGATGATGCTCAGTCCAAAACCTCAGGCCCACCACAGCTGAAATGATCCTAAAGATCATAGTTCTTCCAATGAGCCATAGCAATACCAAGAAAACCCCAACCCATTAGTATTCTAAATACACAAAAGCATACACACACTCACACTCATCGACAACCCCGTTTAATATCTTTCCCAGCAGCCAAAATATGGTTTATGTGAGCTGGTAAGTTGAGCTTTGATGCTCATGTGAGCCGTTTAAGTTTGAATTCAGCTTTTAACATCTCCTCCTGATCTCATTCCGTTTTCTCCCCATCATTTCTCGTCATCTACTGAAAATTAAATCAACTGAAAAGTCAAAAGTTTACATACACACTGTAGAATCTGCGAAATGTTAATTCTTTTACTGAAATAGGAGGATCATACAAAATGCATGTTATTTTTTTTATTTAGTACTGACCTGAATTTCTCATAAAAGACATATAGTCCACAAGAGAAAATAATAGTTGAATTTATAAAAATGACATTCACTTGATATGTTGATTGATCCACAGCTGTTTTTTTTTGTTTTGTCTTGTTTAGTGATAGCTGTTCATGAGTCCCTTGTTTGTCCTGAACAGTTAAACTGCCCGCTGTTTTTCATAAAAATCCTTTAGTTCCCACAAATTCTTTGCTTTTGCAGCATTTTTGTGTATTTAAACCCTTTCTAACAATGACTGTATGATTTTGAGATTCATCTTTTCACACTGAGGACAACTGAGGGACTCATATGCAACTATTACAGAAGGTTCAAATGCTCACTGATACTTCAGAAGGAAACACGATGTATTAAGACCCCGGGGTTTAAAACTTTTGAACAGAATGAAGATGTGTACATTTTTTCTTATTTTGCTTGAATATCATATTTTTTTATATTATATTGTTAAATATTGCCCTTCAGAAGCTACAGAAGATACTTACATGTTTCCCAGAAGAAAAAAATGTGTTTAAATTTACCCTGACCTTCAAATTCAAAAAGTTTTCACCCCCCCGGCTCTTAATGCATTGTTTTTCCTTCTGAAGCATCAGTGAGCATTCAAACCTTCTGTAATAGTTGCATATGAGTCCCTCAGTTGTCCTCAGTGTGAAAAGATGGATCTCAAAATCATACAGTCATTGTTGGAAAAAGTTCAAATACACAAAATGCTGAAAAACCAGAGTCATTTCTCTTATTATTTTCTTTTGTGGACTATATGTAAACATCTTTTAATGTGAAATATCTTATTCAGGTCAGTACTAATTTTAAAAAGCATGCATTTTGTATGATCCCTCTTATTTTGCTGAAATAATTAACATTTTGCAGATTCTGCAAGGTCTATGTAAACTTTGGCCTTCAACTATACATTTACATTAATGCATTTTGCAGGTGCTTCCATCCAAAGTGAATTTACCTTTGAGCCAAAACAATATTCGTATTACATAATGGCATGTTAGTGGATAACTAGATTAGGAAGCAAGCTAGAGAAGAGGAAAAACACAGAGAAAAAAATAGAAGAGGTGTAGTTGTTTCTTTATGCATGTATAATTGAGGTTAAAGGGATAGTTCCCCCAGCATTTTAAATTCTGTCATTAATTATACAGCCTCATGTCGTTCCAAACCCGTAAGACCTTTGTTCATCTTCAGGACACAAATTAAGATATTTTTGATGGCATCTGAGAGCAAACTGTTGAATGAATTCATTATTTTGTTTTCTTTGTACACAAAAAGTATTCTTGTAGCTTCATAAAAATATGGTTGAACCACTGATGTCATCCGGACATTCATTTTTGTGCCAATTATCGCTTTAAATTCATAAATATATTACTTCTTTAAACCAGTTTGTGAACAAGGGTCTAACTTTCTCCATCTACATTTGGGTAGGCAAATAAAACATTTAAGCAAACGCTGAAATTCAAACTTATAATGGTAGGAGCACTTCCTTGTTGTCTGTGTGAGGTTAAGCACATATTCTTGAGTATACCATAATGCAACGCAATAGTTATGGTTGGATCTAGGTTGCTGTTTTTTTTTTGTTGGTACGTGCACAGCTCTGAAAATAAAACTCTACAGCCTTTTCCATCATGAGCTCTGTAATAGATCCACAGCGCTGAGGCCCAATTATGCTGAGCTTTGTGTGTGAGTGTGTGTGTGTATAGACAGGGAGACAAAGGGAACCATGCCTTATTAATCTTTCAGTGAATCAGTAAATTCATCTCCCAAGAGCAGCCATTCATGTTTGCTAGAAGCGGGTTTAATGAGAGCTGTGAGCACACAAGCTCCTATTTGAGCAATATGAACCCCGTGCGCACGGCCTCCTCCTCCTCAGCGGCACTAGACGCAGGAGAGCGGCTTACTTTCTAAAAAGCGAGAGTTATTGACATGTCTTGGCAACAGAAAACCTCTTCCATTTATGTAGGCAGCTGATCGACACAAATAACTTTTGCTTTCTCATGAGCTATCATCACAAGTGCTTCTTAAAATATTATGCCATAAAAATGGATTGAAGGAAAAATAGCTACACTGCAAAAATTGTCTTCAAGGCAAACACTTTCTCTCAGTGGTCAGACAAATACACATCAGGAACTGACAGAAAATGACTACTCAAAGGTCCACTGAAGTGCTTTGAAACACGCTGTGTTATTAGGGATTCAAGTGCGTAGCGCTGAAACCCTATTGTAATTGTTAGAATGATCATGGATCAGCAATCTACAAAATCGCTCATATTTCCAAAACCATCAGCTGCAGGCTCAAGTGTCTTATGTCATTGGAAGCCTCATGTCGGACAAAACGCATGCCTCAGATTAGAAATTTTGGGTCCTATGTTTGTCACGCAATTGGAACCAAACCAGTGCGGAAAGATTCTCTGGAGAGCCAATATCAATAATTACCGTAATTATTGATTCACCATCGCAAAATGTTTGAAAGGGGCAGGGCCACTTTTAGTAAAATGCCTATAACTCCTGCAGAATGAGATATCTTCGCCAGACCACTTATGTAAGAGCTCAATCTGAGGGTGCAGGACAAAAATCGCAGAGCTTGGCCACTTGGTGGCACTAACAGGAAAAAAAAACAACAACTTAAAAACGGCTATACTATTTTCCAATTAACATGAAAATGGCTGTGCACGGTCTTGGTCTAAAGTGCCACAAGTGTCTATAAGGACATTTGCTTATCTCCAAAAAACATGGCTGCCATTTGGCCAATGACGTTTGAGCACCTATTAGTTAACGGAGGTCGATCGGAAAGAAACTCTGTGGGCCTGTTTGACTTATGGCTCCAAAGGTCTGTAAGATATCGCATTTTCAAGGGCATAAACTATTTTAAATAGTTTTTCGCACATACTTGCAATATTCATATCACATGACAGAACTCCTCATTCCGGACAACTCTGCCTCTAGAACCACTGCTGTCAATCAAATCATTTGTTAAATGACTGAGATGTAAAAAAAAAACTAGTCCTAGGGTTTTCACTTAATCTGGAAAAAAAACAATGCTCTGGACTCTCTAGGTCAGCGGTTCCCAATTCCAGTCCTCGCGCCCCACCGCTCTGCACATTTTGCATGTCTCTCTTAGTTAACACACCTGATTCAGATAACCAGCTCATTAGAAGTGAGGTCCGTGCAGGAACTGCGATCCAATTGACATGGTCCCTGCAAAGTGTTCATTGCTCCCTGCTCCCTGCGCGGGGGAAATCTGTTTACTATACTTCGAAACATTCATTCACATATTTGCGCTATGTCACCGCATGTAGCGTCTTCACACACAGATGAAACTTACTAGAGAAGTGTGACATAAGTGCATCTGTAAATAAATGCATTTTAAATTTACGTCTCGCACGCTTTAATGACCTTCAAATGGAACACATACGCTCGCTTCGAACTAATGAATAATGGCGGAATATCCTGTGATGTCCACTTCGAAGGGCAGTAACGTTGGAATAGAACAAACGTCAGAAGCGATGCGTGAAACACACAAAATGTGCAGAGCGGTGGGTCGCGAGGACTGGAATTGGGAACCGCTGCTCTAGGTCAATAATTATCAAAAACATGATGAACTTTACCCTTTGGGAAGCTCTAATAGGGTTGTTTAGAAAAGCGCCCTGTCGAATTTACCCCAAATCCTATAAAGCCTAAAGGAAAACTCAAATCTTCACAAAACCTGCTGAGCATGTGAGGCAGGTGATTCTAAAGAAGCATGCAAGTTCCACAGGAACTTGTGGAACTTGTTCCATCGGACCACAGCTGGCACTATAACAGTCATAAACATTACAATACATAATCTTTCTGTATTTGCAAAAAAAGGCTTTTTCATATGTGCATACTTCATATACCGGTAATAACATTTAGTTTATATTAGCTTGAGCCAGAGCCATTGAGTTTGGTAAAGCCACATTTAACAGTGTGTGACAGCCACAATTTCATCTATATTGCTAAAAAATATAGCATTCTGTGTAGAATTCAAATGGATCCGATGCATTCTATAGTCTGCACCGATTCACAAATATAATCTGCCCCATGCTATCTTGTCTCTGGACCGGAGCAGACTGTGTGGCACAGAGCGAAACCATATTTACACTGTCTGAATTGTTTCCTATCTTCTATATACATTCACTGTGCAGAAAATACTAATTCTGTGACCAACTGACTGATTTCAGCCAAGTTTCAGTGTCTATTTATAGTGTAGGGGGAGGGACGCTTTAGATTCTAGAGAGCATTGGATTGGATCGAAAGTTTGATGAGAAGTTGAAGTGCAGGGTGATGTCATCAAATCCTTGATCCATATTGGTGGAAGTTAGAGACTGTAAGTTTGGAATGCTTATATCTTCTAAATGCAAATTTTGCAATTGTTTTGGAGCACACTAGCTTATAGATAACCTTAAGGCTAACATATTTATACTAAAAGCCAAAAAAAGTTAATTTTGATATTACTGGGACTTTAAAAACTTAAGATTTTGGTCTATTCCTCATGCTTAGCTATGGGATGCAAAGCCATACAGGTTTTTAACCCCGTGGAAAAAAACAACATATGCTGGTTAGGTGTGTTTTGAAGCATGACTGCTGGTCATGAGCTGGTTTAAGCTGGTCCTTAGCAGGTCATGTGCTGGTCTTAAGCAACTAGCTCCTGCTCAGAACCATCTTAGGGCCAGCTCAAACCAGCAGACATGCTTAAAACATACCTAACCAGCATATGCTGGTTTTCTCAACAGGGAATGAAATAAGGGTGAATAAATCACAACAAAAATTTCTAACTATCCATTTAAAAGTGTAACATTGTGAAGGATTTTGCAAGATTGTGTGGATCTTGATAAGATTTACATACTGTTAGACTCCAGTTGATATGCGGCACTTTGGTGTGCAGGTTCAGACTGAAGATGAGGAGCAAGACGCCTGTGACAACGAAGGCACTGCAGCTGACAAACTCAAAGAGGTAGACGCCGGCACAGGGCGAGCACATCATTATGGTCTCAATGAAGATGAAAGAGATGAGAGCCAGGATCTGCAACAGAAAAGAGAAAAGCAACCCTTTTAAAACAAAACAAGAAGCATTTGTTCTAGCATTAAACAACTCACCTTATTTTATCAAGCAGAAAATTAAAGTAACATCTGATGTTGGCTTAAACGTTACAACAAATCAAGTTTATCTGTGTGCAAATCATGGTCTGATTTCAGACAACAACAAAATACAATGAGGTCCTTTGTGTAGAGCAGTGAAAAACCACAAGAAAGTATTTCTCGAAAGGCTGTTTCAAGGTATAAATGACTCATCTACATTCACGGTTTACTTTGTAATGCGTTTTCCACATGGTCATAACAGGGCCTTGCGGAGTATGTTGAACCCTACCGAAGTCGCAGAGGGTTCACCAATGTTTTCCTGCCGCATTCGTCTGTAGACCACAGCATGGGAAGAATTCTGAGGTTAACTTGCTATTTAGGTGTTATGCAGCCTTGACTCTCTAGCACAAAACCTCAGACAGATTACAGGTTGGCCCGATCCAACAGGGGAGACAGAACCGCTGCCACAAAACATTCCAACATCTAGACAGGGGCCCAGCATTTCCAGCTGGCCCAGACCGGATGCTGTCATACGGCAGACGCTAAATAAAATGCTGCACACATCTAGGAATGGAAGCACAGTGTGGAAACCTCCCTGCGAAATGAATGATTTCTGTGATAAATAAAGAACTGGATGTGGGCTTGCTAATGGAATGACAGTGATAGTCGGCCAACAAATTCAGACGTTCCTGAGGCTGAAAAATAAAAGCAAAACCATCCACTGGGCCATGATGGCACTATAGGGTATCCAATTTGTCACTTTAGGGTGTAAAAGATGCTTGTTCATTCATGCATTACATGATTAAAGTATGGACTCATAGCTGTGAAGACTGAGGATGCCAATTGTTGGGCCAAACAATATTTTAATGTGTGCGCTAAACTATTGAATCTTTAGGGCCTCATAATCAACTTCTCAGACAATAAAGAAAATAAGACCCAACAAAATTCTCCATTCTTTTTCAAAGCTCATGCTGTGCATTTGAAATGCAGACTGAGCAAGCATCAGCCAGCATGACTACAATTACTGTGTAGGAGCTGAACAGATGGATTAAAGATTTTTCATGGCAGCAATCACCTGATCTATCATGCAAAAATACTTAAGACTTTCCTATATATATATACAGTGCATTCAGAAAGTATTCAGACCTCTTTCACTTTTTTTTCAATTTTGCTATGTTGCAGCCTGATACTACAATTGTTTAAATTCTTTTTTTTTCTTATCAATCTACACTCTGTTCCTCATAATGACAAAGTGAAAACTGAATTTTGGAAATGTCTGTACATTTATTAAAAAGAAAAAACTGAAATACCACATTTATATAAGTATTCAGAACCTTTGCAACAACATTTGAAATTTAGCTCAGGTGCCTCCCATTTCTACTGATCATTGCTCAGATGTTTCCACACCTTAAATGGAGCCCACCTGTGGTAAATTAAATTGATTGGACATGATTTAGAAAGGCACACACCTTTCTATCAAAGGCCTCACAACTGACAATGTCAAGTCAAAGATGTTTTTGCTGCACTGAAGGTTCCCAAGAGCACAGTGGCTTCCATAATTCTCAAATAGAAGAAGTTTTGCACAACCAGACCTCTTCCAAGAGCTGGTTGCCCAGCCAAACTGAGCAATTGATGTAGAAGAGCCTTGTCTAAACTGGTGACCAAGAACCTGATAGTCACTCTAGTTGAGCTCCATGATCATATATGCAGATGGAAGAAACCTACAGAAGGACAAATATCACTGCAACAATCCGCTGATCTGGGCTTTATGGCGGTGTGGCCAAACTCAATCCTTTCCTCAATGAAGACGCATGAAAACACACTTGGAGTTTGCAAAACAGCAGCTAAAGGACTCTCAGACTGTGAGAGACAAAATCAGACAAAATTGGTCTGATGAACCTCAATTCTAAGCATCATGTTTGAAGGAAACCAAGCACTGCTCATCACCTGCAGATCACCATTCCAAAAGTACAGTACTCATGCTGTATTTCTGCTTTTCAGCGAAAGGGACTCGTGAAAGTACAAGAAAAGTTCAGTGCACCAAAATATTGAGATGGCCTTAATGAAAACCTGGTCCAGAGCATTCAGAACCTCAGACTGGGCAGAAGGTTCATCTTCCAACATGGTAATGATTCTAAGCACACAACCAAGGCAACACAGGAGTGGCTTAGGGACAACTCTGTGAATGTCCAAGAGTGGCCAAGCCAGAGCCCTGGAGAGGCCTGAAAATGGCTGTCCACCGACGGAGGATTTCTAAAGAAGAACAGCAGAAAATCCCCAAGTCCAGGTGTGCAAAGCTTGTTGCGTCATATCCAAAAAGACTTGAGACTCTAAGCGCTGCCAAATGTGCTAAAACTTAGTACTGAGTAAAGGGTCTGTTTTTTGTTTTAATAAATTTACAGACATTTTTAAACAATTAACAATTTAAACGATTGTAGTATCAGGCTGCAACATAACAAAAAAAATTGAAAAAAGTGAAGGGGGTCTGAATACTTTCTGAATGCACTGTATATAAGGGGCGTTTCCTAAGAAAAGGCAAAGAAGGCAGTGCCTTTTCAAAAAATTGACTGGTCTACATAAAGCCAAGTCCTAATCCCAGCTGAACGCCTCTGGTGTGACTTTAAATGCAAACCTTGAGCTAAAAACTCATCACCAAACACCAATGACTTGTACATATGGGTACAGCCATTTTAGACAAATCCATAACTGTTGCAATACTTTTGTCCAAAGTAGTGTATGTACAAGTCTTTGGTGTTTGGTGATGAGTTTTTGGCTCAAGGTTTGCATTTAAAGTCACACCAGAGTTGTTTAGCTGGAGTTAGGATTTGGCTTCATACAGACCAGTCAAGTTCTTCCACACTGACTGAATCAATCTTTTTTTTTTTTTTAAACCTTGCCTTATACACAGAGGCATTGTCATGTTAGAATAGGAAAGGGTCCAGTCCAAACTGTTACTATAAAATTAGAAGCACACAATTCCCTAGAATGTTATTATATGCTTAAACTTTAAGATTTGTACTCATGGAAATGACTAAAGTAGTCAAACCTGTTCATTAGAAGGGGGTGTCCCAATACTTTTGGCAATATAGTGTATATGACTAGTTATGCTCAACTGTGATTGGTTCATGAATCCCGCCTCTTGTGTTCGCAGATCAGTCTGAATGAACAACAGAGGTGTAAAAAGTACTCAAATTTTACTCAAGTGAAAGTACAGATACTCAGTGAAAATTTTACTCAATTAAAAGTACAAGTATCTGGCCACAAACATACTTGAGTAAAAGTAAAAAAGTACAACTTAAATCTGTACTCTGACTTTCATTTATCAGATGAACACAAACTAAGAGTTTTTTTCCAAAAAAAACAAAAAAACATTTCCATATAATGCAAGTGTATGGGACATCTAAAAATGACACTTCAAAAACTATACACAAGTGAATATGACAGTAACTCGTGCAACCCCTGGTAATGAATCAGGGTCTCCTTAAGTGAAATGATGTACGCTATGTAAGAAAAATACAAAGACTAATATTTTAAACTTGACCGTCATGTTCACTTTTTGTGGTTTCTGAAGTGGTCCTGTCCCCTTGCATTATATTCACAAAAAATCTTTGCTTGTGTTCATCTGAAGAAAGAAAGTCATGAACATCTGGCATGACAGAGGTTCAGTAAATGATGAGAGAATTTTTTATTTTTGGGTGAACTATCCCTTTGAAGAGCAAGATTTGATGCAGAGACATAAAACATATTCCAGACAGAATACAATGTGGTAAATTGATGAGAAGAGTCATAGAATTAAACAAACAACATTAACGCTTTGAAAGGCCACTTTTTGTGGTGTCTATTAAACGTCACTGTCTAAAAGGATAATTAATCTTTTAATTGTTTATTTGGGGCACTTAGAGTTTTTTTTTTTCTCAGCAAATATTGATAATTATTTGCGACTAATTTGATTAATTCTCTTCTGTTTACCATATTTAATGTGCATAAGATAAAATAAAAATGTAATGTACTTTTTAAGATAAAATAAAACTGCAAGGAGTAAAAAGTACTGTTTTTTCTTCAAAAATGTAATCAAGTAAAAGTACAAGTAGTCAGTTTAAATTGTACTTGATTAAAGTACAAATCCCCAAAAATAATACTTAAGTACAGTAATCAAGTAAAATTACTCAAGTATTTTACACCTCTGATGAACAATATAATAGTGTTAATAAGAGGACTAATAAAAACGTAAGTAAACGACTCACATACTTAGATATAACCACTTTGTTACGTCAAAATAAGGTTTTAGTGAGTTATCAGCTTGTTGAAATTTAAAGTAAATCTCTGCGTCTGTGACCAATATTTACCAAGCTTTGATGACTGATGATATGAAAAATTCAAAAATAGTTCACCCAAAAATGAAACTTCTGTCATCATTTACTCACCTTCATGTCATTCCAACCTGTACAGCTCTCTTTCGAACTTTGAAACATAAAAAAATATATATATATATTTTAAAGAATGTTAGTAACCAAACTGGTTTGGTGTTTACTGACGTCCATCATATGCACAAAAGACTTTAGACATGTCTCAAAATATCTTTTATGTTCTACAGAAGAAAATAACCAATTTTGAGTGAACTTTCGAGTGAACTATCTTTTTAATAGTCCCCAACCTTGGACTTGGAGACATGTTTTATTAGCTTCACTATCATTTAACATTTCCACAGAATATTAAATAAAGCCTGACCTCATGTAAGCTTATTACACAATTACACAAACCCGCCTTTATCGCATCCGGCTTATTTGCACTGATCACATTAAGGAAGTGTGGACCAAAGATAAATAACTGCTCACATCATGATGTTCCTGTCATAGCGCCACAAGAGCCATCATCATTCTGTTGACCGTCATGCCTCATCAAAAAGACAGACTAAAGACGTGCCTTTGGAGATGAGGTCATAAACGCAGCACAGTCCATGTCCCACAAGGCAGCAGGTGTCAGACACACAGAAAGCTCAAGATTTTAAGTAATGATTATATGTCACTCCCAACCCTTCTCCTTCTGCCGTCCATCAGAGCCCCCCTACATTAAGCAATCAGCAAGTTCCTTGTAGCAATGGCCACATGGAGTCGAATCCCCAGTTTGTACACACGCCATCTGTTGTGCCCAGAAAATTAATGGTGGGAGGCTTGGTCTGACAGCTTGCATTGTGTTCCAAGAGCTCCTCCTTAAACGGAAATGAGCCTTCCAGCTCCCACCCAACAGTCTTTTCCTGGCCCGAAGGGAATTGCTCCTTGCACAAAATTGAAACCACTATTCCTTCACCTTGGAGATGTTTGCAGACAAGCAAACTCTCTACATTACATAAGTTCTGTGAGAGAGAGTGGAGAGGCAAAAAACATCTGGTAAGACCATCAACTCGCTACATTACAGAGAGAGCTCTTTCATTATATTTAACAGCCCTTTATCAAAACATACTTTGAAAAACTATCCTTTAAGGTAAAATGACACATTTATGATGCTACTGCATTGCCTAAGACTGTTTTAAAAACATAATGAACAGAACTGAATCAGAATGACACAAGGTGGAAGCATCTGGATCTGGTGGCTTCATTCTCAGAACTTGCACAGACAGATGAAAGGTCAATAGTTTTGCCCTTCAGGGCCAAAATTACTTTAACTGACAGGGTCCTTCCCGGTCAAACTGGTTATAGAACGGAAGCCATATAAAAAACAAAAAGGTTTAGAATATCTCTGGCCAAGAACATTTTAAAGTGCTAGTTGATTAGTAAGGTCATCTAGTATACCAGATGTTTTTCTTGTCAGATGCAATTCAAATGTTTAGGGTAAGTAAGATTTTTTCTTAAACATCAGTACTACTTTTTTTGCATTTAGGGATGCAGTTGATCAAAGGATAGATTTGTAATGTCTTCTGCTCACCAAGCCAGCATTTATTTGATCTGAAGTACAGCAAAAACAGTAAAAATTTGAAATAACAGTTTTCTATTTGAATATATTTTAAAATGTAACTTATTTTTGTAATTTCAAAGCTAAATTTTAAGCATCAGTCACACGATACTTAAGAAATCGTTCTAATATTCTGATTTGCTGCTCAAAAATCAATTATTATTATTATTGTTGAATACAGCTGAGTACATTTTTTCAGGATTTGTTCAGAAGAACAGCATTTATCTGAAATAGACATTGTAACATTATAAATGTCTTTATCATCACGTTTGATCAATTTAAAGCATTCTTGCGGAATAAAAGTATTAATTTCTATAATTTCTTTCCCCAAAAAAGTAAATGAATAGTATGGAGTATAATGTTACAAAAGCTTTTTTTAATCTCAGATAAATGCTGATCTTTGGATCCTTCTATTAATCAAATAATACTGAAAAAAATCTATTCAGCTGTTTTAAAAAAAAAATCTCGAACAGCAAATCAGCATATTAGAATGATTTCGGAAGGATCATGTGACACTGAAGACTGGAGTAATGATGCTGAAAATTCAGCTTTGATCACTGGAATAAATTACATTTTAAAATATATTCAAATAGAAAGCAGTTATTTTAAATAGTAAAAATATTTTCTTTAAAAAACATTAAAAATCTTACTGTTAAAAAACGTTTGCCTGGTAGTGTGTATTTCTAATAAATTATGTTCCTTTGCCATTTCTATTCATCAGAGAATCCTGAAAAAATTAAGAAATATGGGAAAATCATAGTTTCCAAGAATACAATAAATACGTAAATTAAATCAGCATATTAAAATGATTTTGGAGTGACACTGAAGACTGAAACAATGGCTTCAGAAAATTCAGCTTTATCACCAAATGAATAAATGACATTTTAAAATATATTAAAATAGAAAACTGTTATTTTACATTGTAATAATGTTACAATATCACTAATCTTACTATATTTTTTATCAAACAAACACAGCCTCTGTGAGCATAAGAGACCTTCAAAACAAAAAAAAATTCCAGAGCTTTTGAATGATGGTGTACACTTTTTTTTTAAACTTAGTTACATAGTTATGCATACTTTATTTTATAGTTTTTTATTGTTATTAAAATGTTTATTTTTAGCAGCACTGGCTAAATTAGCATGCTTTTGGACAATGTACACTTTATAGAATCTGTCCTGTCAAGATTTGTAAAAACTCATTATGTAAACCCTAAGAAACTCCCCCTAAAATAAGAATTATATTTTTGTAGAAGCCCAATACATTATACACTACCAGTCAAAAGTTTTTGAACAGTAAGATTGTTAATTGTTTTTAAAGAAGTCTTTTCTGCTCACCAAGCCTGCATTTAATTGATTTATTAAACAATATTTTTACTAACATTTAAAAGAACTGCTTTCTATTTGAATATATCTGAAAATGTATTTTTTTCCTGTGATTTCAGAGAATTTTAGCATCATTACTCCAGTCACATGATCCTTCAGAAATAATTGTAATATTCTGATTTGCTGCTCAAAAAACATTTATTATTATTATTATTATTATTGTGTTGAACAGCTGAGTAGAATTTCTTCAGGTTTCTTCGATGAATAAAAAGTTCATCAGGTCTTTTCTAACATTATGAATGTCTTTATCATCACTTTAGATTTGCTTTAATTTCTGAAAATTCAGCTTTGAAATCACAGGAAAAAATTACATTTTAAAATATATTCAAATAGAAAACAGTTATATATTTCAAAATTTTACAGTTTTGCTATACTTTGGATCAAATAAATGCAGGCTTGGTGAGAAGAAGAGGCTTCTTTTAAAAACATTAAAAATCTTACTGTTCAAAAACTTTTGACTGGTAGTGTATCTTTATACAACATTTTTGATTATTTTTGTGTCATCTGTGAATGGAATGGACAAAAATCTGCAGATGGACAAAAAAAAAACTTTGCAAAGATTAAACAGTCAAAAAGACTCCTCCTTGTCCCACGGGGGCTTTAGGTAAATCATTGGCCAGTACATGGAGAAACAGCCATGGTTGAATATCCTTGCCAAGTCAACAGCAGGAAACATGCAGCCATGTGAAAAGTCCTGTGCTACAGATCAATTTTCCCTTTTTTTTTCCAAAAAACATTCCAAACAATCCAAATACCACTCAAGATTGTTAGCAGGACATAATGGGGACATATCCAGCGCACAGGGCCCAAAGGAATCCCACATAATAACACGATAATGTGACAAAATCAATAACCTGATATATATAAAGTCTAACTCGATACAGCCTTTCTCATACGGGTAATGTATTAAATCAAAGTTTTAAGGAATGATTGATCACATATTCAAACAACAAGAGATTTTATGGTCGCAGCTTAAAACACCCAAAGGAATATCACTGGAATGCTGCAATTTAAAAACTATGTGGGAAATTTCTGAATCATATCCTGTTTAGTTTTTAGTTCAGTATTTTATTTTAATTCATCCCTTCTCACAAACCTGTCCATTACTGCAAAAAAGCCCCATGCTATTTTATCTTCCTGAGGAAAGAAACAGCTCATAGTCTTAGAAAAGAAGCTATTACGAAACACAAACACCTCAGGTGTGTGATTAAACAAACTAGTCTTGTTCTCCAACTTGTATTTCCGTTTCGTTGACATGTTTGCCAATCTTTGACTAGCTGCAGTCTTTCACATAAGAGTCAAAACATGTATTAAGGTTGAAGTTCAGTTAAGCTAGTCTCTGCAATGTTCATTCAGCAATGAACAGAGCTTTACTACTCATACAGTATACTCATACAGATACTAACTCATGCCTGCCTGTAATTCGACTCCATAGGCAAATGAAGCTTCTGGATCCACACAAAACAACATAGATAAAACTGCTTGTACTCCATATGTCTACTATCTCAGCTATTACGTGCGCTCCCAAAAATTATCACATAATAAATCCAATTAAATTCTGGCTCTAGAGCCATTTGCCTCGAGATGCGCATAAAAGCGGAAAAGCTTGATCCATTAAGCAATCTTTGAGCAGACAAGCTATCTTCTGTACTTGGCACACAGGTTGTTTTCTTTGGCAGCGTACACGAGCCCTTGTTTCACCTAATGACTTCCTTAGTTTCTTTCTGTTTTCCCCCCGCGCATGCAGTTTCTTAACTGTGCATCACCATGAGGGCCTGATCTGAGATGCTTTGCTTTTGCTGAGCCAGCAGAACAACAGAGAGCCATCATTTTTTTCTCTCTCTCCTTATGCTTCCCACTCCTTTTTCAACATCTGGCAGAGGTTCACAGGCACAAAAAACTCTTCTGTGAGTTTCTGTTTTGTTTGACCACGGTGACTCTATAGCTTTTTTGGGTGTTTTGCCAATCAAACAGACCTAAAGTGCAATCTGAAAGCTAATTCATTCAGACTCCAGGCAACATTCCCCTCCGTCACTGATGCATTCCAGAGATTTTGACGCCTGTCGGCACGTATCCAACAGGAAATATTTTGATTTAAAAACCCAAAAAGAGGAAATCTGCTCTCCTCGCACTAATCCAATATGACAAGAATGTAATGAGGAGTGAATCTCTAACTGAAATATGTGGAAAACAGATCTGTTATCTTGTGTGGAAAAGGCTTTTTTTGATGCCACTGTTTGGATGATGAAGTGATCTGCCTTTCCTTGAATATTTTAATTTACAATTCAAAAAATGATACATTTATCTTGCTTATATTAATAATATCTAACAAGAATGTCATCAGGGAAGAACTTCTAAAAGAAAAAGAAAGAAAAAGATGTCAAACTGAAAAATGACAGGAAAAACAAACGATTCTGTTGTCATCTCTACAACATCTTAACAATCAAACACTGAAAGAACGAAAGAAAGAAAGAAAGAAAGAAAGAAAGAAAGAAAGAAAGAAAGAAAGAAAGAAAGAAAGAAAATGAAAAGATGAAGACATCTTGACTTGCTCATAGAAAGTCACCTTACTGACTCTAAATCTGTTGCCAATACACCTTGCTGAAGTTCAATACGAAAACCTCTCATAAGTTTTTCATGGAATGGAGGAACACTGTAACTAGAAACTTACCACTTCGATAACTTTTAAAATACCGAAATGTGATTTGATATACTCCAGGTCACACCTGATGGCCCTGAACACGTTTCTGGAGTGCACGGGCTCGGTGGTCGGCTGATACGGACTATTTGCTCCTGAAATCATCGAGGTGTTGGAGGCCTCGCCATCAAAGCCCTCAGTCTCCTCGTTATTCCTCATGCTGAACTCTTTAATCTCCACGTCCCGCCCAGATATGAGAGCAGATTCGGGGCTGTAGTGAACAGCGGTCCACTGGTCCTCTGAAAACAGCCAGGCAGAAAACAATGTCTCAACAAAGAACAACCCTCGTTACAAAACGATCACCGTAAACTCCAGCCGTGTGACTGATCCCGAGCCCGAACACTACATCCACCTCTCCGTCATCTCCAGTCCCATTCCTGGCTTCGCGCTGTGCTCGGATCCTGTTATGAACAGTGCTGAACGATCTCGAATGATCACGGCTGTTCTCATGGCAGTGTCCATATTTCACAGTTTCTGGATGCAGAATGTAATGTTGCTGCGAGTCTCCGCCCTCCAAACTACATTCCTGCGAGGACAGACGCTTTTATGTAAAGTCTAGCTTTGACGACTGATGTCAGAGAAACAAAAGTACCAAACAGTCATACTTCTAAACGGCAGGCTTTGAGTTCTTGTCTTCCCTTATGCAGGTGAAGATCGCAATATATTCATCATCAAATGCGAAACGACACAGCAGTTTAATGTGTCGCTATGGCAAGCCGTTTTAACATTTATTCGTGGAAACCAACTTTAATTTAATGGAATTGAATTCTATGGGATGCAATTCATTACCATATCCCCTTTCACACATACAGCCTTTACTGGTAATTTACTGTTAGAAAATGTAACCTTTTAAAAAAATACCTGTAACTTCATTCTGGCAATTTACTGGTATGAGAAGTTGTAACTACCAGTAAATATGCACTAGATGGACATCTTTGTCCATTGTGCCTTGTCTCGCAGCTTTTTTAACACGCCACACACGACACCCAGCCTTCTTTGCAATTGCAATTGTATAATATTATGCATGTGTCAATTTTATAAGAGCAGAAACACGTTTTGATCACTTTATTATGTCTGTCATTGAGACTTTAAAAATGTTGTCAAATTGGACAGATAGTGAAACTATACACTTCTGCTCACACAGGGAAATGTAGACAACGTGACAACGGTCTGGCTATTAAAGATGACTGACATCACAGAATTTACTGTCAATTTGGTGCAGATGTGTGAATAGTCTCTTATCTGTAAAAAACAGAACGCCATTGCCTGTGTGAACAGCATATTTGTGTATTTCCTGGTGAAATCATACTGGTAATTTTTATGGCTGTGATGATAAATCAATGCATCGTGATTCGTGGATCAATTCTGAAATTTTCAAAATGCATCACGATTCTCTCGGGAATCAATTTTAAGCGTAGGTTTTAACAGCAGATGACAGTCTAATCTAGTTTTAACTGCACTCAAATGCTCACAAAGAGCACTAAAGAGCATCATTCATCTAATTGCACCTCAGCTTAGAATGCTTTTATGACACAAGATTCATGTAAACTAAGCCCACTGTGTACACCAATGTAATTCGCTTCAACCTTTTCAAACTTATTATTTTAGATTCAAGTGTGTGTAAAGGATTGGAAGCAAGCAGAGTATCTGCTGTTAAAAACCAAGCTCAAAACTGATTTGAGAGAGTCGCGATGCAATGGAACATCTCTAAAATAATGCAGAATGATTTCTCGACTCACAGTGCACTGATATTTTTTTCAGTCCTAGTAATATTAACGCAATTTACCAGGAAAAGAGGAGCTTATGTGTTCCAACATTTGCTGGTAAGTGTTCCAGCTTAACCAGTACTTATTAAGCCCCTTTTACACTGATATTTGATCCCATAAAATTGCCAGGGTGGCTTCTGTTTGAATGCAAATCCGGGAATGATCCCGGGATGGGGACCTAGTAACATTGTCGGATTCAAGGACAAAAGACCATCTCTCTGTGAAAGAGGCTTTATATACTCATAGCTGACAGTGAAAAACATTTATTCATTACAGGAGTACTTCCTACTGATAAAAACGTATTTGTTGCTAAATAACTAAATGTTAAATCAGCTTGCCACATTTTCCGACGCTCCAGTGCGCAGCCTTCCGAGACCTCTATGCTAGTACTTAAGTACTTTTCCTGAGTACTTTCTATCAGCTTAACATGCAGAGAAAATTAATAATCCACTTGTAGACTGATTTTAGAAATACTTTAAAGTACTGTCTATATATTTTGGATTTCACAGCCGTGCCAATAATCAGCCATATCTCACGACTACTTATGTAATATTGCTCATATATACACACACACACACACACACACACACACACACACACTCCTACAACTTTATGATTACATATTCAAATGTATGCATGTACACATCTTTATTTAACATCTTTAAAAATAAATTATGGCTAGAGATGGGTGACCAGCACTGCCCTCTACTGGTTTCATTCCCCAAAAAATGCAACCGTCTGAAAACTGTGGCGTCTCTGAAACCATGATTCAAAAGATCAATATTAAATTAAGTTTTTGTACGTCTTAAGTACTGTAATGCCATCTTCTAAAATGCTGTGCATCTTGTTAAATTAACTGACATGACAAGCAAGAAACTAACCACAAGATACTTGTAGTCTGGATTTGTATTTTATTTAAGCCAGGACTGAAAAAAGACATTTCCTTATCTTTGTTTGCATTAAAAGCAAGATTTCACATGGCCACATACTGCAAGTTAAAGCCATACAGTCAGACTCACTTTAAGGTAAAGCACACAAACACAGTCCTTTGTGTGAATAGAAAGGTCTCTCAAATTCCTGTATAGAAATTTTGGAAGCCAGAGCATTTTCTCAACATTTTCTTGGAGGGGTAAGTGCATATTAAAAGGATTATACAGAACAAAGCGGTCAACTTTCATCCTAGTCTGAATGAAATACATATAAAATGTGCTGTTTGTCATTATATAATTGCAATAACCCCCAACTGAGGAAAAAAAAATAAAAAATTCAATGACGCTGAAGCCAAGTTGAACTTGTTTCTTTTGGTGGACATCCTTAGACCTTTATCCGCTGTGTGTGTATCCTTTGGGAAAACAGATGGGTTCTGATTTAAGAAGTTTTTTCAAGCACTTCAGGCGTCTCAAAAGCAGCTTGTTAGTTTTTCAATTTTTAGCCCATTGAGTTGTTTACATTTGCACCAAGCTACCATTTAAAATCAGTAAGTGTCAAACTTTGCAGAAGGGAAAAAAACTAGACTTGAATAGCTAACAATGCGTTACTTTTGATGATGAATAACAGTTCTTCACCTACAGTAAAACAGTTACAACGGCATGAAATAACATCGAAGCTATGTTCACAGGAATGTGTCAGTGATATTTAGACAGTGAGATTTCAGTCACACAGCAAATGCAGAAATACTTAAGTGCATTTAAGGTTATACGAGCGGTTCTGAAAGCAGGTAGAATGTTATGAGTGATCAGAGGCTTCATTAGTGGCAGCCACGAGAATCTAAATAGTCGAAAGACCTTAACCACTAAAACAAGAGGTATATAGTCCAGACTTAATGTTGTGCTTGAATATCAGCAAATGCTTTAGCCCTGCCCATCATAAATGGAAACCGTTAAGCAATATTATGCAGCGTAAATGTCAATTTCATTCGAGTTCCTTATCTCTAGTTTGGTATGAGATCTTTCTTTTCAGATTTCTAACACAAGTTCATGCAAAACAACAGTAAACTCGACACGTCTCGTGGTCTATTCCCTTGAAGAGTGTAAAAAGAAAGACAAAGATTTCAAACTCAAGTGGAAAAAACAAAAAAAACAGGACGCTGAACACAGACCACCACAGCATAAGCAGAGGATCCGTTTTGGAATGATGGCTTCTGCAGGCTCAGCCAAGAGCGGCCACCTGGGAGGAATTTAGGGCAGCTACTCGACATAGACATAACATGTGGATTCTACATCTTTGGTTCCAGATTCCAATTCTCTGCGTTTTCCGTTTTCATCTGAAAATGTAACGATCACTTAAAAGCCACTTTAGCTGCTCCATTTACAGTTTCTCCACTACAACATTAAGGTTACAAACCTTAGAAAACCATGTCTGTGGATGATTTGTCAAGCTAAACCAACTACCTTACTTTCACTTTCAGTAATAACTCGAAACGGGAATATGACAGTATCAGTAGTGGAAGAAAATGTTGAGAAATTTACTATGAAAATGAACAAGGCTGTTGTATGGACTCAGAACTACCCTGAGTGAAGAGACAGAGAATGGAGTGACAACAGTGAACGCTACACCGAAGGCAAGTCGTCACTTCCAGTGGGCACTGAGGCAGGGCACACGAAACAAAAGATGCGTCACCTAAAGGGTCGACTACAGAAACCGGGAATGTTTTACATGAATCGCTTTACAGTCCTCGGGTAACATATAAAAACAAATCTGAGATCTCATTTGTAAGGACTGATGAAAAACACAACGTACAGTCACTAGTGGTTTAAGCCACAATTTCCAACTGGGACGCATTTTATGTGGACGCTGACATTCGCAAATGAAAGGCAAGCTCCCTATGGCAGCAAAAAAAGGATCTAGGCCACTGAAGTAAGCAAAATATGTAATTGTAGCAAAAAAAAGCATGACCACAGACAAATAAAAATAAATTACACAAAGCTGAACCAAAAAAAAAAAAAACAGAAAAAACGATTGACTGTTGATGCTACAGTGCAATTCCTCTTTTGGAGACAAGCACCTCCACTATGACACAGGCACTTGGGAGTTAAACTAGGAAAGATGCTGCCCTGCCCCTCTCCTCCAAAAACAACCATAGCCAAAAGAAAAAGCTCAGCCTGATGCTTGTTTCATCTGAAATAGTTCTTCATAAATTGTTAAAATAATTCAATTTTATACAAAATCAAATCAAAGCTCGTATAGCAAATATTTAGCGCATATTTACATAATTCGAAGAGGCGGTGTGGCAACGTCTGCCATTCTTGTATGCTGAAGGCCAATGGGTATTTGTCATTAGTGTCATGACATCAGTGATGCTAACCGTGTTAAGCGAAGCTTAACGTCTCACTGATAAAACACAGAGAGAGAATAAAAGCTTGATTTGCTTTCTTTTTATAAATACATCAGCATAAATGTAACTATGTTTGTACACACTATATACTTTTTGCAAGTACTTCTCGTTTTCGATGAATATATTTAGGCTTTTAGCAGTAGTTGTAGTTGATTGCAACACTTGAAGCGACTGCTCGTTGAATGCAGCAGTGCGTTTCTGCTCTTGTCAGGAGGAGGGGAATGGGTGCCGTGGAAAAGTTCCCCAAGCTAAGCAAGGCCCCACACTTTAGAGGTTCGACTGCCTCCTTAAGGACAGAGCACCCATAACCTGACCTGCCATATGCCACACCAAAAATTAAATCACCACAAATAAACAAACAAACAAACATAGAAAGGGGTCTGGAAATGAAAACAAAGAAAAGCTGTTGCATCTTTTCAAACATCTACCTCTCTTTCCCCCACAACATCCCAACACTTTCGGTAAACCACGGTCTGTTTGCTGATTGACACACAAGGTGGGGGGAAATTTTGGTCATGAATAGCTTTTTTTTTCTCCTTTATGTCATTACATGTTGATTTCCAGAGTGGACAATGCTGTTGGCGCTCTCATGCCTCGTTCTCTGTCGCAGGGGTGTTGTTGGCCGTTACCATTGAGTCGGGTTTACGAGTCATTCGGTCCAATTCCGCCTGGACGTCAGTCAAACCCGGCTTCTGCCCTTGGAAAAAAAGAGGAGAAAGAAAACACAAAGTAATCTCCTGTAGTTTCTGTGTTGTGTATAAAAATAACACAGGTCGGTTATGGTTATGTGGGAACCAGTTCGGTCCATGTGGATGAGTGCTGCATGCTGGTATGCATTCAAAAGCAGCATGCTGTGCGGCTACACAAATGCAAACTTAATGAAAGACACGAAAAGGGAAGGGAAAAAACGGCATGCGGTTCTTTAATCTGAGCGCAACGTCATTTACATGCAAGGGGTATAACAGCAGGCAATGATTACAGAAATGTGTTAATATTAGGGCTGTCAAATGATTAAAATTTTTAATCAGATTAATCAGAATTTTCAGTGGATTAATCACTATTTGCAACTACACCTGAATCCTAACCATTTTTTTTTTCTGAAATGCATACCAAAAAATAAATAACAGGACACAGATATAATTTTCATATTTTCATATTATATCAGGGCCGGCATCGGGCCTGATTTAGGCTACTCCTTATTTTTTATATTTTAGACATCCATCAATTATGGTGAAGAAAAACAAATGCCGCGCTGGTGGAAACAACACAAGACTTTCGCTTTTACTTTCGAGACCGGCTCGGATGGCGCAGCTGGAAGAGATCCGCGTTCAATCGCACGCAGTGGGCTGAAACTTGCCACAAAGCACCGGCAAAAAGAAATAATGAATGTGTCGGGGAAAGAGTAATGACATATCTGAATTATTTATTAATAAAGTGTATTCTGAGTCAATCTCGCAAAGATCCTGACTTGCCATCTCCTTTTTGGAGGCGCCTTGAGAGAGAAATTTATATTTACGGATTACATAATTAACAAGTTTTTGTTTTCGATTTGTTTTATTTCGTTAAGTAATAATTTAAAGCTTTCTATAGATACGTTTATCATGTCTGTTAGGCAAGCATTTCGCTTTATTTTTGTTAAGCACTCCTGTTCAAGAACGAGACGACAGAAAGCGCATCATTTTTGTTTTCTTTATTTTAGAAAAACACTGTAACGTTTTTTGATGTATTACTCTTTCCTTTGTGAGCAAAAATGACGGATAATTTTAAATCGCTTCCACTGAAAAAATGCAAGTGATTGCGCTGGCGCCTCGATGACCTGCAAAGCGGCTTTATCTTCCACTCTCCGCACAAACTATGCGCCTAATCGCGCACATTTATCTTTAACGTTTAAACTATACTTGAACTGTTTTATATCTATAGATTTTATTTTAGGCAAGTTGTGATGATTTGAGAAGGCAAATTGAAAATAATAATAAACTAAATAAACGAAACTAAATCTATACACTTTGCCATTGCATACAAAATTGAACTAAGGGGGAATTTTTTTTTTCCCCGCAATTGCTTTGATATCGCTGTGTCAGTCAACGCTCTTTCAAGAATGAACCCAGCATAACTATGCAGATGTAATTCCCAAAACATAAGAAAAACGAAAGTTTCATACAAATTCTGAATGGATTATGGCATGAAAAGTGCAAAGCGTGCTCCCTTTATTATCACTAAAAGCGTCACAAATTTATAGAGATCTCACAAAGTTCCGTTACAATCAAGCTTTCTAAACTACACAATGAATCTTTTATTTACATCGCGTCTGCACTTAGTAGTGAGATGATTCACGAGTGTGCAAAACGGCAACAAAAACTGATCCGGCGCTTTCAGCGGTCAGTGAATTCTGACAATCCGTTTCTAATTGTTCGAAATCAACACTTCTCAACACTGCAAATACACGCTGGATTGTTTGCCAGATCTTCAATAGCTTTGCTTTCGTTTGAGGGTATATAGCACCGTCTACCCCAGTAGAACCGGGCCTAAGCTTGGCTAACCACTCCAGTTGCAGAGGGGCTGTCGCCCATGCTTGTTAACTGTACCATCATCATTCTTTTCATATTTGAATCCGTCCAAAGGCTCACCTTGCTCCATCTCGCCTCTAGCTCCCCAACCACTTTCCTGACAAATAATTTGTCACACTGCGCATGCGTGAAATGCGTTTAAAAAATTGACGTAATTAACAACAACAAAATAATTAACGCCGTTAACACGTTATTTTTGACAGCCCTAGTTAATATATTAGCAATTCATGTAAACGACTGAAACAAAATATAATAAATGAAAAGTGCAGTTGGGATGAACTTGACATCATCCTAGGTATGAAAACCAGTGAGTTAGGTATCACCATCCATGGTGGCGTCACAGGCTTTTCAGCCTATTCCTCCTGGTTACTCTCTCCGGCTGTAAAGGTAAAACTCCAAAAAACAGCATTGTCCAGAAGGAACAAAAGGACATGATTGGTGGTGATCAGGTGAATCTCATGAGTGATTGTACAGGTTGTAGTTCAACCAAAAGTCACAGGGAAAAGAAACATTTTCAGAATGTACTGTTGTTCATATGTACCAGGCCGAGGTTGCATTAGACTTTAACATTGTCTGTCATTTTGACAGACAGGGTCGTAAAAATTCAGTCATAATCTATGATTACTTGTCATTTTAACTTTCACTTTCACAGGTACTTGCCGGTGCGTAATCAAAAGATTCCTGACAGTTTCATTTTTGTTCTGATTCAGTGCTCTTCTGCCACACTAGAGCACACTCAACACCAAATGGACAGGGGTGGGAATTACAGCTACAAATTACAATAGATCAATAATCTGTCAAAGTGACAGACAGCCTTCAAATTTTCCCATCACTTATTAAAAAAACTCCATCAATGACGGACAATTTTCGGTTAACGCGACCTCTGGTACCAGGTTTTGAGACATTGCATTCAAAAGATTAGGCAGATTACTCACTCCCACAAATATACTGGCCTATTTCTCCAAAATGATCAAATAAATAAAATTATTTTGAGAACTTTGTCAGGAGTATCTTAAGATGATGCACACCAAATTTCATGCAAATCACACGTGTTTTATAGGATTAGTTCACTTCCAGTAAAAAAAAATTCCTGATAATTTACTCACCCCCATGTCATCCAAAATCTTCACTTTTTTTTTTTTCTTCAGTCGAAAAGAAATTAAGGTTTTTGAGGAAAACATTCCAAGAATTTTTCTCCATATAGTGGACTTCAATGGGGATCAGTGGGTTGAAGGTCCAAATTGCACTTTCAATGCAACTTCAAAGGGCTCCACACAATCTTATCCAAGGAATAATGGTCTTATCAAGCAAAACTATCTGTCATTTTCTAAAAAAAAAAAAATTAAAATGTATATACTTTAACCACAAAGGCTAATTTTGCACTAGCTCTCCAATGTGTCTTCACGTAATAACGTTGGAAAAGTCACGCGTGGTTAGTTCTTCATCTGTGTAATTCAGTTCAAAAATGTAGGGTAGGGCGAAAAACTCAAACACCTTAAAAACTGTCCAACATCGTTGTTTTACCTTTTTTGTAAAGGACGTTTCACTTTGTGCATTCGCTTTGTAAACAAGGGGTCAGAAGATTCACCTACGCCACACGTGTGTGATTATGTAATGCGTGAAGTCGAGGACACAGAGCTAGTCAAAGACATTTCCATTTGTGGTTAAAAAGACTTTTTTTTTTGTAGAAAAGGGTCTCGTTTCACTAGATAAGACCCTTATTCCTCTGCTGGGATCATGTAGAGCCCTTTAAAGCTGCAATGAAACCGTAATTTGGACCTTCAACCTGTTAGCCACCATTCAAGTCCAAGTTTATTATTATGGAGAAAAATCATAGAATGTTTTCCTCAAAAATCTTAATTTCTTTTAGACTAAAGAAAGAAAGACATGAACATCTTGGATGACTTGGGGGTGAGTAGATTGAGGGAATTCTTATTCTGGAAGTGAACTAATCCTGTAAGAAACTGGGGCCAATTTTAGAATTAGGACTGTTTGCATTATTTTCAAAAATTAAGAACATTTTCTCAAACTCTAATTGTTTTAATAATGTAGTAAATCAAGTCTTGCATTGTGCAAAATACAAGTCTTATGATTTTAGTGTGAAATATAACCCATACATGGCAGTTTTTTTTGTGAGATTCACCTGTTCCTGGGTTTGAGGCTGGAAAAGGAAGAATTTACCTGTTTTCTTGGCAGAGCCTTGTACACCTGCTCCTGCTGCCGCCCCTGGTGTCCCAGGACTGCCTGGCGCACCCGTCTTTTTACTCAGCAGACTGTTGAAGAAGTTGGCCAGCACTCCCTCATTTGCTGCTGCTCCTATAAACACACACAAATTAAACTTAATGACCTCAGGTGGCAATGGGGATAGCCAACTGATATTCATTTACACTGTGCCGTGTTCAAAAGCAAACACACATCCAGATTCACAATTATCACCATTATAATATTGAAAGCGCTCAGTATGGCTCCTAGGCTTCACTGACACCAACTAAAATGACAAGCTGGCTATTAACTGAAAATTGGTGAAAACAAATGTGAAACATGATACCAGATACCCTACAGGGTGAGACAGTTTAAAAATTCAATTAAAGTTGATTTAATTAAAAGGACTGAATCTATTCCTGCTGGTATGAAGCATGTCCAGCTGAGCTTAATGATCAGAAAATTTAATTTTTCCCCACTCCAACTGGAACACACAGGAATATACTCTTTGGAGAAATTATGCTTATGTTCTCCTCAGGAGGGCAGTGTTTTAAAGAGGTTAGACTGTGAGGCAGAGGGATGAACCAGCAAAATGAGATGAGTGTGAGAGTAAAGGAACACTGAGAGAAAGAGTGAGAACAAAGTGCTCATATTTAGACTCTCAGGAAAACACTGTGTTTTTGCTTGACTGCACAATCATGTGCTTTTTGTGCCAGTTTGATGAATAGAGAGCCATGAGATCACAAAGCTTCATTTAGGCTCTGCATTAAGTGGTGCGTGTAATCTTGCGAGGTAAGATATCTTACCTTTCATGTTGGGGTCTGGTTTCTTCACCGCTGTCATGGGCGAGACACTAGCCACATTGGTAGGCCCTGTTCGGCCCGTCGGCCGAGGTGAACCAGACGCAGTTCGGGCAGGAGATTCCTATGCAAACAAAAACCCAAAAACAATTTAGCAGATTTATATTTCCCACTACATGAAATCACGATTAAAAAAGCTACATGATTCAGTGGCTTTTGTAAAATAATAAAACATTGTCGCAACATTATGACAGAATCCTCAAAACAGCATAACAGTATCACACTTAAAAGTGTGAGAGGTGTGTGTGGTGTCTGAAGTCACACTTACTGTTCCTCTTGTTGGTGTGGCCGGCTGCTTGGCTAACAATGACTGTAATAAAGTGACAGAAAACATGACAGCTGAAAGATTGTGTAAAAAAAAAAACATAAGAAAAGACATTTCATTATTTTTAAACATCTACATTACTATTTAAAAGCTTGGGCCAGTATTTTTTTAAAGAAAAAAAAATGTAACTAGCAATGATGCAGCAAATTGATTAAAAGTGAAACTAAAAATATTTATTAAAAAAGCAAAATGTTATTTTAAATGGTAATATTTCATATATTTCACAAAATTGCTGTTTTTACAAATAAATATATATATAGCTGTATATTGTTTTTATACCGTGTCACACAGTGATCTTTTCATTTCAAAAGACAAAAAAAAAAAAAAAAAAAGTAGTTATTTAACACAGGTGACAGTGTACATACAACCTAATATGTGACCCTGGACCACAAAACCAGTCTTAAGCAGCACAGGTATATTTGTAGCAATAGACAAAAATAAACTGTATGAGTCAAAATTATAGATTTTTCTTTCATGGCAAAAATCATTAGAATATTAAAGATCATGTTCCATGAATATATTTTGTAAATTTCCTACCATAAATATATCAAAACTTCATTTTTTATTAGTAATAGGCATTGCTATGAAACTCCAGAAAATTTGCCAGCACATAAGCAGCTGGGTTGCCATGTCCATTAAAAATACATTTTAAAATGACCAAATATTGTGTATGTTAAATGCTATACTGCATTTCTGATCCTGAGTCAGTAAATGAAAACAAGGCTGGCTTAACCAGCTCCTGATTCGTCAGATAACTTTGGAACCACGAGGGAAAAAAAACAAGTCAAAAGTGTTTCCCTTTATCTAATCAAATTAATGAGGGAGAGTTTTCTGAGAAAAGCATGTCTACGTCAGAGAAGAGATCACTTGATTTTCGTGTAACCTTAGCAGTAAATGAGGAATCTTAAATTTGCAGGCTGTTTTTTTGCAATCCAAACATACCTGCTGTTTCATGAGGAAGACCTGCTCATCCTCTGCGCTGATTTCCTTGTCATGCACCAACTTCAGAAATAAAAAAGCGACAAAAAGACAAATGTTATACATGCAGGAGCAGATTAGGGTTAAATTGTCATTCCTAGGTTCTTTTCTCACCTTTCGTACTGGAGGTTTCGTTATAAAGTCCTCAAAGGGATCTTCAGGTCGAACCGTTGAGAAGTTTTCATGCAAGATGGCAATTTTCTTGTCATTGTCCCATCCGGATGGACTATGCAGAGATTTAACAGAAATCAGTTTGACAGACTGACACCAAATTGAATTAGATATGGATATTCTAACATAAAAAGATAAGAAATGCAACATGTTCAGGGAATTTCAAGGAGTTCTTACATGAACACAGCATCCTTCTCCACTACTAAGGCAGGCGTAGTAAACTGGAAGTCATATATTTTGTGCACCATGTATTTGTAGAGAAGGTCCAGATTCTTCTCCTCTTTGACCGAAGTGTAAATCAAGCCAGCTCCATCTGTGAGATTTGATTAAGGATGTGTATACTGTAAAAAATATTTGTAATTTTTATAGAAAATATATATGGTGAAAAATATGTAATATTTAATTTTATTGTAATATATGAAAACCAGTTTCCACCACTGAAAATAAAAAGGTAATTGTGATTTGGGAGATAAACTTGCAATTGCATGTTATAAAGTCAGAATTGTGAAATATAAACTTGCAAAACTGTCTTTTTTCTTAGAATTGTGATATATAAATAATAATGTGTGGTTTAAAGTCAATTGTAAGAAATAAACTTGCAATTCTTAGAAATGAAGTTAGAATTGCCTGATATAAACTGCAAATCTGACTTTTTCTCTCAGAACCGCATGATAAACTCACAATTGTAAAAAAAAAAAAAAACCTCACAATTGACTGTTTTCCTCAGAATTGTAAGAAAAAAAAAAATCAGAATTGCGTGATATAAACTCACAAAACTGTATTTTTTCTTAGAAGTGTAACATATAAACAACTGCGTGATTTGAAGCCAGAATTGACTGAGATATTAATCTGCAATTCTTAGAAATTAAGTTAGAATTGCTTGATCTAAACTCACAATTATGAGTCATAAAGTCAGAATTGCGAGATATAAACTTGCAAACCTGACTTTTTTTCTCAGGACCACATGACAAACTCACAATTCTGAGATAAAAACTCACTAGACTTTTTTCCTCAGAATTGTGAAATATAAAATCACAATTGCATGTTATAAAGTCAGAATTGCGAGTTATAAAATTGCAAATCTTAGTAATGAAGTTAGAATTGCCTAATATAAACTTACAAATGCGGAGGTATAAATCAGAATTGCAAGATATAAACTTGCAAATCTGACTTTTTTTATCAGAACGGCATGATAAACTCCCAATTCTGAAAAATAAACTCACAATTCTGAGACAAACTCACAACTGACTTTTTTCCTTAGAATTGTGAAATATAAAATCGCAATTGCATGTTATAAAGTCAGAATTGTGAGATATAAACTCACAAATGTGAGAAATAAAATCAGAATTACATGATATAAACTCACAATTGACTTTTTTTCTCAGAATTGAGATATAAACTCACAAAAATATATATATTTTTTAGAACTGTGATATATAAACAATTGCATGATTGTCAGAATTGCGAGATATAAACTTTTTCTCAGGACCCCTTGATAAACTCACAATTCTGAAAAATAAACTCAATTCTGAGAAAAAAACTCACACTTGACTTTTTCTTAGAATTGTGAAATAAAAATCACATTTGCATGTTTGCAATTCTGACTATATACCATGTAATTGTGAGTTATTGAATGTTTTGTTTTTTTTCTCCTGGTGCACCATTTATTCACAATTGTTGACTATGTTTTATAGACAGGCCACTTACAATGAACTCGGATTCATCATGTGACATTTTGTTTTACCACCTGTATTATTATGGTAGTTATCAGTACATCTTAAAGATAAGCAGAAGATTTTTGGTAATTCAGGTAGGTTGGTATATTGACATTATTAGGGTGACCATATTCTGAGAATCCAAAAAGAGGACACCCCAGGATGCACCCCCCAGAATAATGCCGGTGGGCAGTGGCTGCATTTGTGTTGAATTAATGACGGTCAGTGAAATGAGGTAAAAAAACCCGGACATTTTATGATATTTTACAAAATCCCCCCGGACATAATTTTATAGCCAAAAAGGAGGACATGTCCGGGTAAAAGAGGACGTATGGTCACCCTAGACATTATATCACTTACTGAATTATTTGTTGCAAAATATACAGGGCACCAATATACAAGCCCAAATACCTTTACGGTGAGTTTCTGGCAACCACAGCTACCAATTTTAACCGTTAATTTAACTAAATATTTCTTTACACTGTACTGCATGGGACAAAGACAATTAATACAACAGTACAAATTTTGAGACTGAGTGAATAGGATACACTGTAGACAGAACCGTCGGATGTGTGACTGAATGAAATCAAAATGCTCCTCCTTGTAGTCATGCTCCTTCTCCAATACACTGACAGCATCACACTAAAACACAGACAGAGATAATGAGTCAGGGAAAAACGTCTTATGTTCAGTATATTTGACATTATATAAGAATTGAACAACACAAGGGTGAGTAAAGGACAGAACTGCCAAAAAAAAAAAAAAAATCAAAGACATGCAAACACATGCTTAATAGGACTGATGCAGCAGCCATGTTTGTGAATGACTCAGGTTGTGGCCGCTTGCCAGCCATAATCGTTTTGGCAGGAAGAGGAGGTACTAGGCTGCTTAAAAATCCAGGAGGCTGCCATGACAAAAATATCTTGGACAGATCAGTCTTGACCACTGCAAATGCAAACTCATCTCTGCATGTCACAGACACTGCTGACCTTGTACTGAACCACAGGACATACTTTTTTTTTTACTTATTACTAATAGCATCCTGTCCAGAACACTTAAAATACATGTGATAAAGCAATGGCAATATATTAATGGAGTAAACTAAACCTAATCTTGATTTCTTGAAGATATTTTGAAAAAAAAAAAAAAAACGATTCAATGTTGTATCCTTCAAAAAGTCTTCTTGTGTTCTGTAGAAGAAACAATGTCATGCAGGTTTGAAACACCCGAGTACAAGATGACAGTTTACATTTTTGGGTGAACTATCCTGTTAATCGCAGTATGCCAAGTGAATTGCTGCTGTTAGCAGAGCAATACTGATGATACTACTGCATATTGATATTGAATTTTTGTGCTTTCAAGTAAACTGGAAACCGGAACTGCTTTGTGAAATTCAATCAGGCTCTATTCTCTTCTATCCCAGGGTGAGGCTGTTTGATCACTTTGCCTCTTGACATTGCACAGAACAAAGAGTGAACATTTTACACTCAGGCCTAAACTACCTCTTTTAAAAAAGGGTCGTCTTTCATGCACCCGGGGCTGGAGGCAGGCTAACAATAGAAGAGATCATTGAGCATGTTCTGATCCGAAAGAGCATGTGAGGGGGGTATGGTGAGTCTGCAGCTCTGGACCTGCGGGCTACTGAGACTCCATAAAGAGAGCTTTTCATCCAGCTAGAGATACTTAATGATCCATCAGAAACAACACACCCAATTCTAAACACTGAGCAAAACAAAACAACTTAAAATATCCAAATTGTACTTCTTATTCCTATTTATACACAGGACATAAACTACCATTCAAAGGTTTGAGGTCATTTGTGAGGGATATAACATTTTATTCAGTAGAAAGTCATAAAAATTTATGACAAAATTAACCGTAAAGATGTGTCCTGTTGCAGGACAATAAACAACATAATAAATGTTCTTTTGAACTTCCTATGAATCAAAGGACCCTGGACCGAGCACATCAAATAATCTAACTGACTCCAAACTTTTGAAGAGCACTGTTTACTTATACATGCACTACTCCTGATTAAATGCAAGCTATGATAATATGAAGGGCTGCCCTCTTTTCTGGTCAACTAGTAGTTGTTAATTTTAAGCATTAGTCGACTTAATCGGACGTTTATTAATAAACCATAAAAATCATAATAATGAGCTTTTAATTGCCTTCATAGCCAAATAAGCACTCAAGCGCATACAAAAAAGCTTGCCACAGCGCACCGGCAGATATACTGATTGATGCAGTCTATTGATGAAGACTGCATCAATGTTTTAATAATTTGATATACTAGTGCTTTCTTTGTTTTCAGCTTAAGCGATGAAGTCAACGACACTGACCCATCATCTCCTCAGTAGTGGATGTCCCTTTATGCATGTTTCATACATAATGAGAATATTTGCTTTCGATTTTTATTGATTCATTTAAAAGTAGACATTTCACTCTCTATAGATATATTTGTCATGTCTGTAAGGCAAGTATACACAGAGTTTCAAAGATTCAATCCTAAGTTTACAAAGTCCGAGACGGCAGAGAGAGCATCCTGTTTGCTTTATTTTTATAAATGCACAATGTTTCGTTGTTATTCTGAGTGCACACAAATAAACGTAGAGTCTTTACAGATTCAAAAGATGCATTAGTTTTATCTTTAGACCAAAAAAGACGGGGTATTTTAAGAGCAAGTGACTGCACCAGCGCCTCCATCTGTCATGTAGTAAGCATGCTACAGTTCAGCTTCCACACAGACACTTGGCTAGCACACATTTTTCTAGATTAACATTAGACTGAGCTGCCATGTAAAGTTGCTTCTACATACGCATTTCAGATGAAAAGCTATATTTGAGGTTGATGAATGATAGGTGAGCATTTGGATGTCCTGCCCATTGTACTATATTACCACATAGACCTGTCCTTAACAATCTGTTCGTCACAGAGGGCCTGACTTCATTTCCTGTAACAAAGCGACTAATAATATTTCGGTCAAACAAGCCTCTACTCGTCGACTAACAGTTAGTCAACTACTAGGGGGCAGCCCTATTAATAATAGAATACTGCATTTACTATGCTGGTCTCAAAAAAGCTAACTCTTAAGGTAATAAAACGCCTATAGGATGCAATATGTCAAATGATTTGTATCACTTTCAGCTACCTTTGTGCAAACTATGAGCACTGGAATGCCCAGGTTGTGTGTAAGGACGTTGTCTCCCAAGGGCAGCAGCACATTCTCATCTTCTCCCGCAGCTGCTGGAGCTCGTCTCTGGGGTGAGCCCTGCGTGGATTCCTCTGGTTCTACATACTCCTG
Source organism: Garra rufa (assembly GCF_049309525.1). NCBI lineage: Eukaryota > Metazoa > Chordata > Actinopteri > Cypriniformes > Cyprinidae > Garra > Garra rufa. The sequence continues at coordinate 26,531,744 of NC_133363.1, read as the reverse complement.
AAAGGCCTTAACCACTGCAGACAAAAGGACAAGACATAAACAGGGTCAAACTAACTTACATATTTACAGTAAACAGTGTCAGCTACATTACACAGTGGGCAACAGTAACACAAGCATCAAACCATTACACTACGCTTTAATGTTTACCATAAACGTTAAACCATTTATTTTTTTTATTTCAAAAACAAACGAGTGAAGTTTGAAAGTAATATATAACTTTATACACATGAAAGCTCTACATGCTTGACACATAAGAACCACTGAGGTTTGTTCTCATGCATCAAGCAAGCACATCTAAAATACAGTTTACCAAATTTCATGAGATCTTAAGAACACTTGGATTATTCCACTCAAATTTATATGAATTACTATTACAATATATTTCTACTTTTAATCATTAAAATTTTGACTGTTCAAAAGTTTGGGATCAGTAAGATTTTTTTCTTAAATAAGTCTCTATTAGAGGTCGACCGATATTGGTTTTTACCGATACCTAGGTTGGACCACACTGGCCGATACCGATTAATTAACCGATAGTTTTTGAAAATAGATACTGAAAGGCAACTAAAATAGTGCTCTGCTATTTTTAAAAAACTCCAGTCTTCAGTCTCACATGCTCCCTCAGAAATCATTCTATTATGTTGATTTATTATCCGTTTTTGATGATTGGTTGACCGGTTTTTTTGGAACCGGTGATACTTTTTTCAGGATACTTTGATAAATAAAGTCAAAAATAAAAATATATACTTTAGTTCAGCAAGGATGTGTTAAATTGATAAAAAGTAAAGATTATATTGTAAAATACATATTTTTTACATACCTTTTTATCTATCAAAAAAGTATATTAAAAAATATAAGTATATATAAAAAATATATTAAGCAGCACAACCATATCCAACATTGATGATAACTGAGTATTAAATTAAGCATATTTAGAATAATTTAAGGATTGTGTGACACTGAAGAATAGTGTAATGTCTAATGAAATTCAGGTTTGCATGAAAAGAACAAATTATATTTTAAAGTATACTAAAATAGAAACCTTATATTAAATTATAATAATATTTAATAATTTTAATTTTTTTTCTGTATTTTTGATTAAATAAATGAACAAAAGTCTCATGGGTTTGACATGAATATAGGCGTAAATAAACAGTCCTTTTTGGGGTGAACTATCACTTTAAGTCATAAATAGCCTTAACCAACAAAAATCCATACAAATAAAGAACATCCACAGAATTGGGACATTCCCGTCAGATTACATAAGACCCAAACAGACAATTTGTACCAAAAAGAATTTTTATTACAAAAATAATAAACAAATCTTAAGCAAGGATTTGTGGCATGGTTTTAACCCTACAGTTTATTATCTGTTGTGTAACAAACTGCCAAAATCATGACTTGTTATGGGCACATCTGAGCAGCCGAGGCCTGTGGAAGAGCAGCTCAGATGTGAAAAGAGCTGACAGCACATTCTTAAGAGTCCTCATCCTCACACAGCACTATAAAACGTGAACAACAACCAAAAACAATATGATTCACTGCCAGGCTGATACACATGAGTATATGGCATGATGAGCGGAAGTGGGTGGCTGGAATGGCCTTTACTCAGTGCGGTGGTATATTCAGGAGGTGCTGAGGGAGGGAAAGGGGGAGGAACTTCCTCAGGAACCTTAAGAATGCAGCTCCAGATGACCCAGAAACCAGGTCTTTTAACAAACTGTCAAAAGAACAACAGCCCAAGTGCTGCTGGAATAACAGACCACTAAATCTCTTAAAAGCAGATATAAAATACGTTGGTAAAAAGTCTGGGGTTATGAATGTTCTTTATTTTAAAGAAATGGATACTCTGATTGAGCAAGGATACTTTAAACTGATACTGAAGACAGGAGTAATGGCTGCTTTTCAAAAAAATTGCTTTGCTATCACAAATATGACTTTTTACTGTATTTTTGATCAAATAAATCCAGCAAATAATACTTCTTTACAGAAACATTTAAAAAAAACATCAGACCCAAAACTTTTAAATAGTAGTGTATAACCTCAAACAAAATCATTATTCATGTATCCCTCTATTAACTGGTTGTATCACACTCATTTACCCACACCCTGGGAAAGTAGAGTGTATACATGTTTCCACAGGAGCCGGAGATCAAGATATAATCTGGTGCACTTCCAACAAACCAATAAACAACTGTTTTACCAAAGCTTTTTGACAAAGAGCCCATTAGGAAAATGTAATTAGTTCCAGAAGGCAAACTGATGTTTACCATCTAGTGATTCTTCTTAAATGATAATAGCCAATAGGCAAGAGTCCATATCACATGGCACTGCCACAGCCTTCACATTTTTTTAACAAAATACCCTTGATTCTACTGCCTCATGTCATCTCCACAGTTCTTAAGCTGAAAAATGCAATGAACTTGATCAGCCCGTTTTCACAAGACAGTTGCAGCTGTAGTATAGATTTTAATCTATAACCACCAAGTTTCTTAATCAATATGACCTACTGCAATAACCTCAATCAAAAGAAGAACCAGTTTACAATCATTTTCTACTGTCGACTTTGACCAGCTTCCACAAATAAGGGTGGGGACAGTCAACAGAACACACGTACAGCGTGCATTTTCAGGTGTGAAGCCGTCGGGGTGGCATGTGCATCTAACAATCATGCTAATAAAAAACAGAAATCAACCCAACAAAACAAAACAGTAAATGCCAATTAGGCATTGCTGTTTTTGTTAAAACACTTCCAATAAAAGTTCAGTTAATGTGTTAGCTGACTAAGAGCTGTGAGGCGTTATGTTTTAGCACAGTGGTTTGAGTCGTGCTTGGGTGTTGTGCTCATGCCCTGCTTATTAGAGCACAGAGTTGAATGTCAGGAACGTTTAACTGAGCGGACCATGATGCAACGTCTTGTAAGAGAGGCCGAACTGTCCTTCCCACAAAGTGCTGACATCACCGAGTCCGGTCAGATATAAGAAGTGAGAGGAGGCTGTCTGCTTGTGGTTCCCATGTTGATCCCAACATAGTCTCGCGTAGCCAGACCTTCAGACTGACGGCTGAAGGTCTGGAATTCATGGAAGCTTTAGTTGGCCAAGGCCCACCCATAAGACCGTTTGATCGACATGTCAAACAACCAATCACAGTTCGTTTCGTTCAGTGTCACGTTTCGGGGCGTGGAGATGCTCCCACAACAACAGACTAGCGTGCAACAAGTCAGTCATTGAAATAACCAGCATTGAAAGATAACGAAGAAGAGGGAGAACAAGCAGTAAGTCAGTAATTTGTTCGCGAACGTGGCAAATGTGTATAACAACAATGGCGTCTGCATAAGCACATTTTAGCAAAACGCTGAATTAATCAGTCTGCGCTTTGTTTCCCGGCGGACCGAATATAAACGCGACACTCGCGTCTCCTGGAAATCCGGTCAAATTCAACGAATCAGATGACGACTTCGACATTCCTGAAGTGTTTCCAGTTAAGTGTACCATATGCATCAGACGTTTAGCCAACGTTCCGTGGGCGTGACGTCTGAGGCTGAGACTAATCCCAACAGTGCTTACAGAATTAAAGGCTCTCTTTCTGGGCGGGTCAGTTTTACAAAGATATGGGAGGCTTGACGCTTAGTGTGTTTGGATAACAATTCAGTACATCCAACATTGGCCACTGTAGGATGTGAACTTAAAAAATAGGTGGTTAAAAATAGTTTTTTTGCAGAAGTCTCTTATGCTTACCAAGGCTGCCTGTTTGATCAAAAAAGCAGTAAAAACAGTAATATTGTGAAATATTAATGTAAAATAACTTTAACTATTAACTAACAACTATTAAAAATATTTTTAAATGTTTTTTTTTTTTCTGTAACAGGAACATAGGATGTGTTCACATTTTTAGTTTGGTTCAATTGGTTAATTTGCATTCATTTGTTCCTGGTCCGCTTAGCATTCACACTGGCATTTTTGACAACGAACCTAAAGATACCGAAACTAAGGCTGTGTTTACACTAGTGCATTTTTGTTTTGAAATGCATAACTTTTGCTACAGCTATGCCTATCCTTGACACTACTCTGGTGTTTTCTACTCTCGAAAACAGAGATATCTGAAAATGCTGCAGACCCCGTTTTAGTTTGAAAACTCTGGGGTTGCGTTAGGGGTGTCCAATATTGACAAAAAAAATTATGCAAAATGACAGCGGCCATACGGAGATGTTTTGGCTTCACTTTCCTATAGTGGAAGGAAGTGGAGACGCGTCATTGTCTATTTTTTTTTTTACAGTCTATGCAAAGTACCCATTCACTGATCGGTCTGCTCAGTGCTGCTTTAAAGGGATAGTTCACCCAAAAATGAAAATTTGATGTTTATCTGCTTACCCCAAGGGCATCCAAGATGTAGGTGAGTTTGTTTCTTCAGTAGAACACAAACAAAGATTTGTAACTCAAACAGTCATATAAGTCATATAATTGCAGTGGATGGGCTCCAAACCTTTGAAAGTAAAAAAAACAAAAAAAAAAAAACATGCATAACGCAAGGGATGCTGAGTGCGCACTCAGGACAGTTGGACATTGCGGTGTATCAGCGTAAATCGCATGTCTTAGGACATCAATGTATCATCATGAGCCGCAAGGTGTAATTTGGATTTGTCTGTGCATGTTTTTTTTTTTACTTTCAAAGGTTTGGTGCCCATTGACTGCCATTAAATGACTAACAGACTGCAACGGTTTGAGTTAAAAATCTTTCTTTGTGTTCTACTGAAGAAACAAAGTCACCTACATCTTGGATGCCCTGGGGGTAAGCAGATAAACATCAAATTTTCAGTTTTGGGTGAACTATCTCTTTAAGTCGAATACACCTTATGTCATCTGCTGGACTCACTGTTGTGTGTATATGATTTTATGTTCACCACAAAGAGCTCATAAAAGGCACTATAACTCCTCGTTGCTCTATGTTTGCCCTCTGCTCATATTGTTTTGAATATACCGCTTGTTCCCTGCGTGAAATCATGTCGCATCTTGTCATTACTTCCTGTTTTTGGTTCGTTTAGAAGTATTTGGTCAGTGTTGGATTCATATTTCATTCAAACCACACCAGAGTTTGTTTGGAAGCAGACTGAGACCCATCTTTTTAGCTTGCTTGGCGTGCACCAGGGTTTGGATGGCAGCGTTCACACTTACTCAAATGAACTGCACTAACAGTGCAATCGTAGCAGAGTTTGTTTTAACCAAACCAAACAAGACAAGTGTGAAAACACAGATAATCTATACATTTCTTTTTTAACATAATAAATTAAAAAAGAAGGATGAACAGCATACAATAAGAGCTAGTTATTATAGACATTCAAATGTGTTGGAAATCCACTGGTTTCAATATTTCATACACAAGCTAAAAAACAATACCATAGCCAAGCCACTTCCCCATTCTGCTCTCACAGCCCTGTTTATAGGGCACATGCAGAAACAGTCATCCTCAGAAATAGCCTCTCACTTCATGTTTGAGCACTCTGCCTCTCACATTACCCTACAAAAATATTCAGAATTCTATTGCCGCAGTTTTACGCCTTCACATAATAAAACACCTGAAGTCATCAAATACTTTATCATAGCATCAAATCATTAGGGTTATTATAACAACTGAGTTTTAAACTTAATCCCAAAATATTTTCAAATTCAGCAAGGATACTTTACATTGATCAAAAGCAACAGTGAAGACATTTATGTTTTTTCAAATTTATATGTTGTTACTTTAGATTTAAAAAATGTCTGAAAAATTATCAGTTCACAAAACAATATTTAGCAGCACAACTGTTTTCAACATTTAAAAGAGTTGAGTTTTGCATGAAACTTTAAATTACAATAAAATTTCACAGTGTTTTAGTTTTTACTGAACTTTTGAGCATGAGACTAATTTGAAAAAAAAAAAAATGACCATCCCCAAACTTTTGAACCATACTATATTAATCAAACTACCATTGTTTTTTTTAAACATGATGATCCTCAGCAAATGTTTAGTTTTAATCATAACTAACACTATTGAAAGCAGCATTTGTGATCAGCAAGAGTCTAAAAACATCCATTATGCAAATTCAAAGCACAAAGAGTGCTTCATATCCAGACTGTCAATAAACTATCCTCCAGTGCAGGCAGTCCTGCTAACTCTCATAATAAAAGTGGATTAGGACTCATGGACTCAATAAAAACTATTTTAATGAAGGCATAAGATTCCCTAGATCTAGGCTAATTCACATGTCTTTCTGCCTTGCATATTCACTTATACTGAACTCAGAACAGGAAGGGGAAAAAAACAATAACTTTGTCCTAATGTTTACGCACTCAAATATTATTCACTACTATATCAAAAACAAAACAACCAACCAAAAACCTCAACATCCGCAACTGCTGTGTTACAAGGAATTAATTTGTGTATTTACTACTCCATTACAATCTGTCACTTACTATACTCTACTGAAGCTAATTCTTCTCCTGAAGTCAACATGTAAATGTAGCACTGTCACTGTCTGCTATTGAATCTCAACATTTACATAAGATCAAAACCCACCAGAGAAGGAACAAGTCTCACTATAGAAAGCATATTTGAAAACTAACATTAGATGTATCAACATCCATACCTCCCATTTAACTAATGTGGTTTGATATGGAACTGCACAATACAGTTCCTCTAGTTGAACAAACATCCTTGGGGTATTCAAGAAATGCTTGCTTTTAGCACTACAGTCAAATAAGATGTCAAGCAGAAAGACAACTGGAGGTAGGCTTCATGTACATGCTATCAGCCATAATCATAGTTGAATCTGAATGTCAAAGATGTTGGTACTACTTCATCCTAGTAGTAAAAAAAAAGCAAAACAGCACTTACTGCCCTGCTCCATCTCTCTCATTTCCTCAGGTGGGATCTTCAGTTTGTCCACATGTTCACGCAGCACACTCGTCCACTTCTGCAACGACTCCATGATGGTCCAAGGCCGTGACATGTCCACCACGAATACAGCGAGACTGTCCTTCAGCGACTCGGCAGTCACTGAAAACTTCAGCAAGCCTTTGTGGTACAGGTCTCCATCTAAGATCCACACGCTGCAGCGAGTCAAATCTGGAAGATTTGTAAATTGTAAAAAAAAAAAAAAAAAAAACTGTATAAACAGAATTTTCCACAGACTAATAGAGAATTAAGAACAATATTTAAAACTATTATTTTTAATGCTTACAAAGCATTATAGGAATACAGTTCATGTTCATAGTTTTTTTGTTCATAGTTCAAATGTCTTAAAAAAACTGACAATTAAATAGTTAATTACAGCTATGACAACTAACTAGTTTATCCTCATGACAAGTTCACATATAGTTCACACATTCTTCTCATCTTTTATCACCTACTGTGACCCAGTTTAAAAAAAAAAAAACTTACCATCCCTGTCTTCATCCTGGACATTCAGGTACAAGTATTCCAGCCCTCTACCTTTCTTATTGTGCTCAGATCCTTGAAGTTTGGACACGAGTGTTGTCTTTCCTGAACCATCCTCCCCTAAAACATCACCATGAATCATATCACTTTTAAACCATGAGTAATAAACATGACATACAAGTAATTAGAGTGTTTAGAGAAAGAAAATGGTTTCAGTTTATGACTGGCACAAAGTTAAAAGATAATTTACCCAAAAATGATAATTCTGTGATATTTTACTTCCCCTCATACATCAATCCAAACCTGTCTGACTTTCTTTCTTTGCAGAACACATAAGATGATAATTTGATATTGTGGTCTATACAACACAAATAAAAGGCAATCAAAACAAGCACTCTTCAAAATATTTTCATCGGTGTTCCGCAGAAGAAAGAAAAACATTCAGGTTTGGAAAAACATGAGGGTGATTTAATGACAGAATTTTCATTTTTTGTTAACTAACTTTTAATACAAGCTTACCATACTGTGATCAAAGGTACACTACCAGTCAAAAGTTTTTGAACAGTAATATTTTCATGTTTTTAAAAGAATTCTCTTCTGTTCACCAAGCACGCATTTATTCAATCCAAAATACAGCAAAAAAGCAGTGATATTGTGAAATATTTTTACTATTTTAAAAAAAACTGCTTTCTATTTGAATTTATTTTAAAAAGTAATTTATTCCCATGATCAAAGCTAAATTTTCAACATCATTATTCCAGTCTTTAGTGTCACACGAGCCTTCAGAAATCATTTTAATATGCTTATTTGCAGTTTTTTCTTTGATGAATAGAAAGATCAGACTATATCTAAAATAAAAAGCTTATGTAACATTATACACTATTACGTAAAAGCTTACAGTCAGTGTAATTACTTAAATTATATAAATTTAAACTTTTATTTAGCAAGGATGCTCTTAAATTGATCAAAAGTAATGATAAAGACATGTATAACATTTAAAAAGATTTCTATTTCAGAATTTCAGCAAATCAGAATATTAGATTTATGTAGGATCATGTGACTGGAGTAATGATGCTAAAAATTCAGCTTTAAAATCAGAAGAAAAAAGTATTTTAAAATATATTCAAATCAAAAAGTTATTTTAAATAGTAAAACTTTTACGAAATTTTAGTTTTTGCTGTACTCTGGATGAAATAAATGCAGGCTTGGTGAGCAAAAGAGACTTCTTAAAAACATTAACTTAAAAAAAACATTTAAAATATTAAAAACTTTTGACTGGTAGTGTATTTACTTACAGTTGTTTCACTTGAATGCATGTGCATGTTGACATTTGTAAACAAAACATTTAATAAGCTATGAATTTGGATTAAAAATAATCAAAGTCAGCAAATAAAAAGCAAAAGGCACATAACGTTACCAAAAAGCAATATATTTTTCCCAGAAGGCAATTTAGAGCTGGAGCGTGTGGAAACTTCACTGAGGATTGAAGACCTGAAAGACAAAACAACAAATGGCAAAATCAACTGACATTCATAACATCAACAGACATGGGCTTTAATACGGTAGTTAGCAGTTTGATGGCTAGTTCTGACGACAGATAATTGTTACTATGTACTATAATGCTACCAAAACATCCGCAAAAGGCCGTTACCAGTAACGTTAAGTACTAACGCTACTCACAAGTGACTGATGACAGTCAACCGTTAGATCCCACCAGAAACAGACATCAGAAGACAATTTCCTGACACTCATCATAAATAAAAAGAAATCACCACCCGTACATAAAAAAATTAGCGACGCAAAGCTTAAAAAAAGACTTGAACACAGCAGATCTCGTGTTAAACCGTTGTTTTATCAAATGCTAACCAGTAGAACACGATAGACATCAGTAAGCATAAAATGAGCATACAAAGCAAGACAATCTGCTTCCTAACGCCTCCAAAGACTTGTTTATTGTTTAGGCTGTTGTAAAGATCTAATCCAGCCTGATCCAGACTTTGCTACAAGTTTATGTAAAGTGTTTTGGGCTCATCCGGGACCGGCGTCTGAACTGGGCAGCACCCGGCTGGTGACAAAGCAGCACATCACACTGTCAAATAAACTATCTCCCTGCAAAATTCGCTGCACTTCCGAACACTTTGAGGGTGCGGGCGTACCAGAGGTTTTGTCCTTCATCATCCTCGTTGCTGTTTTCCATAGTGTCGCCTGTCCCGGCTGCGCCCAGTAGCTTCTTCTCTAAAACGGGAGCCATCTTGAGTGGAGAGGCACAAAGGGAGGCGCACACAGAGAGCCTGAGGACCTCACATGAGACGCTTCGCGAAGTACCTATCCTACTACGGCAAAGGCCTAGCTTATGAATATTAAATACGTACTGTGCGGCTCTGCCAATTAACGCAGACGTTAGTAAGCGAGCGCTTGGGTTGGGTCATGAATATTAATGAGACACATGACAGGATGTACAATAAAAGTTCCAAAGCAGAGACAGCGTGACCAAATGAATATTCATGCAACGCCTTTACCGTAGTAAGAGTTATAAAAAACTCGAAAAAGGACCAGGAAATGTCACTGAATTATTCCTCGGAACTCATACGTCTTATTTTGTTTGTTAAAAGTACTATGCAGAACACATGAAATTATAGAACACTTTTGTCCTGCTCTATGTAATTATAATCAGGCATTTGAAAAGGCACCACTATCCGCGTTGGCTTGAATGATGTCATTTCAGACTTTGCCGCGCGCTGATGTCAGTGCATGTGACTCGCGCTGATCTGAGGTCAGTTGTTTGGTTGCTTTGCTATGGTGAAAATTTTAATGTAGGGAGAGGACGCTGATCCACGGCGCTCAGATTCAGGTGAACCGGGCTTGGTCGACGGTTTTCTAACCCGTCTGAGTTGTAATGTTTATCTATTTAGGTTATCAAAATGTATGTATTATGGAATATACCGAGTTACGCGTTATCCTGTCTTCGAGTACTTTTCCAATCTACAAGGAATGGGTAGTGCTTACTAATGACAATTAGTCAGTACTAATGGCAATTAATATCTAAACAAACACAGTGAAGCACAATAAAATGTTCCGATTTAATACATAAACACTATTTAAAATCGCGCCTTGTCCGCTCGTTATTTTATGCAGCTTTAAATCTTTTTATTTATCAATTAATCAATCAATTTTTATTATGTAAAATGCTTATTAGTAATCCAGAACTAGTCGTGGAAAAAATAGGATGATACATTTTTTTTTAAATCCAATAAAACATAATAGAGAACTGAGTTTTAATAGTTAAGAAGGTTAATCCAGGTTAAGTTTTTGCTAGTGAGAAAAAGGACTTTATCGTGAAAGTGCGACGGCGACATCTGCTGGTAAAATAATCACACGACAACATCCATACACAATCAACTTTATGTGTAAACAGAACACTATAATGTAAACATAGTAAATAAATATGTATTTTAGGATCGTCACATGAATTTTATTTTATCTTTTTAATTAGAGTTGTATAAATTCAGTTGAGTTTTTATCATCTTGTTTCTTTTATAATGTGTCAAGACAAAAATACCATTAGTAGATGAATTTATATACAAGGTGAGCATCACACCTTAAGGCGAGACACTACAGGCAAAAACACAGTTTTTTCATCCACCTGTCAAGTTTGAGATTTTGGGGGTTTTGGTGTTTCATAAAGTGTTTTTTCAGACTAGTGGACAGAAAATACCCAAAAGACTTGTTTCTTTTATAGCACTTTATCTATTTGTGTCAATAGATTTCAATTACAATACATATTTTTAAAGGCTGTTTTCTCAAAATTAGTTTTTTCTCCTACACTGAGCCATAAATCTCCACTTCAGTAGCACTTACACACACCAAACTTTACATTTTCATTGCTGTATATATCCTGAAGGTTTTTACAGAGGGATTTGTTCATATATAATTTGCTTGATTTTTTATACAACATCTTATTCCCCAAAAATGGTAAAAAAAAAAATAAAATACATGTTTTCTGTCTGTTCTAAGTTTTTTCTGAATTATGGAGCGACAAAATGAGATATGTCAAAAAAATTAAACAAGAATTTTGAAACTGACTTTATCCAGTGTTTAGATTTTTGTACTAAATGTATGCAAATTAGCGCCTATTTTCATTAAATAATCCCTTATTTGCATATTTAAACCTAACATTTTAGAAAACTTGTAATACAAAAAAATGTTTGCAATTATCAATCGAATCAATCGACTGAGTAAGTAAGGTGATAACCATTAGTTAATTTTTTTACCCTATTCACCTGCAGTGTCTCGCCTTTATCAATTTGAATATATTTTAAAGTGTAATTATTCCTGTGATTTCAAAGCTGAATGTTTAGCATCATTACTCCAATCACATGATTTTTCAGAAATCATTCTAATATTCTGATTTGCTGCTCCAAAAACATTTATTATTATTATTATTATTATGTTAAAAACAGCTGAGTAGACTTTTTTTCAGGTTTCTTTGTTGAATAGATAGTACAGAAGAACTTTTATCTGAAATTAGCATCACTTTTTATCAATTTAAAATCATCCTTGTTAAATAAAAAATATGTATTTCTACACCCCCCCCCCCCCTTTATTCTTTTTATTCATCAAAGAATCCTGAAAAAAAAATGTACTCAAATGTTTTCAATAATAATAATAATAATAATAATAATAATAACGTGTTTCTTAAACAGCAAATCAGCATATTAGAATGATTTCTGAAGGATCATGTGTCACTGAAGACTGGAGTCATGCTGAAAATTTAGCTTTGGTCACAGGAATAAATTAAGTTTTTTTTAAATAGTAAAAATACTTCACAATATTACTGCTTTTAATATATATTTGATCAAATAAATACAGGCTTGGTAAGCAGAAGATACTTCTTTACAAAACATTAAAAATCTTACTGTCAAAAAACTTTTGACTGGTAGTGTACAATTATACAAGAAAGAAACTTGCCAACTAATGTAAGTAAATAGAAAAAGAATAATAAACAAAAACCACAACTAATGGATGTGTGCTTATAGGTGCTGAGATAATGAAGGAGATTGAAGTGTTGTGGTGAAGGGATGACAGCTGAGGCTCTGCCACAATTATGTCTAGAGGCTATTCCCTTTAGGCTGCTCCATATGGCCGGACAAACTAAAACTGTGCTTTACTGGCAAGAGTGGAAGGGTAAGACTTGGGGTCTCCTGAGAGAATTAACATGCCAAAACCCTGACTCATATATAGAGGCCTGTAACCTGACCTTCTTCCTTTTATTCTTTAGCCATGAACACCCTGCTGTCTAAAAAATGTTCTTTTTACTGACTGAGGAGTGAAAGCCTCATGTCCTCAACTGTATATCTAACATAATTTTTTGTTTGAGTTAAAGGAATATTTCACAAGAAAATAATATTTGCTGAACATTTATCCTCAGGACATCCTGCATCCAAAGAGACATTTAACATTACATCACATGCTGAATGGGTGCCGTCAGAATTAGAGTTCAAACAGCTGATAAAAACATCACAGTAATCCACATAACTCCAGGCCTTTAATTAACATTATGTGAAGCAAAAATCCATTATCAAGACTTTTTTTTTTTAACTTAAAACCATTGCTTCTGGCTAAAATATGAGTTCTCTGTCCATAAAATTGTTCGATTGAATCAGGAGTAAATATGCACAGATAAAGCAACATTTCCAATGAAAACTGTTCTAAACCAATATGTCAGTGTTTTTTTGATTTGAGAGGACAAGAGAGGATGGACTTTTTTACTTGTTTTACTTGTTTTTACTTGTAATTTTGCATTTTGGACTTTAAAGTGAAGCTTTAAAACATCCTAATGATAGATTTGTTTCTTACAAACACGCATCTTTTCACTTCACAAGACATTAATTGATAGACTAGAGTTGTGTCAAATACTTGTGGATTATTTTGATGTTTTTTATCAGCTGTTTGAACTATCATTCTGACGGCACCCATTCACTGCAGAGGATCCACTGGTGAGCAAGTGACGTCATGTGACATTTTTTCAAATCTATTTCAATGAAGACTCATCAGCAAACACATCTACATCTTGGATGGCCTGAGGGTGAGTACATTTTTAGAAAATTGTCATTTTTTGGTGAACTATCCCTTTTTATTACCCAAAATGAGTTCCTCTTATCACTGCAATTAATCGTATTTTAAACTCAGATAATCAAGATTAAGATTTTTTTGGATAGCTTACATAAAGACATTCTTGTCTCTCATCAATGTGCTCATCCTCTTGTTCACAGGCTTTGTCTAAAATGCAAGGAACTGATGCGCCATCATTCTTCAGACACTAGAGGCTGCTGTCTTCTTTTTTCCTCCCCCCAAAAAAGCTGCATCCTGACCAAACGTTTTTGTTGTTGTTTTATTGACATGAGACTTATGATTAATCACGTATGATATGCTTGCTAAACATTCTCTGAGGCATAAAGCTCACAGATCATAAACCTTTCAGCACACAGAGTCTGGGAACTCTGTAACCTTGAACTCTCTGCCCAGAATAGCTGGGCATTTTAACAAATTACCAGCATACCAGCTGTGCGACCGAAATCTAAACATTATGTGCCGTTTTTAGTCATGAATGTCGAACATTAAAAACTGTCAAGAAATAAAACATGTATTTAGATTGTTCGCAAGAGACCACAAACTCTCATATTTTAAGTATCTGACAGTAAAATCTTGTGCTGGATTATTTGATTTGTAATCTTGACATTTAGTACAACAAAAAAACGCAAGCGGTGCTGTAAAACATGCAGCACTACAGAGAGGAAACTAGTTTCTCACGACCATGTTTCATCACATTCCATGTGTCTAGCAATGATGAAAGGGTGGCGCTGGTTCATTCCTCCCCTCAGTGTGATTTAATCATGAGCCTGTGATGAAAAAAAAATTTTTAAATATAAATGTGACCCTGGACCACAAAACCAGTATTAAGTCGCATGAGTATATTTGTAGCAATAGCCCAAAATACACCGTATGGGTCAAAGTAATCGACTTTTCATTTATGCCAAAAACCATTAGGATGTTAAGTAAAGATCATGTTCCATGAAGATATTTAGTCAATTTCCTACTGTAAATACATAAAAACATAATTTTTGATTAGTAATATGCATTGCAAAGAACTTCATTTAGATAACTCAATATTTAGATTTTTGGGCACCCTCAGATTCCAGATTTTCAAATAGTTGTATCTCGGCCAAATATTGTCCTATCCTAACAAACCATACATCAATGAAAATCTTTATTCAGCTTTAACACTATGTATGAATTTAATTAAAAAAAAATGACCCTCAAGTGGTTTTGTGGTCAAATGTCACATGTTATTGGCTTGTCTACATAAGGGTTCACTTAAAATTCTCCACACAACTGGTCTGCTTTGCCCCAAAGTGAGTTTTTTATTGTACACTTGTGAGCAACAGAATATCTAATATTCATAAATCAGTATTTTTATTTATTTATTTATTTTTTTGCATAACAATGATGTCTAATATACTTGATTGCTCTTTAAAAATCAGTTACTGTCTGTACTTAGTCATTTAAAATAATCTGATTTAATAGAAGGCTAAAAGCCACCTAACAGGTTAATTTGTAAAGACATATTCAACAGCTGGAAGGGCACATAAGATACAAAGTTGTTATATGTGACCCTGGACCAGAAAATCAGTTTTAAGTAGTATGGGTATAAAATACAAAAATCATTAGGATATTAAGATCATGTTCCATGAAGATATTTTGTAAATTTCCTACTGTATGCTAAACATATCAAAACTTAATTTTTGTTTAGTAATATGCATAGCTAAGAACTTGATTTGGACAACTTTCAAGGTGATTTTCTCAATATTTAGATTTTTTTGCACCCTCAGATTGCAGATTTTCAAATAGTTGTATCTCGGCCAAATATGGTCCTATCCTAACAAACCATACATCAATGGAAATTCAGCTTACGGATGATTTATAAATTCTAATTTCATATTAGAGCACCGTCATTTACAATGGTAAGTACTTGTTGAATCTGAAGCCTATAATAAAAGGTGAAAAGTTAATGTTAAGTGTATTTTCATATTTACATATTTCTAGAGCACTTGAAACAGGCCTAGTGAAATCACATTGCACCTCAGCTTGTACTATTAACACCAAGTAGCCAAATTACACAAGGGTGCTATGTGTCAGACCACTTTAAGTGGAATGTAATATTAGGAATGACCTCATGACTCTCTTATCTTTCTTGACCTGCAGCACATATATGATTCAGAAACATTACTCTGCTGGTTTGCAGAAATGCAAAGAATCTTGAGTCATTCAGCTTTGTCAAGATAGGAACAAATGAATGAAATATCTTTCAGTTTTTGTTTAAGCGATGGTTACATTTAGTTTCTTCCTTTAACAGAATATCTGGACGTCTTTACAGTGTTAAAACAATACTGTGCAACTGAATCTGAAGGCCCTGCTTACAATTCACTTTATTCTCTTCTCCTTCAGCCATGGGGGTGGAGAATTGCTGTAACCTCTGTCTTTACACACACACACATAAAGAAAAATGCATGCTAAAACCAATCAGGCAGGTGGAAAAAAGGCAAATCCACCAACTTCAAGTCAAAGGAATACGGTTGCTATAGAGATCACTTCAAAAAGTGAAAGAAAAGGGGGCATTATTCCCAAAACCCATTATAAAGCCCATTTAATCTAGTAAAATATGCACCCAACGTGAGGGGGAAGGGAAGGGAGGAGGAGAGGGAGGGTATATGGATTGTGGGCAGTGGGCAGGAGAGGCTGTGATAACGACAGATGTCTCACAAACCGTGGGTTTAACAGGAGGGGTGAAAAGAGAAAAAACGCCCAGTCGCAGATTGGACCTCAGGGAGAGAGTAGCACTGGCTCGAACTGAATCACATTCACTACTACAGGAGAAAAGAAAGTACATTCAACGCACTCTTACGCACGGATTTCCACAGAGGTTAGTAAAATGTTTAAGACGATTTTATAAGAAGTCTTTGAATAACGGAGGAAAATCACTTATTAAACAAAGCGTTTTATTGGGGCTGGAGATATAGTTGAACGCAGACTGCATGAGCCGTTCTTTGTTCTCGTTATATTCATGTCACTCATGAAAACTAAAAGAAAATACAGAAAAAGCATCCTATATCTATATTATCCAATAACTCATCGTAAAAACGTGTTTATTGCCTAGAAATGTTTGAATGACACTTTACAAATGTCACATTTATAATCTATTAGCTTAATAGTATTGTGAGAAGGTGTGACTGGTTTCCTAAATGTGGCTCCTGGAAGGTCAAAATATCAGTAAAAGTAAAAATAAGTCATATATAAAAGCTTTTGTTTTATTATTTTATTTTATATTTTTACATAAAGCTGTGGGTTACAGGTAGCGCTTACTCAGATTAAGCTTGAACTCTGTATTTCGATTTCCTCTTACTGGCGTTTTTCTGTTGAAAGCATTGTTTTGAGGAAATAGAAAGCAATAATTTGCGCTAATAAGAAATTCTTATTAAAACGTAAAGAGGAGCTGGTCGATATGAGAAAAGGGGTGGGGGAGCTTGGGTGGTGGTGTTAGGGTGGGGGGGGAAGGGGGGTATGTGTCTTACAAATATATTAAATTGTAGGTGTGTGTGTGTGTACACTAGAAATATGTAGCTAAATAGATTAAATATATATATATATATATATATATATATATATATATATATATATATATATATATAATATTTGCATATGTTACTAATTATGATAATCTTTTTTATGTGTCTTATATATTGTAACCTACAGCCAGACATAGGATAGACTGCTTGCCATACTTGCTCAGGGTATTTCACCGGTCTTCAAGGACATAACTTTCAGACAATCATTAAGCAAATTTCTTTACATCATTATATTAATGAGTAACTTCATCAAGCAAGATGTGCAGGGATAATGGAGGCTGTGAGGCGTACTGGCACAGAGCGCTGTGAAAGGCTGTAATAAAAACTGTCTTTAGTGAGCGCTGACATAGGCAGCACATCTCAGCAGTTGGACTCAGAAGGTTGGACTGGGGCATGACTGCGTATCCGGTCTTTGTTTGCCCCAGTGCAGCACTATGGACAGCTCCTATTGTAACCCCACCATGCTGCAGCTTGAAGGATATTACCCAATTGAGCTGCAATAAATGCAGGTCTTTAAAAGGTTGTAAATTGTGTCATATCTGTGGCAAGAAAAACATTTAATCTACTGAAATCAATTCCAGTTTCAATTTACAAATTACAAATTGACTCCGTGCCATTTGTCGAATGTTTTTGGTAAAAGGAAAAGTTGTTAATGAATTAAGTAGCATCAGTAGCATTGACAGATGTGACCGAATGTGATTTGGTCAATGTTATCTAATCCGTCTGCCCCCTGAATCTTGTCTTTACACTTCCCCAAACCAAGCTGCTTTACCAACCAGAACCAGCCATGAAATAATGCTAAGAGAAGTGAATAACTTTTCCACAATTTTTGATTTATTATAGTGAAACTATATAGATTAATAGAATGTTAAGAAATGCAGACATAATACAGTACTGGACATAAGTTTCACTGGTTTTGTTTGGCTTTCAAAGGATTTAGACGTTAAAAGTGCTGTTTCACTTACAAATACTTCCAAAACCCCATTATATACAATCAGCGCATGCTGCCCTTACACTGTAAGACTGATCTCTTGAATTATATCTTTACAAGTTTACAAGAACTACGTGACATTCCCATCCAGTCACTGTTTGTCCTTAAGCCACGTCCTCCTCTATAACAGAGTTGGACTGCATTCAGAGTCCTTGGCAGAGATTGCATTGGGTTGAAATGATTGAGTGAGTGCCCTTTAAATGGACAAACAGGCTGGGCCTTTGTGGGCAGTTTTACATTTTACAATTTCATATCCATAAAGAGGTGCTAAGAATATTGCACAGTCATGTAGCTCAAACAGTACTGTATGGCATTAGCAATGGCAAAGTTATTGGTTTAATTGCTATGGAATTTATGAATTAATAAAAATGTAGTTTACATAAGATGTTCTTCTGTTCCCACAGAACATCATGGGAGGCAAGCTGAGCAAACGGAAGAAGGGATACGATGTCAGCGACCCTAAAGAGAAGAAAGAGGAGAGTGCTGTGGCAGCAGTGGAACCAGCTGAGAAAAAGGCAGAGACCCCTGTGAAGGAGTCGGAGGCTGCACCTCAGGAGGCTGCTGCGGTAAGTGCAGCACCGCCAGTGGTGGAGTCTGAAACGCCAGCTGAAAAGCCCGCCTCTTCTTCACCAGCACAAGCAGAGGAGAAGAAGGATGATCCTGCACCAGAAAAACCAGTAGCTACAACAGAGGCATCTACTGCTGCACCCAAGGAACCACAAAGTGCTCCAGAGACACCAGCATCTGCACCAGAGTCAAAAGCAGCAGAGGTACCAGCAACAGCGGTAGAAGCAACAGCTGCTACACAAGAGGCACCAGCAGTTGCAGAAAAGACATCAGCAGCTGTGCCAGTGACACCAGCAGCTGTAGTAGAGACACCAGCAGTGGCACTAGAGGTATCAGCACCCAAGGAACCAGCAGCTGCACCTGAGGAACCAGTGACAAAGGAACCAGCAGCTGCACCTGAGAAAGCAGTTACAAAGGAACCAGCAGCTGCACCTGAGGAACCAGAGAAAAAGGAACCAGCAGCTGCACCTGAGAAAGCAGTTACAAAGGAACCAGCAGCTGCACCTGAGGAACCAGTTACAGAGGAAACAGCAGCTGCACCTGAGGAACCAGTTACAAAGGAAATGACAGCTACACCTGAGGAACCAGTTACAAAAGAACCAGAAGCTGCACCAGCAGCAGAGGAACCTGCAGCTGCACCTGAGGAACCAGCAGCAACGCCAGCAGCGGAGGAACCTGCAGCTGCACCTGAGGAACCAGCAGCTGCACCAGTAGCAGAGGAACCTGCAGTTTCACCTGAGGAACCAGCTGCTATACCAGAGGCACCAGTGTCAGAAGAACCTATGGCTGCAACAGAAGAACCAGCTGCTGCTCCAGAGTCGCCAGTGACAGAGGAACCTGTAACGCTATCTGAAAAAACAGCAGCTGTGGCCGAGCCACCTGCAGCTGCACCTGAGGAACATGTAACAGCTCCAGAGGCTGAGGATCCTGCACCTGTGCTAGAAGAACCTGTATCGGCGCCTAAACTTGAAGCTTTGCCAGTGGAACCTGTCACAGAGGAAATTGTTGAGAAAGTGGTTGAGGAGGTGGCAAATACCAGTGAATTGTCCACTGACATTACAGAAACCACTGAGGTGATACCAGAACCAGAGACTGTTACTGAGGCAGCAGCTCCAGAGCCAGTCACCGAGTCTGCCCCAGTGCCTGAACCTGTTTCTGAGGCACTGAATGCAGCAGAGGTCGAGGTGGCTGTGCCTTCCCCAGAGGAACCCACACCAGTCACACAGCCTGAATCTGAAACTCCTGCACCCCCTGAAATTACACTAACCCAAGCAAATCCTGAGCCATCCCCAGAGCCGACACAACCTGAACCTGTGGCAGAACAAAAGAGTGCAGAGTGCATTCCCGCAATCGTCATTTTAGAATCAACCTCAACGAATGAGCTATGCCTTGAGGAGCCCGCCTCACCTGTCACAGATCTGAAGCTGAATAATGGTGACTGTGAGAGTGCTGGCTCAGCGGAGGAATCTGTGTCGGCTCCCCCGGAGGTAAATGGGGAATGCCATGAGGAGGCACCAAGCGTAGCCCCAGCGGATGTCCTTGAGTCCCCGGTTGAGGCATGTGTAAATGGTGTGAAGGACAAAGAACCCCCTCAAGAGATAAGTGACTGTGAACTGAAAAAAGACTTGAGTTTGGCTGCTGACTTTCAGGGTGGCGATGTGGTAGAAGTGCCACAGTGAGTCAGCTGAGCTGTCGGCTTAATCTGAGAAACAAACCTTAAATGTGAATCCCATATTGATGCAAACAAACAAATGAAACAATCGTCTGACAACACAGGCCTTCTGAAAATAAATGTGAAAAATGCCTGTTGTGTTCTCTCAGGCAAAGGAATTTCTGGTTAACCAAAAAGAAATACAACCACCCAAGAGCGAGTGCGAGAAACAAAGAATGAAACAGTCAGGGTAAATGCTTAAATGGAAATGGGAGGGAGTGAGTGGAATGAAAAAGCGCGAGAGCGAGAAAGAAAGCGGATGGTCTTTGAAGTCTTTGTGGCCGGTGTCCTGCTGTCATTGCAGAGGGTGAGCTTACAGGCCTGGTTGAATATGTAAGCCAGAGAAATGATGATTAGACATGAACAGAATTTTTCTTTTTTTAAAACATCGAGATGGAACAGAAATGCTGGACAGTGACAAGGGTAAAAATGAACAGAATCATCTTTTGTGTGCGAGACTGATCCATATTGAAATGGTTTATTGGATTGCCATTTAATAGTATATAATCTAATTTAGACCACATTTCTGTCACCATGTAATACGGAGATTTGAGGATGAAGCATTTTGAACTTTTCATGTTGGGAGAATCAATGGGGAATGTTCATTTTAACTTAATGGCTTGGCTTAGAAAATAAAACACTCTGTTATACCTTAAAAATGGTTCTTTCTTTTTTGCACTTTTGTGGATGTGAGTGGATGCATAAGTGTGGAAACTTCATTAAAAGAATACTTTAAATAAATATATGATGCAATCACATGTATAGAGCATACCCATTTTGTTTCAAAAGCATGTGCTCAACATGTGCAGTAGTATACTGTAGACAGCTGCAACAGTTACGTTCAAGGCCTGTTTTCAGCCATTTTGTGCAGCAGCAGAGATCTGACTGGCAGGTCACCATTCCAACAATGTCCCAGGAGTCATTGACTTTGTAAATTTGTTCTGTGGGGCTGGGCATCAGACACGTGTTGTTTTGAGTAACATGGAACATGGCCATGAATGCAAATGTCTGTTCAAAGGCTTAACTCAATCAGGTTGTGGTAGAACAGGGGAAAGGATTTTTCATTCTTCACAGGGGGGAAAGAGGTTTCAGGATAACAAGAGGGTGATGCCGTACAATGCAGCAGACTGCAGTGGGGGAACAGTTTGGGGAAGGTCTTTTGCTTGAATGGAGGAGCTTCAACACATAGACATGGACAAATTAGAAACATGGAACATGAAGAGCTTAATAAACTCAGAAAACAAGTACTGCAAATGTGCTTCTCTCACCTACTCTCTAAAAGAAAAAAGCGGCTGTCTCACATAAGTGCTAATGCACTGAACTGATTACAGGGTACGTTTGTACCACTGTGTGTGTGTGTGTGTGTGTGTGTGTGTCTGTTAGCATGGGGGGAGAACAGAGGCTAGCATGAGAAAGCTTTGCGAAAGAAGATGCTAGAAATATCTGAAGGTTCCCAAGTGCCCTCCACAGGCACCATAATGAGCTCCTCCACATACCAAGCACGAATTCTCGGGTTTCTTAAAAAAAAAAAAAAAAAAAAAAACACAGGCATACAGATTTATGAAAGGAATGTTCTCTAAAGCTGAGGGGGTGCGGGGCGGGATGGGTGAATGAACTCACTGGCTTCTGTGTTTTTCAGAGTCACTGTTAAACTTGTTCTCTGTGCGCAATCAGAATGAACAAACTGCATTTTGTACCACTTTCTGAAAAGTGCTGTTTAGACTACTATTATACAGTAGAACTATACATTTAAAGTAGTAGTACCCCAAAAATTTACTCACACTCTTGTCATTCCAAACCTGTATGACTTTTGTTTGATTGAGTTTTTGTTAAAAGTGAAAAATGATCTTAATATCTTCCGCTAAGGTCTTATAGTTTGTCATCAAAAAGAAACGTCTGGTTTGCAGATTTGAGAGGTCCAGTGTGAGGAATTTTCTATACAAGGTGTCCAGTTTCCTCGTTCCATCTTACTGTGCTTGGGGAGCAAGGTTCCTTCCTTCCTTCAGTTCTCTCTTTCTCTCCCGCTCCCCTCCTCCCATATTCTTCCTCTCTTTTCCTTAGCTTTCATGCACAACAGATGAGAGGCCCTGCTTGCATCTTGATTTAAAGGCTCTCTACACAGTGCATAGTTGTGCAGCCGCAGCTGCAGTGCTTGGATACACCAGCACTATGTGTTCTATACTAGTGCCTTGGCACAAAACTCAACGTGCTTTCCTGTTCCTTTCTACACATGCGGACATTTGATCTTTCACTTTCGCTCCTCGTGACATAAAATCCCCTTCCTTGTAGGGATGTAACAAAATCAAAATCTCACAATACGATAATATCTCGATATAAAGTCTATGATACAATATTTATTGCGATATTTAAAAAACAAACAAAAAACAAAAACAAATGAAGACTTGGAAAAATTTTTTTTTTTGTATATTTTAAAGTTAAATCGTTCTATCTAATGCACTTCGAGAGTTCAAAATTAAGAGCTTCAACCCATGTTCTTAATTAAGAAAACTTAAGTCAGAAATTGAATTGTACCCAAATTATTTTTTATTATTTGTGGTATACTGTCTCAGTCTAAATTACATTCACACTGGTGTTTTAGAAAGCCAAACTAATTAGAATAATAAAAATAACAACAATTTTATATTATTGTTATTCCCATGGCAGTAACAGCCATATATTGTAAACCAATTGCACTGTAAAATAAATTAAAATGAATATTTTATAGGTATATTATTTTTGCTTTACACTATAGTAGGGAAATTACAATACTTCTTTCTAACTTCTGCATCTAAAAAAGACATTTTCAATTTGGACTGCAGTAACATTACCCATTTAAACCGCTAGCTGTCAGCAATTCATACTGCACTTTTAGGCTTTAATTTTAACGGAAACGGCAGTAGAGCTTTTATTTTGATGGAAAACCCCAGCTTCAGTGAAAACAGGCTCATCTTACTAGAAATCTAATAAAATGCTGTAATCATCTGCCAAGAAAATAAAGCATAACTGGTGGCCTTTGCATTCCTAAACGTGCGCTTAATTTATAGCACATGCAATAAACAAGTTTACTGCATTCACTGTTAACGGAGCCGTTCTGAGGTGCGGAAAACACCAGATCACGAGCAGATTGTCTGAACGAAGTGCATGATACTGTGCCAAAGCATAATGACCCAAAACACAACTTTAAAGACCTTTTACGATAGAATAAGAAGTTTGAATGTATTTGTAAAACTACATTTTTTGCCCAGAAGACCTTTTGTTTCATATTGTCATGTGACCAAGATGATATGGAGACGGTTTTGCTATAGACCAGTTCGTAGTAGACGTCACAGTTAACCTGCAGCATACTGGTGGCAGAAAATCACTATTAACAAGTGGAGTGCAATAGGTCAAATCCATGGAATAAGAGAGAAAAAAAAAAAAACAGTTTTTTGCCTTTTGATGCCAGAATCGTAATGAAAGTAATTTTTTTTAGAGTACTGTCATCAAAGATGCCATTTGAAGTTAAACGCAGACGTTTTAAACAGACAATAGATAAAAACTGCTATGATGACTCTCCTTTTGAAGCATGAATTTGATTTACGCATTGTATTAGCCCTACAGTTACATGACATAATATTTAAACCTATTATTAATAACGTTTTATATAACATTTATTTCTTTTAACTCACAATTGTGACTTTTTCCTTGAAAACGCAAATTTATATCTCCTAGTTCAGACTTTATAAATGAGAGAAAAAGAATGATGAGTTGGTTTTTATTCTCAGAATTACGAGAATAGTCAGAATTTTTAAATATAAACTCAAATTTACCATTTTATTTTTTTTTACCATGGCTTCCATAGACTGGTACTTGAAAACTGTAATTTTCTGCCGCCAGATGAATCAATCTATACAGAAAAAACAATCTATCGCTGTCTACTTCTATTAAAAACTATTTTACTAGAAAACACACAAAATAGACAAAGTTGGCATTTTAGCATTTTACTAGTGTGTCAAAATGTGCTGTCAAAAATATCTTTGTGTGATATTTTGATGTGGATATTTCATAACATTTTGTTTATTTATTTATTTTTATTTTAAGTCTCTGAATTGTTAATTTTTGCAATATAATTCCAGTGGAAGTGCCCATAAAGATAATTTGAACTGTGGTAAAATTGTAAAAGGGAGAAAAAAAATGGAGAGAAAAATGCGAACAAAAGTCAGCATCCTAAAGCTGACAAAAAATATGTGGTTTCTTAGTAAATCCATATCACATGATCACAAAAAGGCCTGTTGATCCTTACAGAAAGTCAACGGTTGACTGTGGTCTAGGTCATGCCACTATTACAGCAGTGTACGCTGGCATAAATGACTGATTGTTTCACCCAAGTGAACTGACTTCTTTTTACTACTGATTTCAATCCTTGAAAGGCGAGTGTTTAAGTGTAAAAAAAAAACTGCTGAAAAACTCCAAGGGGGATTCCCATTGTTTTTACTACTCCTCTCTTATTCTCTCACCCCCTTTGTGATTCATGGCCTGGCAATGCTCTGCCCATCTGTGCAGCTGCTCTATAAGGCTGCCATTATATGTGGGTCTGCAGAAGGCTTTCAGCCTGAGCTCAGTCATACTTACAACCAGTATTGATCCACGAGTTAGCTTAATGGCCACCGAGAGGGCTGGGTCTGCCTCCTTACCCTTTCCCCTCTATTGCGCTCTTTCCCTCCCCCCACCTATATAGATTGCACAGTCCCCCGGCCGGGCCTGCTGTCTATTCAAGCTCTGCAGCACACTTTTGTAACAGACCCAGCCAAATGCACGTTTGAGAGGTGAGGAAAGGCAAGACAGTGCAAGAGTGGGGGTTCTGTGTGTGTGTGTGTGAGCTGGTGACAGCCCCAGCATGGAGCCTCTATGGGGGAAGATGTGTCTTTGTCGTGCCGCCCAACCCCCTTGCTCTCTTCCTTCTCCCCTCAGCCATTAGGAGAGAGAGAATTTTATACCCTGACACTTAATCATTCTAGACCATTAAACAGGAACGAGGAACCAGAAGCCGCGTGCTAAGCAGAGCTCATTTTCCCCTGAACAGCACAGCGATACAAACTCATTGGGTTTGATGTTACACTCCTCTTTATAGGCATCATAGATAGTGAAATCACTAAACTAGGCAGTAGCTATTAGGTTAAAAGGCAAACTTTAGGTGGAGATATGCATACTGACACGTTTACTTGAACCAGGAGTGTTTCAAGCCTTTAATCAGTACTGGGGAACAATTGTTTCCTTTTTTTAGTTAAATAATAGTCCGAATTGAAAAGGAGATGTATTATGCCCCTTTTTACAACATGTAATATAAGATGTATCACAGAATGTGTCTATGTTGTTTCATCTTAAAATACCCTACAGATAATTTATTTTATCATTTTTCAAATACCTATTTTGAGTTGAAGCAGAAACATGCTGTTTTCATGCATGTTCCTTTAAATGCAAATGAGCTGCTGCTCCCCGCGACTTTTCCAGAATAGGGATATGCCTTTACAGCTTGTACCTCTTGATACTCTGCTAAAAAAACATCTGTTTGCTTTTGATTATCATGTCTATTGTGCTGAAATAATCAATTTTAAACAATATTACATGAAACTTCTGATATAGGGTTTTCTAAACGCACACATCCGAAGCATGTGCACAGAAAGAGGCTACTAAAGTACTAAACTCTTTCAGTTCTCTTTCATGTCTTATTGCGCTTAAACTGTCAAATACACGCCAGTTTATGTTAAAAAAAACCATGAATTACAAAAACGGTCGGTTATGTCTGTGAAGGTAAACAGCTGGGAAAGAAACCATATGTTTATATTAGATCTGTGTGGCAACAGTGTAATATACAGTAAATAAATAAAAAAATCCACTGCCCTATTTTGTCCTCTGTTTGCATGCTTTGCTTGAACTTTTGTAATGGCGTTTAAACTGGTAAACTGCTGTCGCTTGTGAAAACAAAATGGCGGCACCGTGGGTGGAAACGTGCAGATTAAGGGCGGTAATATTATAATAAGATCCCCTTTCTATGTCACAAGAGGAGCAAAATCGGAGCAGCTCATTTATTTTTAACATGCTTGCAGAGAAAGGCTTCCCCAAACAAAGTTACTGGGTTGTCCTTTTTTCACATTTTCTGGGTTGGTAGATGCACTGGGGACCTGATTAAAGCACTTAAGCACAAAAAAGATCATATTTTTATGATATGTCTCCTTTAAATTAAACTGAGGGAATGAGTTGACCCTTTTTACAAACTGTAATGATGCGTTACCACAGTTACCAACATGGTAAAAAAAAAATATCCTCATTTTTAAAAATTAAATGTGCATTAATATCATATTTGAGTTAAATTACAGTGGTGGCCAAAATTATTAGAACACTAGTATTTTCACCAGCTAAAAATGTTTTTAAGTCAGTTATTTCTGTCTTTTGCTGTAGTGTGTCAGTAGGAAATATCAGTTTACATTTCCAAACATTCATTTTGGCATTAATTGTAATAATCCAGTGAGATTTTTGTTTGCACAAGGAGTCTGACAACAGCCAGTGCTCCACACAGAGATCTGATCTCATCATCATCCAGTCTGTCTGGATTGACATGAAGAAACAGAACAAAGTGAGACAGACTAAATCTAGAAGAACTGTGGCAATGTCTCCAAAATGCTTCAAGAGACCTACCTGCAAACGTACCTGAGATATGTACAAGCACACTTAGGGCAAAATCTGCTTTAAACACAAAGGATGGTCACACCAAATGTTGATTTAATTTAGTTAACAGAAGTTAAAAAAAAAAAAAAAAGAATAAAAAAAATCTGTTTATGACCATTTTTGACAGCATCCTCGATTTACAGCATTTTTACACAAGTATACCTTAAACTTTACAGTACTGGATGATGATGAGATCAGATCTCTGTGTGAAGCACTGGCTGTTGTCAGAATCCTGATGCTGGATTATTACAATTAATGGCAAAATTAATGTTTGAAAATGTAAACGGATATTTCCTACTGACACACTACAGCAAAATATAGAAATAACTGACTTAAAACCATTTTTAGCTGGTGAAAATAATAGTGTTCTAATAATTTTGACCACCACTGTACCTTCGCATGAAATTTCTGAAAACTAACGTTGCTGTGTAAGTGTTTCCAGTGCATCAGTTTAGTGGAGTGACAGCATATTTAACATATTTATGTTTTCTGAGCACTGTAATCAATCTCTCAATATTTATTTCCTCTTTTGTAAATTCATAGAAAAGCTATCATGGATTTTTGTAACTTCGCTAATAGAGAAACCTGGAATTAAAAAAAATATTGAAGTTTACCCAACTATGATGACTTCTGAGAACCCTGGAAATGTAAAAAGAGTCCATCAGTACAACTTGGCCATGATGTAACTAATAACATGTTAACAAACATTAATAAAATGTGGGGCTTAATTCCTAATTTGTGGCCATAATTTGTTTAGGGCTCTAGTTATAGATATTTGGATATAAACTGATTTAACTGCAGTACAGAGTGGTTCACAAGCTGCACACAAGAGCAGCTTTATCTTTGACAAATGATTTGCAAGTTTTGTTTCCCACAGTGGACTGTAGGTAAATATCCACCTTTTTGTTTTTTTGTCTTACAAAGTATCCCGTTACTGTGTGAGAAACCGCAGCGAGCAATTCAGCACATCAGTGAACAGTCTGAATCAAACTGAATCTTGAACAATTCTAGAGCTTTTTACAAACCCATCTGAAAGATTATATGAGTAGAATGATTAATTTGTGAATTTTGCATCGCAACTTCTGATCAGCTGATACCAAACATACAGCACATTATAGCTGAAATGTTATTTGGGAAAATTAATCTAAGGTTGGTTTATGGTCATCTCTAGCTTCACACAAGAATTTATCAGTAATATTTTATTGGAGCACAGTGGTATTAGCTTATGCCCCAATAAAAAGTGTCTAGCAACATCTTGACTCAAATTGTATTTTGCCAAGTCATAGGTAAAACAGCATTTTAGCACGATTATATGGCTCCCAATGCATGTTCACTTAGCCTGGTGAACAGTGGCACTGGGTATAAAGCAGCATGTGTGTGTGTGCTTAAGATTAAATATTAAAACTATGTTGGGCTCAGTCACCTTGAGTAAAACACCAGTGCAGGCAGGGTAAAAACAGAAAGCCATTGAAATCACACATTCCTGTCCTTAGAAATAAGTCTGCTGGTTAGGCTACAATGTATTCGAAACCTACAGTACAGGCATTATGTAATCAGAGGGAAGTAGCAATGCTCACTCATCAGAAGTACTTCTTCTAAAAGTATAACAAAACAACCGCATTCACATGCTGGTTACTCAGAACCCTACAGACACTATGAGTTGTCAATGAACGGATTATTATGTGTCCAGACTATTTTAATTTATCACAAGCAAAAATTTGTTGCTGCTTGTAGGTCCTCCTGGAAAGTTCATATTTACATACAAGCACAGAAATGGTAATGATTTTGGTTTAAAAAATATTTATTTTTCGTTTTTTAAATTGCTAATGAAGAAGGTTTTTTAGTACTTACCCAACACAATAAAAAGCAAATGATGCACAACTGGTGGGTAATTTTGCTATATTTGTGTATTTCATCATTTTTGTGCTGCCACAAAGGCTGTTGGGAAATGTTGAAAAATCCTGTTGCCTTGAAAACCAGCCAAATAGTATTGTTCGGCAGGCTTTATGATTATTCCTCTTCAAAATTACACAAACATTGTACAGTCAACACTTACATTTGAAACTAAATATTTACCACAACAGATTAACCTTCGCCATGAATATTAAACTGGCACAGCACCAACTTGGAAAGTCTGGGCTTAAAGAGATATCTACTGGTAGTTATGATATTGTGGACTAATATCATAAATAATTAATTTCAACTTGATCTGAAGGCATCTAGACTGACCTGAATAAGATATTTCAGATAAAAGTTTACATACAGGCCACAAGAGAAAATAATAGTTGAATTTATACTGTGTTGTTACCTGAACGATCCACAGCTTTTTTTTGTGGTAGTTGTTCATAAGTCAGTTAAACTGCCTACTGTTCTTCAAAAAAATCCTTCAGGTCCCACGATTTTTGGGGGGTTTTTCAGTATTTTTGTGTATTTGAACCCTTTCCAACATTGAATGTATGAATTTGAGATCTATCTTTTCACACCGAAGACAACTGTGGGACTCATATGCAACTATTGCTGAAAGTTCAAATGCTCACTGATGCTTCAACGAGAAGAAATACGATGCATTAAAAGCCGGGGGGTGAAAAGTTTTGAACAGAATGAAGATGTGTACATTTTCCATATTTTGCCTAAATATATATATTTTTTATTTAGTACTGCCTTTCAGAAGCTACAGAATATACTTACATGTTTCCTAGAAGACAAAATAAGTAAAAT
The DNA here is from genome assembly GCF_049309525.1 of Garra rufa. NCBI lineage: Eukaryota > Metazoa > Chordata > Actinopteri > Cypriniformes > Cyprinidae > Garra > Garra rufa. The sequence continues at coordinate 26,501,956 of NC_133363.1, read as the reverse complement.
TGTTAAAGGAACACAACATTTTGAAATCCATTCAGCCGTTCTCCTGTTCTGGCGATATCACTTTTAGCATAGCTTAGCATAGATCATTGAATCCTATTAGACCAATAGCATCGCGTTCAAAAATGACCAACGAGTTTCCATATTTGTTGTATTTAAAACTTGACTCTTCTGTAGTTATTTCGTGTACTAAGACCGGTGGAAATGCAAAGCTGCGAGTTTCTAGGCTGATAAGATTAGGAACTACACTTCCATTCCGGCGTAATAGTCAAGGAAGTTTGCTGCCGTAATATGGCCGAAGCAGGCGGAGTATTATCAGAAATGAGTTCCCAGCTAGTTTAGCATTTGCACATGTGCTGCGTGATATTACTGCTCCTGCTTCCCCCCTGCCCCCCCTCAACTCTTAATACATTGTTTTTCCATCTGGAGCATCAGTGAGTGTTTGAACCTTCTGTAATAGTTGCATATGAGTCCCTCAGTTGTCCTCATTGGCCCAGTGCAGACGTCTTATGTCAGCGTGTTCTGAACTCGTACATGATCATACCGGTAAACTTGTTCTGCATTCACACAGAGCACATTACCGGTAATTTACTGGTAATTTTATAACTCCTCATACCGGTAAACTGCCAAAACGAATTTACAGGTATTTTTGAAACAGTCCTGTTTACACATGATATCTTAAAGGTAATTTACAGATAATTTTCCAGCAAAGTTATACGCGTGTAAGGGACTATTATTTACTCACCATCATGCTGATTCAAGCATGTAAGACTTTCCCTTTTCTGTGGGATGATATTATTAGGAATGTTTTTGCCCATACAATAAAAGTCGGTGGGAAATTACAACTGTTATTCTTTGTTATCTGTGAGCAAACTCATCAGTCTCATTTGTTGAACATGAAGCAATAGCAGTTTGAGTCAAGCCATGAGAAAGCAAAAAAAAAACAGCAGCATGACTCTGTCCAGCAGTGCTTTTAATCTATAAAAGATGACCTTGGCTTTTTGGAGCATGTGGGTGACACTGCTAAATCAGAGGCTTTGCTTACTTAAGACAGGGCTGCCAGAGAATCTGTCGCACTGAATTATTTATCAATTAGATGACCGTTAGCGGGGACAGAGGGAAGTGAGAGGAGGGGAGTCAAGGGAGACAGGAAAAATGACAGCAGTGTGTGTGTTTCTGAGAAAGAAATATGTGTCAGGGTGTGTTGGTGTAGATAAGAGTTCATGTCTGTTTGTATGGTGTTTGAGTGTGTGTGTGTGTGATGTAGATCTGTAGGGCTTTTTGGTTGTTAGAGGTGTTTTATTATGGTCTGTCACAGCCTTTCACTGGACACACATGCTAAAGCCCATTGATGAAGGTACAGTGTACAGAGTTTGTGTGTGTGCACATGTGGGGAAAAGAGAAAGGCCTTTAGGACAAAACAAGAGTAGCCTTTCTGAGCTAACATGCTATGCACAAACAAACACAGACATGAACTGACACTGATAAAGCTGGGATGTTACAGTTCAACAACACTATCGGTTTCACCATATCTAACACAGTCTGAGGGAAACAGAAAGCTGACAGAAAGCTTTTATTAAAGAGAAAGTTCACCCTAAAATGAAAATTCTGTCATAAAGGAGAACTCCACTTTCAGAACAATTTACAATTAATTTACTCAACCCATTGTCATCCAAGATGTTCATGTCTTTCTGTCTTCAGTCGTAAAGAAATTATAAAGAGGTAAGCATTTCAGAATTTTTCTCCATATAATGGACTTCAATTGTGCCCCTTATTTGAACTTCCAAAATGCAGTTTAAATGCAGCTTCAAAAAGGCTCTTAACAATCCCAGTAAATGAAGAAGGGTCTTATCTAGTCGATCAGCCATTTTTTATTATTTTTTTTTTTTTATAAAAATTGGTATACTTTTTAAGCACAAAAGCTTTTGTATCCTGCTAAAAAAAAACAGCTAAAACCAGCCTAGGCTGGTTGGCTGGTCTTAGCTGGTTTAAGCTGGAAGTAGCTGGTCTCCAAGCCTGGCCAGCTAAGACCAGCCTGGCCAGGCAGGAAAAGTGGCCAAAAGCCCTCTAAAACCAGCCTGCTGACCAGCTAAAACCAACCTGGTTGACCTAGGCTGGTTTTAGCTGTTTTTCAGCAGGGTAGCACTAGCTCGAAAAACTCCATCTCATTTTCTCCTACAACTTCAGAATTGTCTGGCATCATTGTACCTTTTTGTTTGTAAACAGCATTTGACTCACTTGCACTTCCTTATTCTTTGTGCATTTGCTCTGTAAACACAGGGTCTGTAGTTCTATGTTGCGTGTGATCTTTCTCTGGATTCAGTAGTACGTACGTAGCATTGTGGATGTGCATCCCAGAGCTAGTGCTACACAAGCTTTTGTGCTTAAAAAGTATACACATTTTTTTTTTTTTTTTTTGAAAAAAAAAAAAAAAGACAGATCATTTCACTAAATAAGTCCCTTCTTTCTCGGCTGGGATTGGTTATAGCCTTTTGAAGCTGAAATTAAACTACAAGTTCAAACTTGGGGGCACATTTGAAGTTCATTATATGGAGAAAAATCCTGAAATGCTTTCCTCAAAAACTATAATTTCTTTACGACCGAAGACAGAAAGACATGAACATCTTGGATGACAAGGGGGTGAGTAAATTATTTGTAAATTGTTGTTCTGGAAGTGGAGTTTTCCTTTAATTACTCACACTCATGTTGTTCCAAACCCATAAGACCTTCGTTCATCTTCGAAACACAAATGAAGACATTTTTTATGAAATGTGACAGCTTTCTGAGCCTGCATAAACAGCAACACAACTGACACGTTCAAGGCCCAGAAAGATAGTAAGGACTTTGTTAAAATAGATTGAAGAAATTGTTGAATAAAGCCGTTTTTCTTTTGTTTTCTCTGCGCACAAAAAGTATTCTCGTAGCTTCATAACATTATGGTTGAACCACTGATGTCACAAGCACTATTTCATCGATCTCTTTACTATCTTTCTAGGCCTTGAATGTGGTAGTTGTGTTACATTTTTCATTTCAAGGTCTTATGAGTTTGGAATGACATGAGGGTGAGTAACTAGTAATGACACAATTTTCATTTTTGGGGTAATTTAAGGTAATTTCATTACTAGTGAACAGCTCAGCTTTAAAAAACAAATCTGGTGCTACATGGACACAAAACATCATGCTATGGTGGCTGAAAGAATGAAAGAAGAAAAATAGAATAGCAAAGAGGAAAAATGAATGAATAAAGAGCACTGGATTCCACTTCCTCTGCACTTTCCTTACACACATCAATAGGATTCTTCAGTGCTGCTTACAGCCCTGCATGAGCAATATATCACAATAATGCAGAATACAGAGCTTAAATGGCTAATAGTAATGAAAACAATGGGAAACTAAATGGTCTTCAGTGGCTGTATAAACTGAATGAATAAGCCATATGGCAATTTCCTAATTTCTCCTGCTAAAAAACAGCATATGCTGCTTAGGTATGTTTTAGTGTTGGGATGCTGGATTAGGCTGGTTTATGCTGGTCCTTTGCTGGTTAATGCTGGTCCTTAGCTGGTTAATGCTGGTTCCTTTGCTGGTTTATGCTGGTTCCTTTGCTGGTTTATGCTGGTTCCTTTGCTGGTTTATGCTGGTCATGTTGCTGGTCAAGAACCAGCATAAACCAGCAAAGGACCAGCATAAACTAGCTAAAACCAGCATCAAAACATACCTAACCAGCATATGCTGTTTTTTTCAACAGGGTCCCTACTTTCCAATCTGGTTGTACGTACCTAAACATTTAGAGATGGCCCTTATTGTGTATAGAAACATCATGTCCATTCATATTGCTGCATCTGAAGGTCTCCCCAAAGCGAGTTTGTGTTTGTAACATCAGCAGGCATTTGAATCTGAAGAGCTTTAAATGAAAGCGACAACCCTTTACTAACCCAGGGTTAGTATTCACACACAGGCAAAACTCATAGCGATTTTGTAACATCCTTTAGTTATCTTCGCCGCAGTCCATTAGATGATTACAGCCTTTCAGACTCACAGCGCTCTTTGCAGTAACGCTCCACATAAACAGACACATGCAAATGTGTCTCAAGAGAAAAAACAGGGCCTTGCTTTTCCACACACTTACTGAAGTCTTGCGTGCTAGGCCTACTCTGCTTCTTTTTCCTCCTGCCACTATTAGATTGTGCTAGGAAAGATAAGTTTGTTGATGCTAAAATAAACTAGCTCACTGGTGAGCACTGTTTAAGACAAAGAGCAGGGGCTTTTAAACTAGTAGGTCTGAAAAAAAAAAACCCAGAATACAATAATCATTAAAATATAAATCATTTGAATGACTACATAAAAGCTAATTATTAAATGCTGGAGAGTATATCTCATCATTTCAACCGAGACTGAAAGAGAGGAAAAGAAAGTGTTATTGAGGAAGGAGAGGTTTAGAGAAGAAACGGGGGATAGAGAGTGAGGGAGTAGAGAATAAATGGAGAGGAAGGCAAGTGGCACATTAGGGAGGGAGATCCTGCAGTGCAGCTTCAAACAAAAAGGCCCACTATGAGGGAGATCACTGATTACCAGTCTGGTGGTTGGGCCTCATTAAATCCTTTCTCTCTGTCACTCCCTCTTCCTTTCTGAACCTCACACACTTCTCACCTCCTCTTCAGCCGCCCAGCCATATGTCCACACAGCAGTGCCCCCAGGTGCAAAGAGCAAGCAGAGGATAGATTAGAACCAGGAAAATCCATGTCTGTCAAGACTCCTGCAAACTCAGTCCTGCAGAGGCATCACAACAAAAGAGCTTAAGAACTAGAGGTAGAACAAAAAGAGTGATTAGAGAACATATATCAAGACATCTTGAGTGCACCATTTACAGGGCAATTGCAAATGCTTAAGGCAACACGTAAAAGCATTTAGCTTATATCGCTTATCTTCACATCATTACGCAGACTGAGAGAAGAAACCAGAGGAAATGAGGTTGATGTGTGTGGTTTGCTGCTGGATGTTTAAAATCTTTGGTCTGGCCTGATATCATTACCAATGAGTAGGATGTGTTTCTGGGGAGACCATCAGAACCACTGGAACCCAGTGGCACGTAGTTTAATAGTTTAATAGTGTACTCAAAAATTTAAATTTGCTGAAAATCTACTCATCCATAGGACATCCAAGATGTAGATATAGAGTTTGTTGCTTCATCTGAACAGATCTGGAGGAATTAATCAAAAATATCTACAATTTGGGCGAATAAAGGCCTCCTGTAGCTAATTGATGCTTTTTATAAAAAAATATCCATATTTAAATTGTAATGATCACTTTAATCTAGCTTGAGCCAGCTGGTCGTACCCAGAAGCAGCTCTACGCGGATGAAATAAAATGTCGGCGTTGCACATGTGCTGTGCAGAAATGATGAACATGAACGCAAGAGATCAAAACAAAACAACGGTCACAAATTAGAAGTCCAAAACGAGGATTTGTAAAGTGAAATGTTGTAAGATTCTAAACTATTAGGAGACTGATTTTTTCTTTTGCTAAAGTAAGGAAACTTTGCTTCTTTGCTCCTGTAAACAAGCTTTGGTTTTCAATGCCGACATCATCCGCCTGGAGCTACTTCCAGGTACAACAAGCTGGCGCAAGATAGATTAAAATGAATATTACGTTTTAAATATAGATATTTTTCTTACAAAAACGCATTGATTCGCCACAGGAGGCCTTTATTAAAGGATAATTATTGCCAAAATGCAACCTGGGCTGTTTTTTTTTTTATTGTAAACGAGACAAACTTATATCTAAAAGCATAATTACAACAAACGAGCCGTTTTTGAGATTGACCATGATTTCGTTTTGTGGTCAATGGCCGGTGAATGGGAGTACTAGGGGCATAACTTTGAGTGCATTAAAATCAATATTTTTACACTAAGAAGGCTCGACACACCGTGAAACTTTGCTCGAAGTATCGCCTGGGTCTCTACACATGAACTCGAGCATTGAGAACATTGTTTGTGTACACACAGTTTACTAAAAAGAACGTTTTTGAACAACTCACTTTCACTGTTTGAGTTTCCGCTCGCAGCCATCTTGAAAGTCAAGAGGTGTCGATCTCTGAATACGAGGATGGATAGCTCCTAAAGCATATTTCCATATAAATGCACGCCTAATTCGTTGTTTTGTCGCAAGTGAAAAACAATATTAACCTTCTAGTTGTAAAACGAGCCCCATATAAGCCTAATATTTCATCCTATGGAGTCCATTCATTCGCATTCGGAGATCGACACCTCTTGACTGGCAAGACGGCTGCGAGAGGAAACCCAAACAGTGAAAGTGAGTTGTTCAAAGCCTTCTTAGTGTTGTAAAAATATAGATTTTGATGCGCTCAAAGTTATGCCCCTAGTACTCCCATTCACCGTCCATTGACCACAAAACGAAATCACGGTCAATCTCAAAAACGGCTTGTTTGACGTAATTATGCTTTTACATATACGTAAGTTTGTCTCGTTTACAGTAAAAAAAAAAACAGCCCAGGTTGCATTTTGGCAATAGTTATCCTTTAAGGCCGTGTGAGGCACTTTTTATTATGGATGGATGCACTTTATTGGACTTGTTTTGGACTGATGAAGAGAAACACCCACCCATGCCATTCTAAATTTGAAGGTGCCAGGATAATTTTTAATATAGCTCCGATTGGATTCGTTTTAAAAAAGAAAGTCATATACACTTAGGATGCCTGGAGGGTGAGTAAATTGTGGGCTAATTTTCATTTTTGGGTGAACTAACTCTTTAAAAATATTACATTGTTTTTAAATACATTATAAATATTGGAAATGTATCCCTGAAAGCACGTTACAAAGACCTAACTATGTAGTACTGAATTGTGGAGCTAGACAATTAAACAGTTTTTTCAACATTTTTGTTTTCAGGATTTTTTGGGTGGGCCTTAAATCATGTCTTGATGACACACTGGAGCCACTGAGCAACATGCTTTCTCAGTCATTGCCATTAATTACTACAGCCTACAGTTTGCTAGCTATGCATTCTTCATTTAAACAAAGACTTTATATATATATAGGACGACTGTGCACTCCTATTATTTATGAATGCGAAAAAGTGTAATGCCCAATATGGCGTATAAGCCCCACCTTCTAAATGAAAGAGCCAATCGTTGAATGTTAAGGTGTTGTGATACATAAAGTTTCCAAAAAGCTTCTTTCTCAACTTTTTGGCTGCGCTACGCATTCGTACCGTAATTCCAAAAATAGATGCGCATTCAAATCCTGCCGGCAGCATTTGCCAGTTGACAGCAGCTTTCTCGTAAGTGGGCGTGGTTTCATTGCCACCAGCGGACATGCCTCCACAGTGTTTGAGAGCAGAAAATACTGCTTATTTTTTCTAAATTTTTATTACTTGTTTTATTTACTTGTTTTTTTAATCATTCAAATTTGCCTGGGTGGTTAATAATTATTCTGTGGTGTGACAAACTCAGAACATTTAATATAGCTTTACACAGACTTTAAATAGTAGTGTACATGGATTCATAGATTGAACTTTATAATCAACTTCCCTCACACACCATAATAAAATACAGTTTCTGATGCAGCTCAGTTCCTGCCATAAGTTGATTAGCACTGACAATAAAGCAATAAGACTGAAGTGTGTTATCACATGCACATCCTCACACACAACCTGTGGTGGTGCATTTCAGCAGTTCTGTAATTAGACAAATATAGGAATAAAGGAAGTATGCAAACATGATACACCAAATCTGCAAGCACAAGAAAAAGAGAAAGAAACTTCCCAGAGGGAGACAACATATCTAGACTAAGAGTGGTTAAACAAAGAAAATTAGGAAACAAAAGCAAAAAAAGGAAATGAAAGGATACAAGTAACTTCCCGATGTAATACAACACAGACTCTCCAACGCACATAGTACTAGAACATCACACTAGATGACAGTGTGATTTACTGTGGTAATTCAGAGAATTACACATATGTGACCCTGGACCACAAAACCAATCTTAAGTCGCTGGGGTATGTTTGTAGCAATAGCCAAAAATACATTGTATGGGTCAAAATTATTGATTTTTCTTTTATGCCAAAAATCATTAGGAAATTAGGTAAAGATCATGTTCCATGAAGATTTTTTGTAAAATTCCTACTATAAATATATCAAAATGTAATTTTTGATTAGTAATTTGCATTGTTAAGAACTTAATTTGGACAACTTTAAAGGTGATTTTCTCAGTATTTTGATTTTTTCAGATTGCAGATTTTCAAATAGATGTATCTCAGACAAATATTGTCCTATCTTAACGAACCATATATCAATAGAAAGCTTATTTATTGAGCTTTCATGTGATGTATACATCTCAGTTTTGTAAAATTTAACCTCATGACTGGTTTTGTGGTCCAGGGTCACATATATAACATAAATCATATTGTTAAGTTGTTTTGGACAAAAAGTGCCTGCCGAATGCATTAATAAAAGTGCAAAAGTGGTGAGATTTGACATGTCATTCAATATGGGACAGTTCTTGGAACTGAGAAAACAACTCCAGCCTCTGGGATTGTAGAAACATTTTTTGACCAGCAAGTTTTTCTAGAGAAGGAGGTAATGAAATGTGAAGCTGGAAATTTTCGTTTCGTGGTCTCTAAACATGTAATCCTGCTTTGTCTTCTTGTAAGTCTGCCAGGGACAAAAAGTAATATTATTAGCATATGTTTTCAAATCTAAGCTCTCACAAATCCATTATAAACCGGCATATGATTTATGCCAAAGTCCACTTTATACCTTTCTAAAGGCCAATAAAGATATTTGGATTAAATTACATTTTATAATTAAATACAAGTACTTTTTGCTGCTGAGAAGTAAAAGAGAGAAGGTTGAAATGAGGATAACGTGGATTCGTTTTTGGTTTTGCCGCAGTCTTCAACCAAAAAAAAAAAAAAAAAGAGGCTATATGCTGATGACGATGGAGTGTTTTGGCTGTCGCTCACAAAAACGCTAACAGGGACAGATCGTCCACTCTAGAGAGAGTGCTTCTGCCTTCAAGACACACAGACATTTCTACATGCACACACATCGTAATATCCAGCCACCCAAACACTTGCATAACACTGTCTGATCCCCGTTTTGTGACCCTGCAGCATGCCAAACACAGCACTGATGCAGCGGGGTGAAACAGAGGTCTCTGTCTGCCTGTCTCTCTGCCTGCCTGGTGGGAAGGAAGTTGACGTCTTGTCTGATAACAACCCTCTACCCAATTTCAGAGCTGCTTTTAACAAAGCCAAAGCTGTCAGTGAAAGCAGGTCATCTCCAGCTCATAGCATTACTCTGTACAACACCATTTCCTTCAGTGAGATGATTTTTCCTGTGCTGAAAGCTCTTTGGATGAAACTTGTACATGTTGAGTGAGATTTTTTTTAAAAGGCAGGTGAGCGAAAACATCAACAATAACATCTCCTCAATAACAAAGAATAAAAAGCTGTTGTTTTATCCACCCGATTGTCTAGGATTACAAAGCTGACTGCAGACTGACCTCTTCCTGTGAGTGTGCTGGAGTGTTTTTGGCAGTGAGAAAAGCACATAACAGAGCGCATGCAATACGCAATTAGTTCTGGCCATCAAAGCGATCAAACCCTGAGATAATTCAACTACAAGAACAGCATTTAAAACATGGTTAAAGAGCTGTATCAAAGCTAAAGCCTTCATATTGTCTATAGCACAATCATATTGCAGTTAGTTTAATGATAAAATTGATTGCAGTTTGAACACAAGGAGAGATCTCAATGCTGAAAGAACATGTTTAAAGTAATGTTTTGCCCACACATCACTGTCAATACAGTTGAGGTCAAAAGTTTACATACACCTTGCAGAATTTGCAAAATGTTTATTATTTTACCAAAATAAGAGGGATCATACAAAATGCATGTTATTTTTTATTTAGGACTGACCTGAATAAGATATTTCACATAAAATATGTTTACATATAGTCCACAAGAGAAAATAATAGTTGAATTTATAAAAATGACCCAGTTCAAAAGTTTACATACACTTGATACTTAGTAATACTGTGTTGTTACCTGAATGATCCACAGCTGTGCGTTTTTTTTTCTTTGGTTTTTCAGCATTTTTGTGCATTTGAACCCTTTCCAACAATGACTGTATGGTTTTGAGATCCATCTTTTAACACTAAGCACAACTGAGGGACTCATATGCAACTATTACAGAAGGTTTAAACACTCACTGATGATCCAGGAACACGGTGCATTAAGAGCCAGGGGTGAACTTTTGAACAGAATGAAGATGTGTACATTTTTCTTATTTTGCCTAAATATCTTTTTTTTTTTCATTTAGTACTGCCTTTCAGAAGCTACAGAAGATACTTACATGTGACAAAAGACAAAATAAGTTAAATTTCCCCTTATCTTCAAATTTAAAAAGTTTTCACCCCCAACACTGAAGCATCAGTCAGTGTTTGAACCTTCTGTAATAGTTGCATACGAGTCCCTCAGTTGTCCTCAGTGTGAAAAGATGGATCTCAAAATCATACAGTCAATGCTCAAACAAGTTAAGATACACAAAAATGCTGAAAAAAGCAAAGAATTTGCGGGACATGATAGATTTTTCTAAAGAAAAGTTGTGAATCATTCAGGTAACAATTCAGTATTAAGAATTGTGTATGTGTATGAAAAGGTTTGTTTTTATAAATTCAACTATTATTTTCTCTTGTGGACTATATGTCAATGTCTTTTTTGGGAAATGTCTTATTCAGGTCAGTACTAAATAAAAAATAACATGCATTTTGTATGATCTCTCTTATTTTGGTAGAATAATTAACATTTAGCAGATTTTGCAAGGTTTATGTAAACTTTCGACCTCAACTGTAAATAGATTTACTTATAAAGACTGTTCACACTTGTTTTCTTTAGTGTCGGGAGAAAAAATAAAGGACTGTCAAGAAGGAATGCAACATGTTTTCTTAAATGTTTTCTAACACTTATGAGAGACCTGAACCAGGGGCCTCAGCAAGTTTTCAAGGGGAAATGACTTGAAAGGATATGGAACACAAATGAAGATATTTTTGATAAAATCCAAAAGCTTTCTGACCCTGCATAGACAGCAACGCAACTGACACGTTCAAGGCCCAGAAAGGTAGTAAGGACATTGTTAAAATAGTCCATGTGACATCAGTGGTTCAACCGTAATTTTATAAAGCTACAAGAATATTTTTGATCAAAATTGATCGCAAAACTGAATAAAAATGCTAAATAACTATTTTTATTTCCAAGATAACTGAATAGCACTCACATGAAATGTGATAAGGCCATGTGACAACAATATCGCATACAGTTTAGCATTCTAATGTTTGAAATTGTTGCATGTCTACTGTTTCACTCTATACAGGACTTAATAAGCAGTACAACAGTATTTTATTCTGAGCAGCTTTTGTTATGCTCAGGAAGTTAAGCTTAGCATGGCTGTGTGTTGTCTTTCAAACCTGTGTGGTGCATAAAAAGTGGCTCCCTCCTGTGGCTGTGGAGATTCACTACACAAAGATCTCTACACCCTCTTAACAAAAAATCAAGGTTTTGACCTGTCTCTTCCCCCACCCCCTCTCTGTTCCCTCCCCCTCTCTTCTCTTGCTGACTGCTGCATTGTGGGTCTCTGTAGCATTATGCTGGCAGACTGTATACAAGCTTGCTGACACATGCAAAGCAGCACAGCCAGACATCCTGACAAATCTACACACACATATGCACACAGCATCACACACACGCCTACAACAGCCTGAATTAATCTTTTTCATGTTGCATAAATGCTGATGTGCTTTCAGTGACTGCAGATCTTATGGAAACTGGTCTGTCTAGCACGCCTTGCTTTTCACAGCAGGCTCATTTCAGCCTATAATTATTAGTAATTAGTGCTTTCTAAATTTCACACGGACAGCTGACAACTGACATGTTTGGAGAAAACCATTTATTTAAACAAAACTTTGTTGTAAATATGTATCTTTAATTACATGTTGTCTCTCTCACAGCCAGTCACAGAGCTAAAATACATGCCACAGTAACATTTACCAGTTTATTTTGTATCGGACATCCCCAGAAAAGGATTCACAGTTCAGCGATGAGCCTTTGAATGATTCTGAGTGAGTGTACACCTTCTAATAAAGGGATAGTTCACCCAAAAATGAAAATTATGCCATTAATTACTCCGTTCATCTTCGGAACACAAATTAAGATATTTTTGATTAAATCCGATAGCTTTCTGACCCTGCATAGACAGCAATGGATCTGGAACATTCAAGGCCCAAAGAGTTAAAAAGTAATGGCCCTAGTACTGAGCCTTGAGGTACTCCATATTGCACTATTGCATTGATATGATACCTCTTCATTTATTGCCACAAACTGATGGCGGTCATATAAGTATGATTTAAACATGCCAATGCAAATGTAGTAAGGACATTGATAAAATAGTCCATCTGACATCAGTGGTGCAACCGTAATGTTAATAAGCTTTGAGAATACTTTTTGTGTGCAAAAAAACCCAAAAATATTTCTTCTATATACTGATGTTCTTACTACCTTTCTGGGCCTTGAACAGGTCAGTTATGAAAAACGAAGGTCTTACAGGTCTGGAATGACATGAGGGTGAGTAATAAATGACAGAATTTTCATTTCTGGGTAAACTAACCCTTTAAGATGCGTTTTGGATGATCGAAGCACAAGAAGATGAGGGAAATACACTGTTGTTTTGCACCTGCTGCTTTAATCTGTCTCATTTGTGCACCTTTGACCACTTCTGTCCTGATCACCTTGAAGTGGTTAAAAGTGGACAAGCTCAGATCATTTCAGACCCTGTTTATACTTGTGATTGAATTAAAAACACATTTTAATACCAGGTGTAAACAGGGCCTCTGATTAAAACCACTAACACGCAAGCATATTCTAGTATACTTTATATATCCCTTTTGACCAACTAATTTAAAAGAACTAGGCTGGATCCAAAATCCCATACTCGCAAATTGGATATCAGGGCTCACACTGTGTTTGTTGGAGCTTGTAGAAAATACTTCAGCTCACTTCACAATGAGTAGTTTTCTTAGATCATTGTGACCATTTTTGTTGTAATCTGAAGCACTTTTTTAGCTATGTAGAAGTAGGAATCTGAGCCAAAGAGACTGGAACATCATAGAGACTTGACAATGGGCAACCATTTAGGAAGCACCCAGAACATCCCAGCAACCACATGCATAAATCAACTGATCCTTTGCAATGACCTGCCATGATTTACTCACCCTCAAGGCATCCTAGGTGTAGATGACTTTCTTTTTTCAGATGAATGTGTTATATTAAAAACTGTCCTGGGTCTTCCAAAGTAAGGAAACTTTGCTTCCTTTGCTCCTGTAAACAAACATTGTTTTTCGTGAGTTTAGCAGCGAATGCGCTATACATACGTCCTACATCATCCGCCCAGAATGGCTTACACATTTGACAGTTAGCACAAGCTAGAGAAAAGTGATTATTATGCTTTAACCCTTAAATGCATGAATGTTTCGCCAATGATTTTTACATATTCAGGTCTTTAGCGACCCAGACCTATATATCCAGCACGGATGGATCGCTAACTTATGCAGTAGCAAAAACTCTCTTGATATTTTAAGAACAATTACAGAAGAACAAACTAAAGCATATGTCATTATCTTCTGAAACTTAAAAGGGTTCAATTTGAGCAGATGATTTTATGATCGCCATTATCCTCAGAGCGCACTTCCACAGTACATTCAGCATCTGGCTCATATTCACAATCTCAACCATATTCTTAAAACGTACTCGGTTACTAACGTAACCTCGGTTCTCTCCAGAGAGGGAACGAGTACTGCGTAAGAAGTATCTTACGCTAGGGGAAAATTCTTTTCTGCGAGATATTGAAGCCAAAAATTATCCTTAATTTTGAAATAATGTAAAGCGCGTTGCAGCAGCATACAGACATAGGCGAAACAGCTTGCGCGCCTATTGGCTGCTCTGCGGCAACTGCAGCAGCCTATTAGAGCGAGGCCTGACGCGACGCCAGATCCAATGGGGGCATTTCGCGCCCTTTGCGTCGCTTCGCGCCCTTTTCGTAGCTTCCCGCCTAAAAGGGCGTGGTCTAGACCTATAAATATCGCTCATAGGCAGCTATTATCTGGTTTTTCATCATCAAAGCAACCAGAGCGTGCGCATGCATGGCAAGATACGCAGTACTCGTTCCCTCTCTAGAGAGAACCGAGGTTACGTTAGTAACCGAGTACGTTCTCTTACGAGAGGTCTCTCGTACTGCGTAAGAAGTATCTTACGCTAGGGGACCCAGTGTAAAACGCCGTGCATGCTGAGATCTGACACCAAAGACCCAAGGGCGAAAGCCCGGGGTTCATACAGTTCATAATCACCTATAGAACTCACAGGGAGTCCGGGGAAGAGGGAGGGGCAACGCCGCACTCTTCCACATAGTGCAGCGTCACTCAGACGCTAAGTAAACGTACATACAGGGCGGGGTTACGGCCTGAGCTGACGTAAGAATAAGGGTCTTCACACAGTTTGCTCAGACACATCTTGTGCTATCACTTTCACTGTCGACCCTAGAGCTGTGCTCAGTAGACGCAGCATTCCGAGCTGATAACATCAGGTCAGACAACACTGAACATCTAGACTGACAGCAATCTGGCCTGTAAGGCGGGAACCTCCAGGTTGTAAAACCTTATAAATGTAGACGGAGAGGCCCAGCCCGCCGCCGTACAAATATCTTGCAAGGCAATCCCACTCGACCACGCCCACGATGAGGCCACGCCCCTCGTGGAATGTGCTCTGACACCTAGCGGGCACTGCATGCCCTTGGAAGCATATGCCAACGCAATAGCATCAACTATCCATCTGGATAAGCTCTGTTTCGACGCGGCCAGTCCCTTGGGACGCCCGTAAAACGAAACAAAAAGCTGCTCTGTCTGTCTAAAAGCAGACGAGCGAGACACGTAAGCTCGTAATGCCCTGACTGGGCATAGGAGGCTCGCGTCCGTTTCCTCATCATTGACCGGTAGGGCTGACAGCGCGATGACCTGTGCCCTAAACGGTGTGTTGAGTGATTTTGGAACGTAACCATGTTTGGGTTTGAGTATGACTTTAGAGTCATTAGATCCAAATTCCATGCACGTCGCGCTCACAGAGAGTGCGTGCAAATCCCCTATGCGCTTCACTGAAGCGAGAGCCAGCAGAAACACGGTCTTAAGAGACAGGTATTTCAAATCAATCGTCTGCAGAGGCTCGAATGGTCCACCTTTCATGGCCTCTAGTACCACAGAAAGGTCCCATACGGGGACTGTGGGAGGTCTGGGGGGATTTAGTCTTCTAGCTCCCTTCAGGAAGCGAATAACTAAATCGTTCCTTCCTATTGACTGACCTAGCGTTGTGCTCGAGAACGCTGTTATGGTCGCCACATAGACTTTGAGCGTGGACGGGGTTCTGCCCTTGTCCAGCAGCTCTTGTAGAAAGGAAAGCACCTCCATCACACCACAGTTAGTGGGTGACGAGCCGCGAGCTGCGCACCAGCCCGAAAACACTGACCATTTTGAGGAATAGAGCCGTCTCGTAGACGGGGCTCTAGCCTGCGTGATCGTGTTTAATACTCCTTTAGGGAGTTCATCATATATTCGCTGGTGGCCCAGACATGAAGGGACCACAGCTCTGGGTGAGGATGCCAAATCGAGCCGCTGGCCTGAGAGAGAAGGACTCTCCTCACTGGTATCGGCCACGGGACAGTGCTCGTCAGCTGCATCAGCGCTGGGAACCAGGGCTGGTTTTCCCAAAACGGCGTTATCAGCAGTATTGAACATCCTTTTTCCCTGACCCCCTCTATCACCTGAGGTAGGAGAGAGACGGGGGGAAAAGCATAGAGATGACGGCGGGGCCATTCGTGGGCCAGCACGTCTCTGCTTTTTGAGTAAAATTCCAGACAGTGAGCGTTGTTCGGAGACGCAAACAGGTCTACTTCCGCTCTGCCGAATTTCTTCCACAGTAGTTGTACTGTCTGTGGGTGTAGAGACCATTCGCCTGCTGGAACATTGTTCCTGGACAGTCTGTCTGGCCCTATGTTTAGAAGCCCCGGCACATGCGCTGCTTTCAGCGAGCGCAGGTTGCGCTGAGCCCATACCAGGAGGCGTTCTGCAAGTCTGTATAGGTTTTTGGACCTGAGACCGCCCTGGCGATTTATATAGGAAACCACTGACATGTTGTCCGAGCGGACTAATACATGGTTTCCTTTTATTTGGGGACAGAAGCGCATCAGCGCGTTCTGTACTGCCAACATTTCGAGGCAGTTGATATGCAGGAGCTTTTCCCGTTCTGACCACTGGCCAAAAAACGGTCTGCCCTCGAGCAGAGCCCCCCATCCCGAGGTGGACGCGTCCGTAGACACCACTTTTATTCGCGAGGAAGTCCCCAGGCTTACACCTAACTGGTACCAGTCGATTGCTCTCCACGGATTCAGGGCTGTGACACATTACTGATTGACCGTGATACGAAGCCGACCGGGCGCCCACGCTTGACGCGGGACGCGCGCTTTCAGCCAGAGCTGCAGTGGGCGCATACATAGCAGACCCAGCTGCAGAACTGATGACGCTGAGGCCATGAGACCCAGCATTTTCTGAATTTTTTTGAGCGGGACAGACGCGCCGCAGCGGAACGAGCCCGCTGTGCGCTGAATGTCTGCTGCGCGCTGTGGTGACAGCCGCGCTATCATTGACAGCGAGTCCAATTCTGTGCCCAGGAAGGAAGTTTTCTGACTGGGGGACAGTGAGCTCTTAGCCCAATTGACTCTGAGACCCAAATTCTCGAGGTGATCGAGTAACATGGTCGTATGCTGTACAAGCACTGAGCGAGACTGCGCTAGAATCAGCCAATCGTCCAAATAGTTCAGTATGCGCACGCCTTTCAGTCTGAGAGGAACGAGCGCTGCGTCCATGCACTTCGTAATGTACGGGGTGCCTGGGACAAACCGAACGGCAGGACTGTGTACTGATATGCCTGGCCCTCGAAGGCGAATCTCAAAAATCGCCTGTGACGTGACGCTATCTGTATTTGAAAATACGCGTCTTTCAGATCCACTGACACGAACCAGTCTCCTTGGCGAACTTGCGCGAGGATTTTTCTGGTCGTGAGCATCCTGAACCGACGCTTCACCAGCGCTTTGTTCAGTTGCCTTAGATCTAATATGGGTCTGTGACCCCCGTCTTTTTTCGGTACCAGGAAATATCTGCTGTACAGCCCCCCTTCGCTTTGAGCTTGAGAAAGGGGCTCTATGACCCCTTTGCTCAATAGTTTCGCCACTTCGGCTCGAAGCAGGTGTGCTGCTTCTGTCTGCATTGTGGTCTCGACGCGCGCTGTATAGCGGCGCGGGCGTCGGTGAAACTGTAGCGAATAGCCTCCTTTTATAATGTCCAGCACCCATTTCGAGACCCCTGGAAGCTTTTCCAATGCGTTTGCATGAATAGCTAGAGGCTGAATACGAAGCGCGCTCCGTTCTTTCATTAACGGAGTGGTTTCGGTATGCTGTGGCACCAGAGACGTGCTCGTGACATTCGGGGCGTGGGGCACGCTGATAGCGGAAACTATTATGTCTGTGTGTGTATGTGGTTGTGTGGCAACAGGCACATTTAACACACTGCAAACACCGTTCGCCTGCATACACGTTAGTTTCGTTTGTACAGAAACCTTTTGACGTGCATAATGTGATGTCTGTGGGCACTGTTAAGTGGACACGTTTACCACATGTGAAGCGCAATCGATCTGAGCCGATTTTATGCGCGCAGGGTGTATGACAGGTTGTGCTTGTGTGTAGAAATGGGCACTGGAGGAGTGGGCATTTTGTCTACACGTGAAACACCATCGGCCATGGCCGGGACTCCAGAAAATACACTCTATTGGGGATTTATCTGGGTAGCCGTGAAAACAACCTTTGTGTGCAGGCAAGCGGGCGACAGAACCGGCTTGTTGGCTGCAGCAAACACTGGAACAGTCACATTTAACACACTCCAAACATCGTTCGCTTGCATGGAGCGAATGCACGCTGATTTCATGCAAAACGTGCTCGTGATATTTGAGGCATGGGGCACGCTGATAGCGGGAACTATTATGTCTGTGTGTGGATGTGGCTGTGGGGCAGCGGGCACATTTAACACACTCCAAACAACGTTCGCCTGCGTAGAGCGAATGCACTTTTGGTTTCGTTTTCACAGAAACCGTTTGACGTGCATAATGTGGTGTCTGTGGCCACTGTGAAGCGGGCATATTTACCACGTGTGAAGCGCAATCGATCTGAGTCGATTTTATGTGCGCTGTGCTTGTGTGTAGAGATGAGCACTGCTAGTGGGCATTCTTACACGTGAAACACCATCGGCCGTGGCCGGTTGTGAAGCGCAATCGATCTGTGTCGATTTTATGTGCGCTGTGCTTGTGTGTAGAGATGAGCACTGCTAGTGGGCATTCTTACACGTGAAACACCATCGGCCGTGGCCGGTTGTGAAGCGCAATCGATCTGTGTCGATTTTATGTGCGCTGTGCTTGTGTGTAACGTTAGAGATGAGCACTGGTTAGTGGGCATTCTTACGACACATGAAACACCATCGGCCGTGGCCGGGACACCAGACAATACACTTTATTGGGGGTTTATCTGTGTAGCCGTGGGAACGACTTTTGTGTGCAGGCAAACGGGCGACGGAGCCGGTTTGTTGGCTGCAGAAAACACTGGAACAGTCACATTTCCTGGAACTGGACGAGCGAATAACTTTGGTGGGGGTCCGGCAACAGCGGGACTCGTACACCGTCGTTTTCCCAGTTGTGCTAGGACGATTTCGGAGGCTCAGGTTTCAACTCAATCCTGGGCCGCGGGCCGCGTCTGGCGGGGCGGCGGCCAGACGAGAAAAACGTCAGAAAGCGTTAACCACGGGTGCCTCTCAGCAACGGTGAGAGACCATGTTACGCAGCGCTGACGCGGCTAGGCGGCGGCGAAAGCGCGGCGAAGCAGGTTTGACGTCTGACGGCAAGCTTTAGAGGGGAGGGCCGACTTAGCACGCCGTCCAGCGGAGGGCAGACATAAGTGGGCTGCTATCGCCTCTTCTGAGCAGCATGCGCGTTCCCGCTTTGGCGGGAAACGGAAATCCTCTTCCTCCTTCATGGCCCCCCTCGTCAGCGGCGTCGATGGAAGCGGTGGCAGACAGCGGCCGCTTTACGTCCGGAACAGAGGCTGACGAGGTCGATGAAGCAGGCGGGCGAACCGGCGAGCTTTGTCGGCTGGGGGAAGTGTCCGGGGCCCGCTGGGCACGGCGCTTTTTACGGCGCTACACCGCGGCGGGCGGGGGAGCAGTCTCAGTGAAGAAGGCAAGGCAAGTCCTCAGAGTCACCATTGGCATCTGCACGAGCCGTATGAAGGCATCTTTAAAAAGACGCTTTGCTCTTTTTAGAGAAACAGTGTGTATCGCAGCGGCGAAACACACTGTAGATTATAAAGGATATAGGCGCCGGAAAGCGCAGCAGGAAGGCACGGAAGGCGGCGTGGCCAGCAGCTTCAGTGGCTCGTCCCGCTGAGATGCTTGCAGTCAAACGGCGGCTTCTTATCCGGCTCCAGCGATGCGTGTGCTTCGCTTGAAGGATGAAAAATCAGATAATAGCTGCCTATGAGCGATATTTATAGGTCTAGACCACGCCCTTTTAGGCGGGAAGCTACGAAAAGGGCGCGAAGCGACGCAAAGGGCGCGAAATGCCCCCATTGGATCTGGCGTCGCGTCAGGCCTCGCTCTAATAGGCTGCTGCAGTTGCTGCAGAGCAGCCAATAGGCGCGCAAGCTGTTTCGCCTATGTCTGTATGCTGCTGCAACGCGCTTTACATTATTTCAAAATTAAGGATAATTTTTGGCTTCAATATCTCGCAGAAAAGGATTTTCCCCTAGCGTAAGATACTTCTTACGCAGTACGAGAGACCTCTCGTAAGAGAACTATCATTGTCAATATCTTCAAAGTCAATATTTTGATCGCTGGCAGTTTATTCACCACATCCACCATCAAAAAACAGTGACATTTATATTTTATTGCGTACAGTAATTGCTCTGCATTAAAGCCATTCAAACCAGTTCAATTTTTGCTGATGATATTCTTTTGTTTTATGCCTGTGATAATTATGAGTGAAACATCACGTCAATATTGTCCATCAAACAGTGCCACCTCGAGGAATAAAGGTGAATTGCATATATTTAGTCATCAGATATTTACATATTTTTGTGCACAAAAAATATACTTACACCTTTACACACCTTGGGTCTCTAGTGACCCTATATACGTTAAAAAATTATCAGAAAAAAAGATATTCTTTTATATATTTTTTCTTGTTATATTGTTTACAATGAATAGATTGAGGAAGACTAAGTAAGTTGACGTCATGCTTAAAAAAATGAAGGAGGAAGAGGGTAGTGAATGATGTCCCGGGTCGCTAAAGACCCAAGGATATGCATTTTGGGGTTAAATATGGATATTTTTCTTAGAAATATGCATCGATTCACTACAGGAGGCCTTAAATCACTGCCCGGAGCTGTGTGAGGCACTTTTTATTATGGATGGATACACTTTATTGGACTGCCATTATAAAGCTTGGAAGAGCTAGGACAAATTTTAATATAATTCATATTGGATTTGTTTGAAAGAAAAAGGTCATATACACCTAGGATGCCTTGAGGGTGAGTAAATCATGGGCTAATTTTCATTTTTGGCGGAACTAACCCTTTAAACAGTTTTAGCACTCAAAATTTGTCTTTTTTAAATAAATTCAAACAAAAATGACAGTTTTGTGGCTCTTTATTGTGTTGTGACAGAGTGCTGTAGCGCCTCAGTTCAATTAGCATGTTAATCAACGCTAATCTTCCTCTTTACTAGTTAAAGCATGAAATAAACATCAGAAGGTATCTTGTTTCAACCACGGAAAGACTCAAAACACACTTTTCAAGTTCAAGTTGACTAACGTTAATCTACTGTCTTGTCTGCCCTGCTGAAAAAAACAGCTAAAACCAGCCTAGGCTGGTTGGCTGGTCTTAGCTGGTTTAGGCTGGAAATGGCTGGTTTTAGCTGGTCTCCCAGCCTGGCCAGGCTGGTCAGGCTGGTTTTAGCTGGTGGTTTCCCAGCCTGACCAGCTAAGACCAGCCTGACCAGCCTGGCCAGGCTGGAAAAATGGCCAAAACCCCTCTAAAACCAGCCTGCCTCCCAGCTATGACCAGCTAAAACCAGCCAACCAGCCTAGGCTGGTTTTAGCTGTTTTTTTCACCAGGGTGGTTTGTTTGTCTGACAAAAATGTCAGATTCTGCATTATAAACTCCCCACGAATGGTCAATTAAAACACCTTAATAAATGTATATAGCAATACCCTGGTGATCAAACACAACACAATAGTATCATAGTTATGAGTTTCGACCAGGAAAGCACCAAACACATTTTTACGGATACATGACTCTTCTCTCACTAGATATGCATCTAGGTATGATATCTGCCCTTCCTTGTAGTAACATTAAAACTAATAAAATGAAATCAGCCATGGCAGTGTAATCAGCAGAAGGAATGACATGAATGCAGGAAGATCATAAGCTTATTCAGACTATGGGGGTAAAGATTCCACGAAACCTGGGGGTTTCCGTAAGCTGCAGACTCAATCATAACCTGCTTCTAAGACATTAATAAGCTCATATGTTTAAATGAAAAGAATGATGGTATGTTGGTATGATTTCTCAAAGTTGCGCTTCATCCATGATCCCAAAATTCTCTGCGTCTTTCCATGTTCATCAGCTCCTCACTGTAGAGCCTGACAGGTTCAGAGAAAGAGAGGATGCTGTTCCAGTGAAGCACACTGTTAAACTCAGTGTTTCCTCAAGGATGTGCCATTGGTTATTAGAAGGAATTCCATGCATAGCTCGAATTGGTGAGATTTTTTAATCAAACTTGGCAGTTGACAATGACCCAGGCCGTAGACTATTGAAGTCAAGATAAGAGGCCCCACTTTTGAAGAGAAGAGAATGAAACAAAGTATGTGAATTTGTAATATCAAGGCCAGCTCTCCTCTTAAGTCTTTTCCATCTCTGGCTGTTGTTTTCCCAGCATGGCCTCCAGAAAGTTTCCACCCAGTGGGGAGGTGCGTCCTGCAGTATGGGTCACTGGGTTTGCGCTTTGGATAACTTGCACACATCCCTCTCGTAACACACACACTCTCCCACACTCCACGCTGCTCTCAGCCTCAAGGATGAAGTACAGACAGCTTCACTATCAGCACGTGAATTATGAATGATTAATTCAAACAGCATGTTTGAGTAACAGGATGTGTGTGACTAAGCACAGGTGTGTGTGCCTTTGACTTTAAAGAGATAGCAGTGATGGTAAAGGGAAGGGAATGCAAAACAAAAAAAAGAAGAAAAGAAAATGGGCATCAGTGATAAGACTGGCAGCTAGGGAATGCATGTGCTTAGCATGTCTGCATGTTTTGCATGTACGTGACGCACGTTTGCACGCACCAAATATTTTTAAATACATACAGTACTGTTCAAAAGTTAAAAAGTAAGAAATTAATAATTTCATTCAGAGAGGATGCATTAAACTAATCAGAAGTGACAGTACACTTTATTTCACATACTACAGTTGAGGTCAAAAGTTTACATACACCTTGCATATTCTGCAAAATTATATTTTACCAAAATAAGAGAGATCATACAAAATGCATGTTATTTTTTATTTAGTACTGACCTGAATAAGATATTTCACATAAAAGACATTCACAAGAAAAAAAATGCATTTATAAAAATGACTCCCCTTCAAAAGTTTTCATACACTTGATTCTTAATACTGTGTTGTTACCTGAATGATCCACAGCTGTTTTTTTTTTTTTTTTTTTTTTTGTTTAGTGATAGTTGTTCATGAGTCCCTTGTTTGTCCTGAACAGTTAAACTGCCTGCTGTTCTTCAGAAAAAATACTAATACTAGGTCCCACAAATTCTTTGGTTTTACAGCATTTTTGTGCATTTTAACCCTTTCCAACAATGACTGTATGATTTTGAGATCTATATTTTCACACTGAGGACAACTGAGGCACTCATACGCAACTATTACAGAAGGTTCAAATGCTCACTGATGCTTCAGAAGGAAACACGATGCATTACGAGCCAGGGGTGTAAACTTTTGAATAGAATGAAGATTGTACATTTTTTCTTATTTTGCCTGAAAATCTTTTTTTTTTTCATTTAGTACTACCCTTCAGAAGCTACAGAATACTTACATGTTTTCTAGGAGTCAAAATAAGTCAAATTTACCCTGATCTTCAAATTCAAAAGTTTTCACCCCCGGTTCTTAATGCATCTTTTTTTCCTTCTGGAGCATCAGTAAGAGTTGGTGGAATAATAGAGAACATTCTGTAATAGTTGCATATGAGTCCCTTATATGTATTCAGTGTGAAAAGATGGATCTCAAAATCATACAGTTATTGTTGGAAAGGGTTCAAATACACAAATATGCTGAAAAACCAAAGAATTTGTGGGACCTGAAGATTTTTTTCTGAAGACCAGCGGGCAGTTTAACTGTTCAGGACAAACAAGGGACTCATGAACAACTATCACTAAAAAAAAAAAAAAGCTGTGGATCATTCAGGTAACAGCACAGTATTAAGAATCAAGTGAACTTTTGAACAGAGTCATTTTTATAAATTCAGCTATTATTTTCTCTTGTGAACTACATGTAAAGGTCTTCTATGTGAAATATCTTATTTAGGTCAGTACTAAATTAAAAAAAATAACATGCATTTTGTATGATCCCTCTTATTTTGGTAAAATAACATTTTGCAGATTCTTCAAGGTGTATGCAAACTTTTGACCTCAACTGTAAATGTCTGTTAGTCAAACTAAGCTTTTATATGACATTTTAAAAGCACATTTCGAAATGTATCTTTACATTACCACTCACTGTAAACTGGAAAAAATGCAAACACAAAGGTCAGCAAGGTATTAGAGAGCAAGAATAATATTTTACTATGCACATTAATTTTTGCATATCATAACAGCTGTACAAATGTTTATTCCTTCTTATTGTGTAGTATTGTAAATAGTAGGTAGTTTTTTTTTTTTTAATTATGGTGGTTCCACTTTCAAAGCTCTAAACTAAAAAGATAAATATACTGCTAGACGGATAACATCTCTAAGGAACAACGGTCTTCGTGACAATGAGGGTTTCTCCACACATTGAAATCTGTCATAGTCTAGCTGGAGTTTGCTTTGGAGGGATTGCAGTGTATGGCTTCTCGAGAGCCATTGTTTACAGAAACACGCAGATAAAATGAACACAGGGTTCTGGTGGCCAGTTATGGGTGTGTTACATGTTTGGTCTCAGTGTGAGATGGTGCTTATGAATGTGTGTGTTTGTGTGAATAGAGTAACAAGACACACTAGAGCACTAGAGTCCCATACAGGGGGAGATAAGAGGAAGCACCTGGAGCCAGATAGGGAACTGGCTGAGGAGAGGCTCCTGATGTATATAATAGAGAGAGACAGAGCATAAGGGAGAGCACGGAAATGTATTAATCAGGATGTGAGAGAGTTAAAATTTCTGTATGGTCACTTCACTGTATACTCTGGAAGCCCATTTCCACCAATGAATAAAATATAAGAAAAGGTTATTGCAAGTTTTTATCTCACAATTCTGACTTTTTCTCTCAGAGTTATAAAATCAGAAATGAAATCAGAATTGCGATTTTATATTTTTTCTCAGAAATGCATGATATCGCAACTGTACTGCATTTTAGTATTACGTAAAAAAATAAAACAAATCTAAGATTAAGGGATAAAGTCTGAATATTTTGGAAAAAAAAAGTCAAAATTGTGAGAAAAAATTCGCAGCAAAATGACAATAAAGTTGAAATATTTAGTGAATAAAGTCAAAAAATATATTGAGATAAAGTTGAAATTACGAGAATAAAGTCGAACTATATTTCCTATGTTGCGCCTATATTGCACATGCCTACTCTCTAAATATTATAACTTTAATTGCTACAATTTAATAATAACATAATTTTGACTTTATTCTTGAAATATTTAGACTTTATTCTCATAATTTTGACTTTAAAATCAAAATATTTTGACATTATTCTTGCAATTTTGACTTTTTTTAATATTCAACTTAATTCTCATAATTTCGACTTTATTCTGAAATATGTTTACTTTATTTGCGTGATTTTTACTTTATTTTCAAAATATTTTATTTTATTCTGCTAATTTCAATTTTATTCTCAAAATATTTAAATTTTATTCTCATAATTTCCACTTCATTCTCAAAATATTTTGACTTTATTCTTGTAGTTTTGTCTTTATTCTCAAAATATTTCAATATTATTCTAATCATTTTGACTATTCTCAAAGTATTTTGACTTTGTTCTCATAATTTCAACTTTATTCTCGAAATATTTCAACTTTATTCTCATAATTTTTACTTTATTCTCAAAATATTTTAACTATATTCTTGTAATTTGGACTTTATTCTCAAAATATTTCAATATAATTCTCGCATTTTTGTGCATTTTAACCCTTTCCAACAATGACTGTATGATTTTGAGATCTATATTTTCACACTGAGGACAACTGAGGGACTCATAATGCAACTATTACAGAAGGTTCAAATGCTCACTGATGCTTCCGAAGGAACCACGATGCATTACGAGCCAGGGGTGTAAACTTTTGAATAGAATGAAGATTGTAAATTTTTTCTTATTTTGCCTGAAAATCATATATATTTTTTTCATTTAGTACTACCCTTCAGAAGCTACAGAATACTTACATGTTTTCTAGGAGTCAAAATAAGTCAAATTTACCCTGATCTTCAAATTCAAAAGTTTTCACCCCCGGTTCTTAATTCCTCTTTTTTCAAGCTTAATAAATCCTCCTGTAGCAACCCGACAGCATGTGTCACTACTAGATATTGTCCTTCTAATAACAGTACAGCTGTTGTATCTCTCTGCATACCAGCACTTTTGTACAAGCTAACGCTTACTGTAACTAGTCCGGTCTGAATCTCTAGGAATCGATCTAAATTGGGCCTCCCAACCTCTGACCCTGAGTGAAGACCTGAGAAAGGGGGCCTGGGTGTCTGCACCCGCAGCTGCGTTACATAAGCACACCATAAACTAGCCTGTCTGTCACGGGTGAGCCTGAAAACCTCCTCACAGGCACTGCAGAGCCTCACACTGTCCTTAAATACAGCCCTTTTACCAGCCTGATTAATTGCCAGTGTGCGCTTAAAGCGAACTGTTAAGACACTATAGGCTGCTTCATGCTTTCTACAGCACATGGTCTTTAAAAACCAATCTGCATACTGACTTAGTGACCGTACAGAATGCTAATTGACTCTTCAAAGACTCTTATTCTGCCATAATACTCTCGGAGCACAAAGACATTTGATTTGTAGTGTGTGTTTTGCACATCTTGACATCAAACTTTGAAGCATTACTTAAATACTCTGGTTTAAGAGTATGTAATATATCAAAGTGTCACGGATTTATCACTGTATTATAGTACTGTAGGGCCTCAGCATGTTCAGGGAATGTTTTGCTCAGATGTGCTGTATTAATTCATCCCAGCTTCACCAGACCCCAGGAGAGATGGAGAGACATAGCGCAGCGCTGGCAGACGACCAAGCAAATTTCCAAAATAATAATCAGCAGATTTCAGCAACCTCCCTGCCTTTTTCCAGCCCCTTACCCCCACCTTTCTCCCTTGCTTTCCCCTTTATCTGTGTTTATAGACATAGTTTTGATTTAAGTAAATGTAGGTACTGCATATGGATAGATGTGTTGATTTATTTAGAGCGTTCGCTGAACAGCATGGCAAAATCAGTGCACGGAAAATGGCAGGAAAAGAAACATTTGTGCTGTGTCAGTGCTCAAGATTGGCCCATTGATTTTCACATTACAGGACTGTCCACACAAACATCTATTGTTCACTGTCTCCTCCTGCGAGTGCAGATAATGCACCACCCAACGGCCTTCGCTCACATCCTGATAATGTGTGAATGGAACCAAGACACAATGTATGTATATGCATATGATATGAGTGTTTGTTTGACCATTCAGGTTACTGAATATATGTAT
>NC_133363.1:26022579-26148071 GCF_049309525.1 Garra rufa | reverse complement strand
AATCCAAGATGCAGAATCAGTTGATCACTTACAACAATCGGATGACAATCTGACAAAAAAAGAAAAAGAAATAATGTTTTCATTATTAAAATTAATTATTTTACTTGTATATGACTTTTATTCCCTGTATAGCCTTATGTTTTACTTTTATTGTAATTCGTTATTAATACATATATATATATATATATATATATATATATATATATATATATATATATATATA
This sequence comes from Garra rufa, assembly GCF_049309525.1. Lineage (NCBI taxonomy): Eukaryota > Metazoa > Chordata > Actinopteri > Cypriniformes > Cyprinidae > Garra > Garra rufa. Next base: position 26,147,848 of record NC_133363.1, on the reverse strand, counting down.
TATATATATTATTCTCATAAGGATAGGCTACATTGGCTTATTAAGTCTGTCTCTTGCTCGCTCTATCTCACATACAGCGAGAGAGAGAGAGAGAGCGCGCGTTCAGTGTGCGTCATTGTCGCGCGCTCTGTCAAATCTGAGACAACACAACTTAAATCTGATAATGTTATTGTTGATAATTGTAAAATTAATATATTTTTTAACTAACGTTACCTTGACCGACATGAATGTGAGGTTTTCTCAATTCTAGCAGATCTGCGCAAATGACGTCATACAGATAACGGCATTAACGGTAATCAACGGTGCTGAAGAGCGGGCCATAAAAAATAAAGACGGAAAGACTCGTTTATGTAAACAGTAGTTTTAGACATTGTACATTTAAATAACAGTCCGTTGATTTTACACTTATGTACACAAAAATACTTTACCTGAAGAAGCTCTTCCGTCGAGCGATATCCACTCAATCAAAGGGAATCCGGCTGTGCGCGTGATGTGAACTGATCGCAGCTTATATAGCCTCTGGTTCTTTCGCGGGCTTCGCACGTGAGGCGTAAAATAGTCAAAGTTATATTTATAACAATTTTATTTATTTAATTTTTATCATCTGAGGTGTACATTTAGGTAATTATACCTTGTTATATCTCCCTGGCCCCCCAAAAAATAAATAAATAAACACACACACACACACACACACACACACACACACACACACACAGCACACACACACACACACACACACACATATATACATATATATATATATATATATATATATATATATATATATAGAGAGAGAGAGAGAGAGAGAGAGAGAGAGAATGTATGTACAATAATTTTTAAATATATAACATATCAGTTATTAATAAAATATCATGACAGTGTCACTCACTTATTTCATAACCAGAAGATGTCAGCTGAAGGTCAATTATTGGTTCATACTACTCATTAAATTTTGTTTTTGGATTTATGTTTGGCCATAAAATCACAGTTATAACATTTCAAATTAAATTTTGCAAAAAGTTTTTGCAATTATGCCACATTATGATTATCAAGCCTGAAAATGGTGTTATAAAGTGAAACATGTTGAAAGCATTTTATTAGCTCTGTTACAGACAGATACGGTTCTATTTTTGGGGTGCAGAACAACATGAAAGAGTCATAATTTAGATGAAGTGAACATTTTTAAATTATAAACAAAGTCCATGGTTGGCCTGACAAAAATAATAGAATATTATTTAAAATAGTAATACAATTAAATAAATAACATTGACAGGGAAAAGATTTGACATCTCAGGCATTTTGTTAAAAACAAATATTTTAACAATTTTGTAATTAAGTTAAGTGTTTATGTGTTTTAATCTGTATTGTGGGGACCAAATATTTACACAAGGAGTAAAACCTGAATTTTTGGGACTAACACTTATGGCCCATAGTCAGGCTGAATGTGTCTAAATGTGCCGTTTCTCAACCAGAATCGGGCCAGATCCGCATATCCAAAGCCTAGCCAAATCCGGCAACCATTGCTGGGCCAGAGCCGGCTCACTCCTGGCGAGCCGCTGCCAGAACACAGCCGAGTGAGCCGGCACTCAGCCGCAATCGGCCCGATTCCGCTGGCTACCTGGGTAGTAACAGAGAATGTGCGTCTCATTTCGCTCTCTATATCATGAATCAATCGTGTGATAATAAGAAGTGATGAGAGAAACTGAGAATCGAATCATTTGAATCAAATCATTTGTGAATGATTCAGTGATTCGATTCAGCGGCACGCGGACTACAAACGACAACAACAAACACAAACGAGTGAATCACAACCGAGAATGATTTCATTATATGATAAACAAAAAACTGAATACCAAATATAAATCAAAATAGCCTATCTGAATATGAACGATCTGTGTAATTTGTGTACATTTAATATATAAGTCTGTTATCTAAGTTTACTGAAGTCTGTTTAACTACAGTGTTTCCCCTAGGTTTCCAGCTTTGGGGTTACTTTTTCCCCCCAGTACTTTACCCTACTTTGTGAAATAACGAAAACATTTTATTTCAGTAAAAATATAACTTCAAAACTCTCTATTTTAACATTTTGAACAATTAGGGCTCTACAATCTTGCTTTTTTTTAAATAGAAATTCTTGTGTTTTAATTTTTCTCATAATCATAAACAAACTATAGGTTTACTATTAAAATCAATAAATAATAATTGTAGTAATTTTTTCTGCAATTAAGTGGTTACCCAGCTAACAATTTTTGGTTCCCAGAAAGTTCCCAAGAACGTTCCCTATTGGTTAGCCAGGAAAGTTTTCTTTATGTAACTAGAACGTTCCCTTTATTCAATATGCAAAATGGCAATGTAATTCTGTATTTAAATTGATATTTTCCACCACCTCCAAGCGTAAAAAATTTGGTGCAGAATGAAATTGAAAATAAGATTATATTATTTACATTTGCCATTTCCAACAGTAGCCTTAAGTTGTAAAGTGCATACTATTTTAATGTTTTATAAATAGCAAAATTAAAATTAAAATGTATAACCCAAATTGATTTGATATGTGTAACGTGTGCAAAATTATAATTTAAATGTTATTTGTCCTAAATGCATTTTCATCATGGCGCAGTGGGATATTTGTAGCAAAATTCAATGCGGCTTTGAAAATGCATTCTGAGCTGACCACGCCCACAAAAAATAAAATTTCTATTGGAAATGGCAAATCTAAATAATATAATCTAATTTTCAATTTCATTCTGCACCAAATTTTGCACGCTTGGAAAATGTCAAATTAAATACAGAACTACATTGCCATTTTCAATATTGCATTGTCATTTTGCACATTGTATTGCCATTTTGCATATTGCATTGCAAATTGAAGTTTGCTACACACATGCTTCCATAGGAACCAAGTGTGCGGTAGGTGTCCTGAAAAGTGAAGCTAAAAGTGTTCGATCGCCCCCTGGTGGCTGACTGCAGTATAGGTCATAAACCCCGCCCTCTCATTGTAATCTAATGGGATGTGAGCCAAACTAAATAATCAAATTACACTTCAAATAATTTTTTTCCAAAGATGGTTTCCATTGTTTTTCTAATAATTTCTTTTTTAAGTCATTATTTGATGCCATAAAAACAGGGTCTGGTGTAGTGATTGTGATCTTGCGATTGGGTTTGCGGGAGTTTGGGGCGCCCCCCGAGAAATTGGTTGGGGAAACACTGAACTACTCTCTGACTGTCTTACTAGTGCACTGACTGCTGAACTAGGAGGTGATTGAAAAGCACCCAAAGATTGTGTTTGCATTGCTTTTTCTTTCTATTAATTATTCTCATCTTAAACAGGAAAAAGTATTCAAGCACACAGAAAAACTCCTGGAGAATCCACAGAGAAGACACTGGGATCCATGTGACACTATTATTAAGATGGTGTTTATTAAAGTGGAGAGTGAAGACATGAAGATTGAAGAAGCATTCAGAGTCAAACATGAAGATACTGAGGAACAAACAAAGATGGCGTTTATTAAAGAGGAGAGTGAAGACATGAGGATTGAAACATTCATAGTCAAACATGAAGATACTGAGGAACAAACAGGTTGGTTTTCATTCTCAAACCTGAAGTCACTACAGAAATGAATGATATTTATGAATAATGTCACACGAGTGTAGAAATGTTTTGAGATCAAGTGTTGAGATCAAATAATAATGCTGCCTTCAATTGCAGCTGAGAAGATCTTGCTTTCACACTGGCCATTTGTTATTATGACGTCATGCATTTAAGTTGTAACAATAATATGGAATTAGCCTAAACCAAATTATATTTTTTTCCCTGTAACATTAAACCTAGTATCTGCTTCTAATATTAAAACCATTGATTTCTGTCACTTTGGCTACTTGCGCAAAAGTACTAACAAAGCAAACCTTGAAATGTTAATCACATTTGGCTTCTGCATTCTGTCTACATTTGTTAATTTAAAGTATTTGGTAAGCAAATAAACAAGTAAACACTTAGGCTAAATTAATCTGGATACAACTGATAACAGCCTTTTAGTTTAAAAATATTCTCTATCCACACTAACATTTTCAAGCAATTTCTAAAAGTTTCTCATCCACACTGAAATGTCAGAAAGTGTTAAATTTGCTTATTCAAATGGCACAAATGACACTTTTTGGTGCATTTCTTCTAGTAAGATCATTTCATTTACCTTTTTTTTTTAGAACAAGACAACGTAGGACATACAGAGAAACAGTACAAAATAGGAGAAAAGAGCTGTAATGTAAAGTGTTTATGTGTACATATATATAAGTATAAATAAAATAAAAAGCAAGTCTGACAATAAAACAAACACAAACTTAGCAAAAACAAAAGCATTAACATGGCAGTTAAATTCTGATGTAATTATGTGAGGTGTGAGATTGTAATGCATAAGTTGTACACCTTTATATCTTGTGTATTTATAAAGTTAAAAAAGGGAATAAGGAGGAAAATTTGGAAAAAGGGGAAGAAGAAGGAAAGAAATATATAAACTGTTCAGGAGGCATCAGAGTGGAGTGGTAGGTCATTCTTACACCAAGGTACTGTATTTTAAGATGTGAACGGTATAAACCAGTGGTTCTCAAACTGGGGTATGAAAAACAAAAGCTGAGCTTTGGCATTAATTTAATTCTAGCCCAACTGAAGGTTAAGGTGATGAGTTGGCTTAAGTGGTGTTTCCCATACATGGATAATTTTGTAGCGACTTGCCACAATATCAAAACTGACTGCCACAAATAGATTCTCCAAAAGGCTTTGGCTTTGTGAAACAGGCGTAAAAGATAGAATGGTAAATTACTTTTTGGGGAAAACTTAACACTTATTGGTTTGACCTACTGTTATATGTATTTACATGTTGTGATGTTAATTGCTTTGTGCCATTTAACTGGGGTTAACTTTTATCTCTTTGTTTATCCATCTTAGACCTAACAGCGCTGAAAGAGGAGAGAGAAGATCTGAATGAAACTGAAGAGAAAGATGAGTTTGAGAATCTTCACTATTTCGTGTCTGGAGAAAAATCTTTTTGTTCCTTAGAGTCTGAAAAGACTTCTAAACAAAAAACAGCTCAAAAGACAGGAACTATGAGTATATTCACTTGCTGTCAGTGTGGAAAGAGTTTCAAACTACAAGGACACCTTAAAAGGCACTTGAGAATTCACACTAAAGAGAAGCCTTACTCATGCAAACAGTGTGGAAAAAGTTTCACTGAAAACGGAAACCTTAACAAACACATGAGATTTCACACTGAAGAGAAGCCTTACTCATGCAAACAGTGTGGAAAAAGTTTCACTGAAAAAGGAAACCTTAACATTCACATGAGAGTTCACACTGGAGAGAAACCTTACTCATGCAAACAGTGTGGAAACAGTTTCAGTCAAAAAGGAAACCTTAACATTCACATGAGAGTTCACACTGGAGAGAAGCCTTACTCATGCAAACAGTGTGGAAAAAGTTTCAGGCAGAAAGGAAGCCTTAACAGCCACATGGAGATTCACAATAAAGAGAAGCCTAACAGATCCCCTTATCATGGACAGTGTTTCAAACAAATTGTCTAGAACAGACAGTTCCGGTCCTTGATTCTGATTGACCACATTCAAAGTTGTTGTAAATTACTCTACGAATATACACCTCTTTGTTTCTCGGGAACCACATTGTTGCAACTACAATTACAGTTGGTGTCAAAAGTTTACACCCCCCTTTCAGAATCTGCAAAATGTTCCCTTGTCAAAACAATCCTAAAGGATTCCAAAAATAATCATATACTGGTCCTTCTAAAAAAAATAGCATATTGTGATAAAGTTCATTATTTTCTGTAATGTACTGATAAACATTATACTTTTATATATTTTAGATTCATTACACACAACTGAAGTAGTTCAAGCCATTTGTTTTAATATTGATGATTTTGGCATACAGCTCATGAAAACCCAAAATTCCTATCTCAAAAAATTAGCATATCATGAAAAGGTTCTCTAAACGAGCTATTAACCTAATCGTCTGAATCAACTAATTAACTCTAAACACCTGCAAAAGATTCCTGAGGCTTTTGAAAACTCCCAGCCTGTTCCCAGAGTGCTGTATTAAGGCACCTCAGTGGGAAGTCTGTGGGAAGGAAAAAGTGTGGCAGAAAACGCTGCACAAAGAGAAGAGCCTGAGGAAGATTGTGGAGAAGGACCGATTCCAGACCTTGGGGGAACTGCAGAAGCAGTGGACTGAGTCTGGAGTAGAAACATCCAGAGCCACCGTGTACAGGCGCCAGGTCAAGCCACTTTTGAACCAAAACAGCGGCAGAAGTGCCTGACCTGGGCTACAGAGAAGCTGCACTGAACTGTTGCTCAGTGGTCCAAAGTACTTTTTTCGGATGAAAGCAAATTTTGCATGTCATTAGGAAATCAAGGTGCCAGAGTCTGGAGGAAGACTGGGGAGAGGGAAATGCCAAAATGCCTGAAGTCCAGTGTCAAGTACCCACAGTCAGTGATGGTCTGGGGTGCCATGTCAGCTGCTGGTGTTAGTCCACTGTGTTTTATCAAGGGCAGGGTCAATGCAGCTAGCTATCAGGAGATTTTGGAGCACTTCATGCTTCCATCTGCTGAAAAGCTTTATGGAGATGAAGATTTTATTTTTCAGCACGACCTGGCACCTGCTCATAGTGCCAAAACCACTGGTAAATGGTTTACTGACCATGGTATTACTGTGCTCAATTGGCCTGCCAACTCTCCTGACCTGAACCCTATAGAGAATCTGTGGGATATTGTGAAGAGAAAGTTGAGAGACGCAAGACCCAACACTCTGGATGAGTTTAAGGCCGCTATCGAAGCTTCCTGGGCCTCCATAACACCTCAGCAGTGCCACAGGCTGATTGCCTCCATGCCACGCCGCATTGAAGCAGTCATTTCTGCAAAAGGATTCCCGACCAAGTATTGAGTGCATTACTGAACATAATTATTTGAAGGTTGACTTTTTTGTTTTAAAAACACTTTTCTTTTATAGGTCGGATGAAATATGCTAATTTTTTGAGATAGGATTTTTGGGTTTTCATGAGCTATATGCCAAAATCATCAATTTTAAAACAATAAAAGGCTTGAACTACTTCAGTTGTGTTGAAATGAATCTAAAATATATGAAAGTCTAATGTTTATCAGTACATTACAGAAAAAAATGAACTTTATCACAATATGCTAATTTTTTGAGAAGGAATTTCTTGCCCACTCCATTTCAGGATGTCAAAAATGTTTTCATGTTGCAAAAAGTACAAATGTTCAGGTACGCACCGTAAATGTACATGTACATATATGGCAGTAAGGAAAACAAACAATGCATTATCACATGCCTGGCAAAATGCAAATCAGTGTAGTGGTAACTGGTGAAGTGGGTATACGCTTCATTTGTGAATTTCGTTTAGAACTTTCTATTTGAACGCATTCGTTCACTGGATCCTTGGACTGACATGTTTACAGGGGTTCATTGTTTTAAAAAAAATTTCAAGGTATTGTTTTCATTATTATGTACTGATTCAAATGACTGGCGTGCGGGCGCAGGAGCATTAGGCGCAATTATCAAATACATTTCAAAGCAAGCCGGCACCACGGTCCTGACTGCATCATCACTGTCTTTATTGGGTGTTTTTAATAAATATTTACATTTATTCACACATGACTGAATGTGGTGGACTGCCATGATTTTGCACCATTTCCCCCACTGCCATCTGCCTCAGGAAGTCCCATGACTTTACCAAACACCTTCTCAGGAGAAGCGGCTGAGTGTAGCAGTTTTCTGCTTCAAGTTCGTCTTTACATCAGCATGCAACCACAACAATTGTCTACTCACCGGTAAAGCTCTTAAGTGGGCTGAAGCTATATGGAATACCGACAACCCCATAATTCAGTCATTTGAACAATTTACCAGTAAATTCTCTGATGTCTTTAGTACAACCACAGAAACTCTCACCGTATCAGATCAGCTGTTCTGGTTACGATAACGAGATTTCACTGCTGGGACCATATCGACACGGTCTCCAACCAGAACTGCGTGCTGCTATGGCCTTAAATGATGATTCGGTCGGGTTGGAGACTTTCCTACAGAGAACAACCAGGATTTCTCAACGCCTAGCCGCCTGCCAGCCCTCAGAAAACGCTCCTCAGTCCGCTACGGTGGCAGCTTGCTCTCCAGTACCAGAACCCTTGCAAGTCGATTCAACATGCTTTTCCTGGTCTGAACATCAACGCAGGATCACTTCCAAACTCTGTCTATATTGTGGAAAACCTGGTCATCTTCTACAGAACTAAGCATCTAATCTTAACTGCTCTAATACAAGATACACAACTTTTTATGGTCTTGTCTAGCAGAAACATGAACATGATGAATTGGACATGTGGCTTTGCATGGTAAAACAACATACTGCTGTTATCACTTACAGTGTACTCAGACTTAGTCCTATAATTTCAACTTTGACTACTTTTTCCTGTGGTTGAAAATGCGCATTTTTCTTCTAGTTGTTTCTTCTAGTAAATAAAAAGAAAACAGATAGAATAGAAAAAGAATAGAGCAAGATAGTGTTTTTTGTTAATTTTATAATAAATAAAAAGAAAAAATTGAGAAAATATGTTTTTAAAGAATAGAGAGTTTCTAGAGTTAGAGGGTAAATTAAAGATGGAAGAGATGTGTTTTTAGCTGATTCTCAATGCTGCTTGGATTGAATTGGGTAGGCCATTCCACCAAGAAGGAACATTTAAGGTAAAAGTCTGTGAAAGTGATTTTGTGCCTCTTTGGGATGGCAATAAGCCCCAAGAAGCCGTAGTTTGCAGGGAATTTGTAACAGCTGAGGGGCGTTGTTAGGCAAGACGTGATGCGAAACCCAAACTCAAATGTAAACAAATGCGTATATTTGTAAAGTTATGCTGCATTTCAAGCAAGTTTTTGAGCCCGTAAATCACGACTTTGTAGCGTTCCAGGCAAGTCGTGCCAAACTGCCTTATTAATATATTATTATTCATTGGGTAACGTATATATATATATATATATATGTATAATAAAGTAATTTATATCAAATATCGTTCATTTCTAGCTGTTAATTACATCTTCAGCACTAAATTGTTGTAATAGTAACTCTCTAAAAATATGATGGCCATTTTAGTTATAACGGTAACTACCTTAGATAAATGCAGAGCCATTGTGCTGGAGAGATGGTTTCACGGCAGATGCTCTGTTTGCTGATGAATGTCATCAGAGATGTTTAATCCACAACTATCCACAAGAATTCTGAGGCATTATTCCTGTCTGCTGGCGTTCACATCAATCAAGACTTCCTTTAGGCTAGGCTATTTTTGTGAATGAATCTGTGGCTCTAAACGAATCGTGAGTCAATGATTAATTAGTGATTCATAAATACAGCGATTTTCTTTGTTAAAAAATGACTTGACGTCTGGTGCTAAGTCACTGAGTTTAACAATTAAAAGGATCACTTCATTTTTTATCATCATAGCATAGTTCTCTTTTGAGCCTTTTTATTTAAAATATTATTTATTTTTCAAATGTATTCAAACAGGTAAAAACAATTAATTGGAAAATATATTTAAATGGCAAATACTGTCCCTTAATGGTCAAAATTGTGTGAAAGAGAGGTACTGATATTCAGTTTAGATTACTAGACCACACCTATTATATCTACTGTTATTACAAACAGCAATATCAAAAAATTAACTCAAAAGTAACACAGAAGTAGTGTAAGACATTACAATTTAAACACAAAAATATTTCAATATTGTGAACAAATTGCATCTTCAGCACTAAAAAAAGAAGAAAATAAAAAAACACCATATCTGTGGTCTGGCATGAGGGCACGGCTGGACGAAATGCAGCAGAGATCACCTCGGCCTATGTGACTGTACTAAAGAAAGAAAGGGACATGTTCCACAGCATCTTCTGGGTGGATAACTGTTCAGCCCAAAACAAGAATTGGTTCCTGCTATCATCCCTGGTCTGCATTGTTAATGGTGATACCACCTCCATGGAGGATATAAGTCTAAAATACTTTGAGAAGGGACACACTTTCATGAGGGCTGACAGTTTTCACCATGGTGTTGAGCAGGAGATGAGAAATCATCCTGGAGGATTGGTGTATGACTTTGAGGATTTTGTGAGTGTTGTGTCAATCTCAAACTCCAAGAAGGTGGAAGTGGTCGAGATGAAAAACGCTGATGTGCTGAACTGGAAGGATGGCCATTCCAGTGTTAAGACCAAGAAGGCACCAAATCTGAGCAAGATGGCAGTCATTCAGCTGCGACGTGGCTCCAGGAGCCTGTTCTTCAAACTGTCCCATGCAGATGCTCACTTTACCGAGCTGGACTTCCTCTAGGCTAAGTTTGAGCTGAAGGAGCCTTCTGTCTTGAGACCACATGACCGTGGAATTGAAGAGGCAAAGAAGAATTAAATTATAAAAAAACTATGTCCTTTTATGCCCCCGAACAGGAGAGCTTACTGGTGTTCACTGCCTGTGAGCGATGTTGTGCACTGTTAGACATTTCAAAGGGTTTTTACAGTAACTTACTGGCAACACTGTTGCCAGTGAGTTACTGTAATTAAGATATACAGTATCCAACTGTATTTCAGTTTGCAGTACCCAACTGTATTTCAGTAAGGCACTGTAGTAATGCACTGCCATATATTATTGTAATTAATTGTTTTGTATATAGATTTCATAAAATTTTATAACTTTTATATAGAATTAATTTTATAGGTACTACTGACATTCAATTCAAACAGACACAATTATTCCAAAATATCACATTCTTTATTTAAACATTGCACATATAACACTGAAAAATACACAGTCTTCCAATGCTGGAACAGTGCATCTTCACTATTTCTCCCATCTAAGGCATTCCAGGTGCTGCTCCAAAACGTAGGCCACCTTTGCTCACCATCCACTTGATTACACAGCGAAATTTGTTCCCTGAAAAAAAAAAAAAAAAAAAAGAAATTACACATTTGTAAAAGACAAACCCCCATATGGAATACACAAACCTCTTAAAATCATAGTGAAGTTATTCTCTTACCATGAATTATCAGTCCAAGCGTGGCTGGCCTGCTACTGTCCGTTGTGATGCTTCATTGAGTTGCCTTTAAACACACACCAAATGCAGTAAATATTATTATTATTATTATTTTTTTTTTTAAATCTAATGCTAAAGCTATAAAGGCAGCTAGTCATATAACTTTTGTTTAACCTAGCTAACTTACGATTTTGAATTCTCAGCTAGGCTACTACTGGCCAACGTTAATTAACACCTGAACAAAATCACACATTAGTTAACTTACTGTTGATATAAGATATTTTATGTCTTGCGAGTTAAAATAATTGTATTTGGTAATTTAATAAGCTGACAGCGTCGTTTGTTAATTGAAAGTACAGCGCAGTTTACCGTGGTAAAGTTTATGTTGGCTAGCATAATATCGACAAGTAAATGTTACTAGGTTAAACTGTTGGACAAAAATCTGACAAACCACACACAAAGAGACACACAAATATATATTTTTACCTTGTTTGCTTGTCTTATTATCTCGTAAGGTGCGTCAATACACAGCGCAGATATTCTCCGGAACTCTCCCGCTCGCAGGTTCCATCCCCGGGGAAAACCCCCGGCTCTGCCTCTGCCCCGCTGGTTCCATGTCCTCACTCCTCAGACGCGAGCGGCGCGACGCGACAAAAGACAGTATAGAAACCATTATAATCCGTAAAACTATCCACAATAGATGGAGGACAGTAAACTGATTCCCCAGTATATTTCTGAAGTACAGTAGTACTCTAAACACGCTGTTTCACTCGCGCTGTTTCTGACACGAAGGATGAAATCCGGTCAGTCCAAATGTAAGAAATGAGGAAAAGAATTATCTCAATGGAGTGGCGCCAAGGAGGTCGTTACCGCAAATACAGTAGTAAACAGCAATTTTAAAATATACAGTTAGTCTCTGTATGTGGTGTTTGACGTCACAGAAAATTCCCATGATGCAAAGGGAATTACAGTTATTTACTTTAAAGGGAATTTGCAGTTTTATACTGGGTGATATACTGTAAATAACTGTAGAAATTACAGAAATGTCTAACAGTGTGGTGGATGTGGAGTAAAGTCAACAGGATTCCAATGAAAGAAAGAAGAGGATTCCAAAGTTCACTTACCTGTACATAATTTGTTTTATCTTTGCTGTATTAAATACATTTTAAATGAATTTAATTAAATAAATAGTTATGTTTACTCATTAGTAATGTGAAGATCTTTACTCATTAGAAAATCTTGAATTTATTAATATAATTCACTGTCACCTATCAGTCAACCTGTTAGTTTTACTGCACACCAATTAAAAATACTCTTTACCAGAAATTATTGTTTCATGTCTAATGTATTAATAATGGCACCAGAATGCAACCAAAACACAGGATAGCAATAAGTAGATTGCTATAAGTAATTATCAGTCATCCAAAATAAATGCCATGATCTCTAGATTTTATACAGTTGTTACTAATGATTTTGTAAATGGTGATCAGCAACTGAATACTGATAGTGTGGAAGTTACTGCTCTTTGCCCTGGGACGACGTCTCACTTTTTTGCATAAAATTCAAAGGCAGCGGATTTAAAAATAGGGGTCAAAAGTCAAGTTTGAGCTCAAGATTTTTTATGTAGATAAATTGCATTATTAAACACGACACACATAAACCAGCCAAAAGGCTTTATATTTCTTGAAATAATAACTTCTGAACATTAAACATTGATTGTCAGCCTTTATTCACCTGTTTCTTGTGGTTTCTTATCAAAATCCTTAGAAGTAAATAGTGTAAACTGAACCGCTAATATCAGAGAAAAGCATAGTTTAATAACAGCGGGGCATATTGTAACACAGTGTTACAACGTTCCCCATCTGCGCAACTGGAATATAATACAGGTTAGTGTCTTCTGCTGGTTTGCGAAGCATTAATAAACTATCTAACTGATAAATAACAAATTGGAAATTAAAATAATAGCATATTTGTCTAATTTTAAATGAAATAAAAAACTGTAATGAAAAGTTTACTTCAGCCAGAAATTTACTTTAACTATGGTAAAATAAATATTCAGCGATATCTTCAAAAGGTGAATTTTGGTGTTCTTTTTTTCTCTGCATAGTGTTGATATGGCAACTAGTAAATACCGTAAATTTGGTTATGCTAGCATGTGTGGAAATATTTCATCCATCTGGTCTGTCTAGGGGTGGTTAGACGCTTGCTCGTCTTCTTGAAACAGGGTCCTAGAGAGTGCAAAATTCGTTAAATTTCATCCAAGCTCGAGTTTCTTAATGGAAAACTCCCAAGGGAATTTGTTAGACAGCCATGGTCTCTTGCTTTTCTGGAAAAATGGAAAGAAACTGAATTCCAGCAATTCTTACTCTACACTGGACCTGTTGTTCTTCGTGCTTTGTTACCTGACAGCTTCTACCACCACTTCTTAACTACTTCTTACCGTTGCCATGTCCATACTGTTGGACGCTGATGATGACACGAGGAAGGCATATACAGCCTATGCCGAAGAGCTGCTAATGCACTTTTATAAAACATCTACTAAGCTCTACACCCCTGTCTTTACTTCGTACAATGTCCATTCTCTTATCCACTTAGCAGAAGACGTTAGACATTTTGGAATGTCTTTAAACAAGATCTGTGCTTTCCCATTTGAAAATCATCTGCACAAACTCAAAAAGAGTGTCAGAAATGCAACCAATCCTATTTCACAGATTTCCAAGAGAATCTCTGAGATGGATAATGCCAAAGTTCACACTATTCCAGCACCCCACCGGGTGTCTGTCTCCACCAAAACAAAGGACTCCTGTTTTCTGGTTGGAAGTGGCTTTGCATTTGTCAAGGAAAAAAGAACTGATAAAATGTGTGTGTGTGTGTGTGTGTGTGTGTGTGTGTGTGTGTGTGTGTGTGTGTGTGTGTGTGTGTGTGTGTGTGTGTGTGTGTGTGTGTGTGTGTGTTTGTGTGTTTGATTACAGTATTGTATATAAGATGGTGTTTTACTAAATAAATGGTCTTTTAAATATAATCTGCATATCTCTGTTGTGTTGACTAAACATTAGGCCTGGAAAGTTTAAGCTTATAATAAATAGACTAATGGGAACCAGCCAAATAAAACATAATATAATGTAAAAAAATAAATGTAATATGATATTATGGGTGTGACGTGCTGGACGGACGAGACGAAAGACAAGATTGCAATAAACACTATATTTAACATCTTCTTGGAATAACAGGCAGGAACACGAAGAACATCCACACACGTTGACATCAAACGATTTTCATGGGAGATGGGAGAAACCAAAGACCAAAACAGACAGAACTATGACAGATATAGTCCATTATAAATGAAGTAGATTTAATATGGCATCCATTGTGTGTTATAAATAATCATAATCTTAAAAGTTATAACCTCAAATACTGAAGTATTATAATGTATTATAATTGTTGTTATATTATATGAGATGATATAACATCATATAAGGTTTTAATGCATTATGCATTCATTATAATGCCTTAGAAATACCCTTTATAATGTATTATAAATAGGGGCTTCATAGAAAGTGTTACCAAAAAGTTTTTAAAATGATGATGATGATAATGATGATTAATAATAATAATAATAATAATGTTTTTTGAGCTGCAAATCAGTATATTAGAATGATTTTTTGAAGGATCATGTGACACTGAAGACAAGGGAAATGATGCTGAAAATTCAGTTTTGATCACAGAAATAAATTACATTTTAAAATATATTCAAATAGAAAACAGTTATTTTAAATAGTAAACCTATTTAAAAATGTTACTGTTGTTGCTGTACTTTGGATCAAAGAAGAGCAAGCTTGAAGAGCAGAAGAGACTTCTTTAAAAAAAAACATTAAAAATCAGTGTACACTTCATTAAACTAGTTTTGAATGAAATTTTCAATATTCTATAGTTGGCGAAGAGCAAACATAAATATTTAGTCAAACAAACAGGTTTCTCTTTGTTTGTGTTGTTTTAATGTGATATGAAGTATCTGCATTGTTTCCAAGTCTACCAAAATGTGTTCACATTGACTGTTTTAAAGCTGTTGTACTAAATCCAAAATGAATTTTGCAATCACTGAGATGCTTCTCTTATTATGAAGAATTATTTCTTCACTTTGATCAGTTTTTTCATTAAAATCTGTCTTCAGCAGGATTCATTGTGAATGTGTTGATTTTTTACTTTTTTTCTCAGATGTTTACTGTTTCATTAAACTTTCATTAAATACACATCTTCGTTAAGAGTTACGTACATAAACAAATGAGAAAAATGTTTCTACGTATGTAATGCTAAACAGGTGTAGCATGTAGTCCATTATGAAACACTACATAAAATGCATGTTGTCCATTACATAAAAAAAATGTATGATGTTTTTGGTCATAAGAATGCAATTTCATGTAATCCATATATTGGAACTACCAATTTCCACAAGTACTACTGCCAAAACTATAGATACTACAGAAAACTATTGTAAATTATCACAATATATTAATTTAGCAGCATAAGAAACTGCAACTTGAAATTTGATTTAAAAAGAGTTTTATTATTGATTTAAAATAAGTTTCTTTTTCATTTAAAAAATGGAATATATATATATATATATATATATATATATATATATATATATTTGTGTGTGTGTGTGTATGTGTGTATATATATATATATATATATATATATATATATATATATATATATATATATATATATAGTTTATTATGATTTCACAGTCCTAGTAAACCCTACTGTCCTTGCAGTGCAGGGTGTTATCATATTTGTGTGTACTGATTTTATTATAATGAGCTGTGATGTCATCGTGTCATCACACTGTCCTTGTAAACCTCTTTGTCCCCATAATTCTGTATTATGTCTTCTAGGACATATGTCCTTGTAAATAGGCAAAAAATCAGGATGTTGTGTAACTTGTTTTATAAAATATAAATAAAAAATAAAAGTTGTGTTTAGATTCCCTGCCCTTTTTTAAAGCATTTCAATTTTTATTTGAAAGCTCTAGCATAAAAGGAAAGCATAGTACTTATAAACCACCTTTTTTCTGGTTTGAAGAAACTGTCCTTATAATGTAGGCTTACCTGTATGTGTGTGTGTGTGTGTGTGTGTGTGTGTGTGTGTGTGTGTGTGTGTGTGTGTGTGTGTGTGTGTTTTCACCTTGGATTCCTACATGTTTTCAATATGATATGGTAGGTAGAATATGATCAATCTGTAATATAAAACACATACAACCAGAAATGTTGACAATATTTTATTGCCGGTACATGAACTAAAAAAATAATAAAATATTCTTCAGAAAAACTTTTTTGAAAACTTGAAGAAAATTTCACAACTCAAATGAACACTGTTGGAACACTTTTATACAGAACAGTATTGAACACTGTTGGAACAAATACTTAGCTCATTCTCATAAAAGGCTTCTTGTGTGTGAGTGAGAAAGTACAAGGTGCAGCTGACAAGATGCAAGGGAAATAAGCTTACTAACACCCCTCACAGACTTGTCAGCTGTCCCCCATTACTCTTTCCCCAGTGTTCAATGAGTCCAGCCTCCAGACATTTTGCTTCATACACTAACTTGTGAATTTGGAACTTTAAATCCTGCCTGGTCCTCAATGACAATGTCCTAAAGTCTTCCAGGAGGCTTTTAAAAATAAACTGTCACTGTCCTCCTGAGGAGCGCTAACTCTCCTACTCAGAGCCTCCAAAGCTGTTAGCATCCTCTCATCAAAATCTGTGTTGTGTGCTCTCTTTCTCCTGTGTGAGTGCCCCCCCCCCCCGGTGAAAAAAACAGCTAAAACCAGCCTAGGCAGGTTGGCTGGTTTTAGCTGGTCATAGCTGGGAGGCAGGCTGGTTTTAGAGGGGTTTTGGCCATTTTTCCAGCCTGGTCAGGCTGGTCTTAGCTTGTCAGGCTGGAAAACCACCAGATAAAAACCAGCCTGGCCAGGCTGGGAGACCAGCTAAAACCAGCCATTTCCAGCTTAAACCAGCTAAGACCAGCCAACCAGCCTAGGCTGGTTTTAGCTGTTTTTTTTTTTCAGCAGGGCCGTCTGTCTCTGAACAATGGACTAGCTCAAGCTGGATGGTCCTGCCTGAACCTGAATGCTGGGCTGGGTCGGGCTTTATGGTCCTTCCTGAACCTGAAGGCCTAGACGTAGCTGGCTTGCCTCACATTGCTGACTGTGTGTGTGTTGTCTGTGCTGCCTGCTGTGCCCGACCATGGCATCCTCTCTTTCCTCTGGGGCCAGGGCTTCCCCAAACCCCTCTTTTGCTGGCGGTAATTCTATCTAGGAAGGGGTTGAGGAAGCCCATGACCCCACTATAGCGCCATGGCCAAACACAGCTCGCCCCTGCTCCACTCCTCTTGCTTTCTGTCTCCTTTTTCCTCTCTTTTCTGTAGGTGTCTCTAAGAGCCTTTTTCTGCCCTCATCTGCTAGTGAAAAGACAATAGAAAACATGTAAGAGTTGAAGAAATGTTTATAGAGATTGTGTTTATAGAGATGTTATAGAATGCGGAGAATGTATTAAATAGTTGTTTTTTATTTTTTTTTTTTTGAATGTATGTAATAATCAGAGGTCGCGTTAACCGAAAATTGTCCGTCATTGACAGATTTTTTTTTAGAAATGACGGAAAAATCTGAAGGCCGTCTGTCACTTTGACAGATTACACTGAGGATGATCTATTGTTTGTAGCTGTAATTTCCACTCCTTTCCAGTTGGTGGCGAGTGCGCTCCTGTGTGGCAGCAGAGCACTGAATCCAGAACAAATACGAAACTCTCACGAATCTTTTGCTATGAGTTTGATTACATACAGGCGACTACACAGAAGCTACAACAATCCACATGCCACATTAAAGAGCGCCAAAACGGTATTTATTGCTTGAATTTCCTAATGAAATCGACATAATTTGAAATTTAAGACTTGAGACAGGGTGTAGTGTTGAACTTGTAAAGTTAAGCAGTCTCATCTGTTTATCTGTTCTCTTCAAAATAAATGCCTATATTATAATTATATTGTCCTGAAAATGTGAACAAACATAAATGCAATTAAACGTGGTATTAAAATTAAAATATGAAAATTAAAATGACGGGTAATAATGGATTATGACGGTATTTTTACGACCCTGTCCGTCAAAATGACGGGCAATATTAAAGTCTAACGCAACCTCTGGTAATAATCTATATATGTTAAGTGTTGGGCATAGCTAATGGGAATCTGAAAAAATAAACAAATAAATGAACATATTCATTACCCATATTTCAGTATAGCTTGTTTGCATGCTATGTCTAAAATTCCATAGCTGTATGTGTCACTGTCTGTATATATTTAAACGTAATGACATTTATGATAATTTTTTCTCCAGCTAAGCAATCTGTTGACAATTCCACAGGGGAGACCAGGGGTCAGTTCTTCGTACCTCGCTAACTAAGTTAGCTGGATTTGATTGTTGACGATTTTGCGTGATCTTGGATCGTTCGGTTCTTCGAAGCTCATCCGGGACTTGCTGTCATAGTAACAGGTCCGTAAGCTTAAACCTGCTCGGGAGCAGGTTTATCTCATGTAAACAGGATTTAGGCTGCGCTCCTGGCGGGTTATGATTGGTTGAAATGGCGAGGTCACATCTGATTGGCTAAAGAGCACGACTGACACGGACTGACTCACGTGGGAAAAGAAAAGTATTTTGCAAGAAAGTGTAGAAAATAATTATGACGATTCACACACGAATGATGACCACAGCTACACACACACACACACACACACACACACACACACACTCATTATATATATATAAAAAGTTTGGGGTCAGTACTTTTTTTTTTTTTAAGAAATTAATACTTTTATTCACCAAGGATGTATTAAGTTAATAATAAAAAATAAAAGTTAATAATAAATAATTTACATTGTTATAAAAAATATATATTTTGAATAAACACTGTACTTTTTAAACTTGTTATTCATGAAAGAATCCAGGAAAAAAATCATAGGTTCCCAAAAATATTTGCAGCAAAACTGTTGATATTATCCAACATTGACCATTCTAATAATAAATCAGCATATTAGAATGATTTCTGAAGGATCATGTGACACTGAAGACTGGAGTAACAGCTGATGAAAATTCAGCTTTTCATCACAGGAATAAATTCTATTTTAAAGTATGTTAAAATATATATATATATAAAAATACATTATTTTATTTTGTAAAAAAATTTGCAATATTACAGTTTTTTCTGTATTTTTAATCAAATAAATGCAGTCTTGATGAGTCGAAGAGACGTCTTTAAAAACTATTAAAAGTCTTTCTGACCCCAAACATTTGAACGGTAGTGTATAAAAAATAAAAATATAAATAAAATAACATATCAAGGAAAAAACATGTAACATGGGCAGCATTAATGCATTTAATTTGTTCACTACTTTTTGCCAGCCCTCTCTCCTTGCTTTTCCAGCCTTTGCAGTTTTCCCTTGATTTTTAATTAAACTCTGAAACTCCTGAAAACCCTCAATCAAGAATTCTTGCTCTGCTGCAGAAAAATACTGAGCGCGCTCCTTCGTCATGTTCGCCGACCAATCAAAGCGTTGCCGATCAATGTTTCTACTATCGATACGTAGCCCCTTTTAAGCCACCCAGTGATCTCAGATTACTTCATCCAGCTATACTGATCATCAACAACAGGTGCGTTCGGAGAACTGGAATAGCGAGCTCATAGTTAGCGCGATGATTTGATCTTGGATGTGTCATTTGATCTTGGATGTAGTAAGCGAGGTACGAAGAACCGACCCCAGGTATAAAACACTTCTGTTAATCCTTGTAGAAAAATATAAGCAGAAATGACTGCTTGTGAGACATTCACCTCTCGTCTTCATCAGATGTCAGCATTTCCACAGCAGCTCTCTACAACACCTATTTTTTGTTTAATCCAATATACTCCAATATATATAATCGATACGTCACAAATAATTTACAGCAGCAACACTGTTTTGCGTGCTCTGGCGCTAAAGTTTGCATGCAATTCCAGTTTTTTTTACAGAAAATATGAACTTCTACATTCCAATTGGTTGCCGCCGAGACGCGTCATAGCTAATTACCATAAAGTTGACCTGACTTCAACTCTCCCGGAAGCCCACACTGTCCAAAACGCCCGGAAGCTCGCCGGTCGGCGGCGGTGTGAATAAAGAGATTTCATATATGTTTGATAATTGCGACTGATACGTCCCAAAAACAAAGAACAAACTAGCTCACCTGTATTCTTGGTGCCATCGCTTTAATGTCGGCCACTGTCCTTTTCATCACCTCTGGCGCCACCAAGCAAAAACCCGAGGTCTTTTACCATGCTTAGATCAGTGGATCTACCACATTAATTATAAAAATCTCTGCCATTTGAACCTATTAAAAGCATCAATTATTTATAAAATTTTAACTGTATGTAAAATTTTACTAAAAAACGATGTAAATGCACTTACCGACGCCGTGCT
The DNA here is from genome assembly GCF_049309525.1 of Garra rufa. Lineage (NCBI taxonomy): Eukaryota > Metazoa > Chordata > Actinopteri > Cypriniformes > Cyprinidae > Garra > Garra rufa. The sequence goes on along the minus strand of NC_133363.1, from coordinate 26,127,282 downwards.
TGATCCCCTTCAATTTCACGGGACTACAGTTTTTTTCAGCTCACTCAAAGGTTGATCGTTTCTCGACAGAAAAGACTGCGACCCTGCAGTACTTATCCCAGGCAGTTTGTAAAAGTGCATTGAAAAATTTAGACCAATTTCTAGTGGAGGTCAGTACACAACTCATGTCGTGTATGAATCCACAAATATAATCGTTAACTTCTTCTTTTCCCTGGATATTTGGTTGTTTCGCTGGTGACACCTTGATTCAATCTTCTTCACAAAATGCCTAAATCTCGTGTTCTTCACTTGTGCCAACTAAAATTTAATTTGATAATGCCAAAATGACACAAAATGTCCCACCCCCCCACTCATAAACACTATTGGTCTAAAATACTGTTAGTCTTGAACTCATCTACTGTCAATCATTCCTTTATTCACTGCCCATCCTATAACGTGACCCTTAATAACCCAACGTAATCATTGCCATCATTCTTGATCAATGTAACACATTTTTCACTTAATTTACAAAAACGGATTAAGTAACAACACTTAACTTAACCATTACTACTAAAAAAATAAATAAATAAGATTAAATGCAGGTTTGAAATACCACTAAAACGCTATTACAATAAACAAAACACAAAATAATAAAACCACATAGCAATTTTAAACATTAATACATTATACATATATAAGTGTACTGTTTTTGCAAACTAAAGCTATATTACACTTTTTTAATTTAATAATTTAAATTATTCAATACATATTTTACAGTTTTACAAAAATAAATATTTTTAACAAGGCAAAACAAACGCAAAAATAACTGAGTGAATCAACCCTTACAAAACTGAATAAACTCATACATCATATTATTCCAAAAAAATCATTCAAACTTATCATTACCATTAAAAGAACGTACAAGCCTTAAAAACTTGAATGTTGAATTCCTTCAAATTAAAATTAAAACCACTACACAACAAAAAAGCATCATACATTTGCTCATTAAAGTGAGAAGGGTCTGGCTGCAGACACGATGCACTCTGCACATGCATTATGTGCAGTAGGCCGAAGGCAGAAACATTTCAAAATGATAATTTGTCCTGTAAGACAAGAATGGTTATTGTTTTGGATTAAGGACAACTTTGATTGAAGTGTTGACTACTGTGACTAACACCATTTACAATCCTTCATTGGAGAATGAGAATTGTATGTGTATATATTGTAATCAACATTTAAAGTGGATCAAAACTTTTAGCAAAGTTGTCCTAAAACCAAAACAATGTACATTTTTGTCTTAGGACAACTTTGATGTACTTTTTTGATCCACTTCAAATGTTAAGTACTGTATATGTAACATTTTATAATGAATTATTAAATCATAGATTAAAAGTCAATGTCTGATGCTGTCACATTCAATGTTTAATGTTACATATGCTTCCCAAACACAATAATAACATTCTCTCAAAAGTATAATTATGCATGTCTTGCAAGAATTCAAAAACAAATATCAGTGGCTCTACAAGATCATCCTTGATGAACCAGTCCAAGGCCTCAGCAGCTTCTTCATCCTCCATGCACAGTATACGAGGAAGCTGAATTGAGCCAAGATCATCCCCAGAGTTTTCCATGCTCTCCAAGAAACAACAATGCAAAAGAGGATATGCAAATATGCTGAACAATAATGGCCGCAATTCCTCTAACAACACCTTCTTTTAGTGGGGACTGAACCACCTGCTTTTCCAGTGCAAACTCAAGGGTGAAGAGACTGGTTTTATCTACCTAGAAAACATGAATTTTGAGTTTGAGCATGTTACTTTTAGTACTATCTTTTAAAGTAACTGGCAGTTTTCCTGAAGAGCTACAAAGTAACAAGTACAAATTACCTATACCTATTTTTAACCGATTTTTTAAGTATGTGGAAAACAAATGTTCAGCCTAAAATAAGAAATTTAGGTGTAGTTTTTTAATCGGCTCTTATGTTCGACCATCAGGTCAAAAATGTGGTAAAAAAATGTTTTTATCAGTTAAGGACTATCGCAAATATGAAATCCTTTTTGTCTGTTCCTGATCTAGAAATAGCGATTCATGCATTCATTTCTTCACTCTTGGATTACGGCAATGCGCTTTATGTAGGGATAAGTCAATCTCTAATCTCAAAACTGCAGCTGGTTCAAAATGCTTCTGTGAGGCTCCTTACTGGTACTAAGAAAAGGGAGCATATTACACCTGTTTGGGAATGGCTCCACTGGCTTCCTGTGAAATATCGGATACAGTATAAGGTGTTGCTGTTTGTTTATAAAGCTGTTCATGATATGGCCCCGGGATATATCAAGGACTTGGTGCTTATGAACTCTTAGATCACAAAGGTCATCTAATTGTTTACTGCTCTTTGTTCCAAGAACTCGTCTAAAAACTAAAGGGGATAGAGCTTTTTCTGTCATTGGCCCTAGACTGTGGAATGCGCTTCCCCCTGATATTAGACTTGCACCATCAGTTGATGTTTTTAAAATTCACGTGAAAACGTATCTGTACTCTCTATGTCGTCCTCAGACGAGCCTTCCATCGTTGCCTCCAGTCGTCCCGATTCTCCATGCATCTGGCCAGTTCCTGCATCCCTCTTGAATATGTCCAAGTATGTTAGCGTGGGACGTCCTCTTGACCGGTGGCCATGTGTTGGTTCCCATAGCACCAGCTTGCTAGCTGGCAGCTCTCGATGCCTTCAGCAATGTCCTGCAAGTCTCATTCTCTTCACAGCAATCTTGTTGCTCACCCTTGGTACTCCCTTATGCAGTATTTTGTTGGTTACATGCGCACTCTTGCTGATGTTAAGCACTACACGCAGCATCCTGGTGTAGCACCCGTCCAGGGACTTCTCTAGGGTTGGATTGAGGGTCCAGCATTCACTGCCATAGAGGAGAAAGGACTCTACCATCGCATAGAAGAAGCTGTACTCTGTGGCTTTTAATGGTTGATTCTGTCATTGTATGGTATGTGGCTTGTGTGTGTTTTTTTTTTTTTTTTTTTAGATGTACAGTCCTTTGGTCTACATTGTAGTAGAAAGGGCTATATAAACAAATAAGACTTGAAACTTGACTTGAGACTCTTGAGTATACGTTACCCATAGATATATATAGAATTGTCTCTTCTATAGAGATGTATAGAGATGTCTCGTCTGGGTTGCTGGCCATTGGAGTCGTAATTTTAAATTTTAAAATCGCCATAACAGGCTCAATTTTTTACTGATTTTCAAACGGTTTGATTTATTATATACGTCAAATATGTATTTATGACACTGAATACTTTTGAATAATTATCTTATGTTCTAAAAAATAGAATAATGTTCTAGAATAGGTAGACTAAGCCTACAAGATTTCAATGAGGATCATTGAAACCCAGTGTCCATCCTCACTGGAAGACCCACCAGAGACCCACATTGGACTAATGCCCTTTGAAAGGACTGATTTGTTGAGTTTCTGTCGCATGTTGTTGCTTTGTAAGCTAAGTGTAGTCAATTTTGCTATGTGGTGTAGCCTTAGCTTAAAAAACTAATGTCAACAGTGTATGGTGGTGCTGTCTATGCAATACTGTGTTTCACTGATATGCTCCCCGAGCGCAAACACATCCTCTGACCCGATCCTCTTCCGTACAATGTACATGACCTCCAGCTGTTTGATGGGCTGTGATCGTTTGAAACTCGCTGATGCCTGGCGAATGACCCACTCTGCAGCCCTGACGACCCTCACTGTTCCCTCTGAGGGAATCACCAGGCCTCCATTGTTTTTCAGAGACAGCAGGTGGTCACTCTGGTCCTTGATGGCAGATGCAGCGTCTGTCACCAGGCTGGCACGGCAGACATCACAGGACAGCTTCTTCAGAGCCCTTCGCACAACAAATCCTGAAATTTGAGTTAGTATAATAACATCGTAAATTATAATAATAATAATAATAAGAAGAAGAAGAACAACAACTATAATAATCAATAAGAATGGGGAAATTAAGGGGACAACTCTCTTTTTGAACTATGGTCAGATTAGTTTCCCACCGATTTGACTATTGGCACTATCAGTTACTATCGGAGTAGTGGGCCTAAATCGACTTTCAGTCATCCTTTACCTGAAATGTACACGAGAGCATTGTCCACAAGACCATTGAAGCGGACAGGAAGGTAACTGTGGTCATGTACCAATGCAGGCATGTCATCAAACGGAGAGGGAAGATATTCTTCTCCTCCTATTGCAGAGGACATATCTACAGGTGACAGGCTTGTAGAGGTGTCGATAACCGCTGGTAGGGTCTCGGTCTCATCCTGTGCTGTAACATCGCCTCTGCATGGCTTCACAACTCCGCACCGGGCCATCAGCTTTCTAAATATATACTTAAACTGGCTGGCATTCAGAGGTGTCAAGTGACAAAGTACAAATACTTAGTTACCTTACTTAAGTAGAAATTTTGGGTATCTATACTTTACTGGAGTAATTATTTTTCAGCCGACCTTCTACTCCTATTTTCAAGCAATTATCTGTACTTTCTACTCCTTACATTTTAAAAATAGACTTGTTACTCCTATTTCTTTTCGGCTCAATTGTGTTCATTCATGTCATCGTTCAAAAAAGAAAAAAACTATCCAAATAAATTGCGCCATCCACATGAATTTGTGAATTTGGTTGTTGTTGGATGAGAAGTATAAACATATCCCATTCCGACACCGTATTGGTTTGTACACGATCCATCACACCTGCACATGACACAAATCACGTCACACTCCAGCAGGGATGTACTGGCCATCGGGGAGAACCGGGACAGTCCCGGTGGGCCGGTGGAGTAGTGGGCCGATCACCGTAGCGAGGCAGACCTCCCCCATATTAGGAGCTGTTTTAAATGACATTAGAAACTGCAAATAGCCCAAATGTGTGAAGCGGCGGGATTAGTCACCCAAACAGCGCTGACGAACGTACGCTGCGCTTCCACCTTGAAGTAAAGTGATAAACAGCGCAAGCTGCTTGACGCATTCAGATTTAAAACAGAGTTGTGTTAGGCAATTGCGTGCATTAAATGTTCTGTAGGTTCTGCTGGGCTGCTGAAAACAGCTGCATGATGAGGTAAAGTGATAAACGCCAATACATAATTACTGTCATATTACAAATTTTATAATATCTGGATTTTAAGCAAAAATGTATTTCTTTTTAAATGTTAAATTGTAATTAATTTTAATAGGAGAAAAATGTTAATTCAGTAAGAGCCTGATTAAGGATAAATATCAGTGCCTTATATAAATAAGGTGTTTACTACACATATTAAAGTTCCCCTTCAGTCGAATCACTTCGACGTTACATGGGATCTCGCTTGAGAGACCGATCATCTCTGAGCCTTATATAAAAAGGCCAATTGCAAATTGGCGAGTGGACGTGCGCGCCGGCCACGCCCCCGTACATACGGGTATATAAGATGGCCGCGCGCATCACTCAGTTAGACTTTTGCTTACAGAGCCTTTCTGCTCGAGCCTATTCTACAACTCCGAAAAGGAAAAACTTCTTCGAGTTCCTGCCAGCTCTTCTCCGCTGACGTGCTGCCATCTAAAACAACAATTATCTAAAAGAGTGTCTTTGGCAGCCGTCAGCGGTATCCTGTGGGCGGCCGTTTTCACGGCCATTAAAAGCCTCCTGCTCTCCAGCGAGCAGCCCCATCAAGTGCACAAGAGTGCCGCGGTTCCTCCCTGGGCAGACCGGGATCGAAAAGAGCAATTTCTCACGGCTGTGAAACGTCCTTTTCAGGATGGTTTTCCGGCCGTGCGCTACTGGATGTGGCAGTTTCCTCACCTCCGAGGACGGACATGAACGCTGCCTCACGTGCCTGGGCTTAGAGCATGCTGAGGCGGCGTTCACGGATGGTTCGTGCGTTCATTGCGAGTGCATGACCATGGCCACGTTGAAGAACCGCCGCTCCTTCGCGAGACGGCTTCCCCCGTCGTTAAGCCGACAATGCCTTTCGGCCACCGTGGCGAGGCAACGGGGGGGTTTACAAGTGACGAGTGGCCAGAGCAGTATGCTTCCCCGGTATCCGGGCCGAGCATCTCCTTTGGCGCTCCACCGGAGGAAGAGATGTCTGTCGCTACGTCAGGGGGTGAGTCCGATGGTGAGGCGGACATCTCGCCGGGCCAGCGCCCTCCTGCGGTTGCTGCCCCGTCTGACATGGACGCTGAACTATCGGCTATGCTCCTCCGTGCCGCCAGGGGGATCGGCCTCGAGGTGTCTGACTTACCTCCTGCCGATCCCTCTAGGCTTGGCGATTGGTTCTTGAGGGGGGCGCCTGCGTTCCATTCTTTCCGGAGGTGCATGAGGAGCTGACCAAAACATGGCGGGCGCCTTTTTCCTCGCGCCTTCGCCCCAGCTCCTCCTCCCTCGCCACCCTCGATGGCGGGGCAGCCCGGGGATACGAGTCGCTCCCCCAGGTGGAACATGCTATCGCGGTGCACTTCTGCCCGCGGGGCGCCGCCACCTGGCGGGACCGACCGCATCTACCCTCCAGAGCGTGTGAGCGCTCGTCCGCCCTTGCGGGCCGCGTCTACCGCGCTGCTGGACAGGCTGCCTCTGCCCTCCACGCCATGGCCACCTTACAGGTCTACTAGGTGCAGGCGCTAAAACAGCTGGACGAGGGTGGTCCTGATCAAGAGATGATGCAGGAACTCCGCGCCGCCACCGACTTCGCCCTTCGAGCGACGAAGGTCACGGCGCGGTCTCTTGGTCAGGTGATGTCCACGGCCGTGGTCCAGGAGCGACACCTGTGGCTCAATCTGGCTCTGATGGCGGATGCCGACAAAGCTCGCTTTCTCGACGCCCCCATCTCCCAGAGCGGCCTATTCGGCGACACTGTCGAGGATTTTGCCCAGCAATTCTCGGCAGTCCAAAAACAGACGGAGGCCATCAAACACATCCTGCCCCGCCGCGAAGTCAACATCCCGCCGCCGGTGGCCCCGCCTCCGCCTGCCCGTCGCCGAGGGCGCCCCCCTGCGGCTAGTAGGTCACGAATGATGGGGGATGGCTACCCGGCACAGAGCCGGCCGCAGGAGAACCCCTCGCAAGAAACCTGCGAAACGTCCCTGATGCGGGCAACCCAGAGGTGGTGGAGATTGCTCTTCGGGGGACAGCGACATCGACTCCCCCACTCCCGGTGGAGGGCCGGGAGCTCCTGTGCACACAAAACTTAACATCGTCGCCGGCTCCCTGGGGTCGGCGGTACCCACATTTTCACAGAAAGAGCAAATTTCCTCACCTCTGGGGCCTCGGTCCCGAGTTCCCTTTTCGAGCAGAACTTACACTCCTCGGCATCGGACTCGGAGCCTGAAATCGCCAGCGCGGGAACCAGGGAAGAAGGTAAGCGCTGCCTCTCGCAGCCAGACTCTCCCCCAGAACTCGGTGTTCTCTGGGGCCAGTCCCCTTCCCCCCGCCCCCTTAGCCTGCCCCACCGCGGTCACGTCGGTCAACGTTCCCTTGATACCGCTAGCGAGCCGGTTGAAGGCGTGGCTTCGGCTCCCCAACCCCTCGCGGTGGTTGATACGGACGGTACGTCTCGGCTATGCGATTCAGTTCGCCAGGCGTCCGCCCCGGTACAGAGGTGTTCATTTCACTACTGTCCGTGCGGACACGCACGCTGCTGTCCTGCGTGCGGAGGTTGCAGTCCTACTGGCGAAGGACGCAATCGACCCAGTCCCTCCAGCCGAGATGAAGTCAGGGTTCTACAGTCCCTACTACATCGTGCCCAAAAAGAGCGGTGGGTTAAGACCCATCCTGGACCTCAGAGCTCTAAATCGGTCCCTTCTCAGGCTGCCGTTCAAGATGCTCACGACGAAACACATGCTAACCTGCATTCGTCCCCAGGATTGGTTTGCAGCCATCGACCTGAAGGACGCGTACTTTCACGTCTCTATCCTTCCTCATCACAGACCCTTTCTTCGGTTTGCCTTCGAAGGTCGAGCGTATCAGTACAAGGTTCTCCCATTTGGCCTGTCCCTCTCTCCCCGCGTCTTCACCAAGGTCGCGGAAGCAGCCCTGGCCCCTCTTTGGCAGTCGGGGCTTCGCATTCTCAACTATCTCGACGACTGGCTTTTGGTAGCTCACTCGCGAGATCTATTGTGCGAGCAGAGGGACCTGGTGCTCCGGCACCTCAGCCATCTGGGCCTTCAGGTCAACCGAGAGAAGAGCAAACCCTCCCCAGTGCAGAGGATCTCTTTTCTCGGTGTGGAGCTGGACTCGATCAACATGACAGCCCGCCTTACAAACGAGCGCGCGCAGTCAGTGCTGAGATGTCTGGACTTATTCAGACACAAGACAGCGGTTCCTCTCAAAACTTTTCAGAGGCTCCTGGGGCATATGGCAGCTGCGGCCGCGGTTACGCCGCTGGGCTTGCTTCATATGAGACCGCTTCAGCACTGGTTACACGATCGAGTTCCAAGACGGGCATGGCACCGTGGCACACTTCGGATTGGCGTTTCCCCGCAGTGTCGCCGCCTTTTCAGTCCGTGGTCAGACCCTGTCTTCCTTCGGGCCGGAGTTCCCTTGGGGCAGGTTTCCAGGCATGTTGCGGTGCACACCGATGCCTCCACCACGGGTTGGGGTGCTATATGCAACGGGCAAGCAGCCTCGGGCTCCTGGACAGGACCTCAGCTGCAGTGGCATATCAATTGCCTTGAGTTGTTGACCGTGCTTCTGGCCCTTCGTCGCTTCCGATCGACGCTGCGCCAGAAGCACGTGCTTGTTTACACCGACAGCACCGCGACTGTGGCGTATATCAATCGCCAGGGCGGCCTTCGCTCACCTCGCATGTCACAACTCGCCCGCCGTCTGCTCCTTTGGAGTCAAACGTGGCTGAAATCGCTGCGTGCCATTCACATTCCAGGGGAACTCAACCGTGCAGCGGATCAGCTCTCACGGCAGTCCACCCACCCCGGAGAATGGTGACTCCACCCCGAGACAGTCCAGCTGATTTGGAGTCGATTCGGCCAGGCTCAGATAGATCTGTTCGCCTCCCCCGAAACCTCCCACTGCCAGCTCTTTTTCTCTCTGACCCAGGCTCCCCTCGGCAGAGACGCCCTGGCACACAGCTGGCCTCCGGGGCTCAAGTACGCCTTTCCCCCAGTGAGCCTCCTTGCACAGACCCTGTGCAAGATCCGGGAGGACGAGGAGAAGGTCTTGCTGGTCGCGCCATATTGGCCCACCCGGACCTGGGCCCTCATTTATCAACAGTGCGTAGAAAAGATTCTATATTTTGTCCAACGAATAAAATTTAGAATGTGCCTAAGTACAAGAAAATCCGCATTTATCAAACGTGCGCACACAGTTCTTACGCACATGAGTAAGCAATCATTGTTGATAAATACCACATGTGCGTAAGTACCATGCTCGTTCACATTCATGGTCATTAGCATTCGGAAACGCCTCCAATTAACCATATATGGTGACAACACTTCCCTTTAAAAATTAGGTGATTGTGTTTTTTTTCCTCACTGCAATAATGGCAAAGAGAGCAAAGAGGAGGAACTTCACAAACACAGAATTAGAGATACTTGTAAATGAAGTTGAATCCAACCAACAGATTTTGTTTAGTTCATTCACTGCAGGAGGAATTACAAATAAAATAAAAAATGCTGCATGGGAGAATGTCACCAATACAGTTAATTCCGTTGGGTCTGAGGAGAGAACTGTCCCAGAAAAGGACAGACAACAACGGAACTTTCCCCATTGGACAACCGCATAGCCTGCATCATCGGAGACACGGCTCTGTCCGAGATTACTAAGGACGGTGACACTGATGCTCTTGTGACAGAACAAAATGCATACATTTTATTTCAATGTGTAAACTGTTAATGAAATCATTCATAGGATGAATTCAATTAAATTAATGTGAACATGCGTTTCCTTAATAGCGACATCAGTTGTGCCTGAGGAGCTTGAGGAGCCGGGCCCATCCATTGCCCCTTCCATGCGCCGTGCGCCAAGAGTGCTGAGTGAGGCGGAGCTACAAAATCAAGAGCAAACAACAAAATCCATTAATGATCTAAAGGATCAACTGAGCAACATAACGAATGTATTGATTCAAATCAACGAGTCTCTGAAACAGATTGCCTCTTGCGCAAATACAATTGCTATTAAACCATAAACTGCTGCTATTAAACCATAAACCATCACCTGTAGAAGAAAAATAATTAATCCGTGGAGACGATTTTGCAATTCGTTCCCTCAGTTTATAAACCGTTCTCACAAATTCTTATACTGTTCCCTCAATTTAACAATTCGTGCCCACGGATTAACAAACCGTGCCCACGAATTTCCAATCAGTGCGCTCAGATTTTGTAAACCGTACCCTCGGATTTTGAATCCATACCCACAAATTCATAATCCGTGCGCACGCTTTCGCAATCCGTTCCCACAGTTTGTAAACTGCTCTCACGGATTTGTGGCCCCGCCCCCAAATTCAACCAGGACAGCTGTTTATATGCTGGATGCATTGTTTTGCATTTATTAAACTTTATTTCTCAGTAGGCAATATGGCTTGGTTATTAATGTAAAATAAACGATAAAAAGAAGCCTGTTTTGTAAGTGCGGTCATGGTACCAAAATAAAATAATAAGTGAAGAGCGCTGTTCAAACGGCTTTGTTTTATATAATCTTTTTCAAAATATAAATTGCCTGAATTAAAAAAAAAAAAAAAAAACGAATTTTGGAGAGGAGAAGGTAAAAAGCAATACAAAACAAATAATGTATAGTTTATGTTGCCATTCCTTTGCTCTCAAAAATGCAATGTAATAATCGGCCTTATTTAATAATAACATTAATAGTGCAGCATGCATCTAACTCTGGGTGAAAAGCTTATCATAATCACAAATCCGTGAGAGCAGTTTACAAACTGTGGGAACGGATTGCGAAAGCGTGCGCACGGATTATGATTTTGTGGGTACGGATTCAAAATCCGAGGGTACTGTTTACAAAATCTGAGCGCACAGATTGGAAATTTGTGGGCACGGTTTGTTAATCCGTGGGCATGAATTGTTAAACCGAGGGAACAGTTTAAGAATTTGTGAGTACGGTTTATAAACTGAGGGAACGAATTGCAAAACCGTCCCCACGGATTAATTATTTTTTTTCTACAGGTGACGTAAGGGGCTCTGTAGATTTCAGTTATTTGTTTCCACGAAGCTGCAAAACACAAAATGAAATTGCTGTAATGTTTCTGCACTCGACCAATGGTCAGACTTACCTAAAATGTCTGTATGATCCTCTGTCTTGTCTGAATGCCGGCGGCATTAGGAGGCGGCAGGGGCACTGCATAGGGCCGTCTGGTCTTGGGGGTTCCTGCAGAGGGATGCCCTGTCTGATGGCCAAGTTGTGTAGCACAGTGGTTCTCAATCCTGGTCCTGGGGGACCCCTGCTCTGCACATTTTGCATGTCTCCCTTATTTAACACACCTGTTGAGATCATCAGCTCGTTTCACGAGTTCGCCCTTACATCTAATCTGCTTGAGCGAGTATTAAGCATATTTTGGCGTGCTGTCCGGGGGAAGGGTTCCGGGCCGGAATACAGGCCGGACCCAGAGAACTCCCCCTGCTAGTGTAGGATAGAAACAGATTAGAAGTGGGGAGTAGGGGTGGAGGAGGGATGCCAAGAAACTGTCGCTGGATGGAGGTAAGACGGCTGGTAATATATAGAGGATGCGCTGATTGAATGATTGGTTAACCCTCAAAGACCGAGACAGCCGCCGGCGGCTAAAAATAACTATTGGTCTTAAATGTTTAATAACTTTTGAACCGCTAATCCAATTTGAATGCTTTAAAAAGTCTCGTAAAGTACAGAGTCTGCTCTTTTCAGTGATATCGCATTTGTCTAATTTGGATATTCAGAGGCTCCGTAGTAAGCATGATTACGTCATCACATTTCCTCAGCACTGATTCGTCAGATGAAATCAACACGTTTTGGTCCTCTGAGCCAAACAGGAACGATTGTTGATGCTTAGTCCCACCCCTGTGCCCCGATTGGTTCAAACTGTCATCTATTAAACCAATAAACATAGGTTTTGGTCTTTTGAACCACCGATTAGTATGTTTCTTTGCAGATCTGAACAGACGCAAAGTGAAAGCAAAGTGCGTCTTGCATGCATGAAAACAAACGCAAAATAACACATTTGCATGACAGCATTCTTTGAAAATGTACAGAAATACTCACGACAGAGCCCTTTGACATAAAACAAACCAAAAACAAGGATGAAACAACAGTAGATATCGGATAAAGCACTGGAATGTGGGTTTTCGGTCACTAGGCGATGTCCCGGTAAAATAGATTCCGACACAGACTACAGCCAGCAGATCCATCTATTTGGTTGTTATATTATGTAACTAATTATTATATAGTTTTTAAAGATTATTTGTACTATTTTTTCGGTTGCACTCTGTATATTTCTCTCTCATTTTGTGTGTAGTTTGTGAATAATTTGGATTGTTTATTTATTTTTTTGTTGCACAAGACAGTTTGTGCATTTTTTCTTGTGCTACTTTCTACACTATTTGTGTTTATTGTTCATCTTTTGGATTAAGAATATATTTATGAAATAGTAAATTATTTTTTACTGTGTTTTGCTATTATTTAACACTGTTTCTGCAATGACTTTACTCCTGAAACGTTTTTGGACAGATCTATATAGTCAATAAACGAAATGGGCCTGTTTTTCACTGAAAAGCACCTAAATAATATTGTAATAATTGGCTATAACTTGCTTGGGGAATGATATATATAGACCAAATTTTTGTTTGGAAGTGTAAAACACCTAAATACAAATTTTTAAAGAAAAAAATCTAAACTTCAGGAGTTTTTGTTTGAGTACACAGTAAAAAAACACCCAATTGTTGGTAGCGTTTTTTCCTAAAATTCTGGAAATTCACTAATTTTTAGAGAAAACAAAAGGAAATTTGTAATTTTAAATTAGCTAGACATAAAGTTCAAGTTCTTATGTTTATAATGATATATGACAATTGATGCTGACTGCTAGAATAGGTCTGAAAAACAAAGAAATATACAGGTGCCTCAGGTGCCCCAAAAATGTTCTAGGTCTTTAAGGGTTAAACAGGTTGCACCTGTGCCGAATGGGTTGATTATCTGATCGTGCTCCTCCTGAACCTTGTTTAATCAAACATCATTAGGAGAGAGATACATAAATTGAACTAATGAGCTGATGATTTCAATCAGGTGTGTTAAATAAGGGAGACATGCAAAATGTACAGAGCAGGGGTCCCCCAGGACCAGGATTGAGAACCACTGGTGTAGCACACTGCAAGCCATGATGATTTTGCATGCTTTTTCTGGCTGATACTGCAGTGTCCCTCCCGTGCTTGACAGACACAGCCATCGTTCTTTAAGCAGGCCTATTGCGCGCTCAACTGTGCTCCTTGATCGCGCATGGGCACGGTTGTACGCCTGTTCCTGCTCGGTCCTCGGGTTGGTTAGGGGGGTCATTAGCCATGGCTTTAGCGAGTAACCTTGATCACCTAATGATGAAATAGTTTTAAGTAATTGTACATAGCCCTACAATAGCATTTTAAACATGTTGTAGCCTTAAATTCACCAATGAGCCAGCCATCCTCAACAGCGCCTTCTTGGAGACGCACACCCCCAGAGCTATTCTGCAGAACGAACGAGTCGTGTGTTCCTCCAGGCCACCGCGCAACGACGTTTAATAACAACAAATTTGCATCACAAATTATTTGCACGTTAACAGAATGAAACCTTTTCTGTTTACATAATTAAATTCGTTGGTTGATGGTGCTTTTATGGCGATGTGGGTGCAGTCTATAGCTCCAATTATGTTTGGGAATCTAGCAATGGCATGAAAGTCCCGTTTAATTGCGGCTTGTTGAGGATTTCAATAAGGGAACTGGATGTAGGTTGGGGCCAAGGAAATAATTGTATCCAGCACTGCATGCATGATTCTACTCACTGATGGCTGGGATATACCACATATGTCTCCAACCTCACGCTGGAATGTGCCAGTAGCTAAAAATCCAATGGTGGACAGGAGTTGGATGTGCACAGAAATGTCTTTCCTGCGATTTGTTTCTCTCTCCAACACTGGTCCTAAATTACGACACAAATCCAGCTGTACATTTTTGTGAAAGCGGTACCAACTTATAAGCCACTCTGTGCTCTCGCCAAGCAGATCAGTGCGATCTTGGAAAACGCGCTCTCTGCGGAACGCATTGTTTCACAAGTCTTCCAATAACGCAAGATAAGCCATTGCACTGAGACAAATATATTTCACATCTGTCTTTTATAGGGTTTGACATAGGGGTCAAACCCTATAAAACCCCTATTTACTCGAACAGCGCCCCCAGCAAACAGAATGGTAGATACTTGGTAGTGACAGTGACACTGACAACGGGTAAATTAATAATTTTGTGTTGTAATAAAATATCGATATTGGCCGTTAGTGTATTGATTATTTATTGCGACAGAGAGCACAACAATATATTGCAATATCGATTTTTTTCCCACCCCTAGTTTTGACACCAATTAAGCACCGTGTTTAAAACTTGACAAATTATAAATTGAGTGTTTTAAAGGAAACACAGGACATATGTGGATTGCTTAATGCTTACAGTGACACTCTTAAATGCTTTTTATGTGTAGTGTCGCTATTCTACCACTAGATTATCTGCGTAAGCATGCTCAGAGGTGTGCTTATATTTACACACATTTCTACGTATAAGTACCACTTGGTGAATCCCACAATTTGCGTGAAATTGTTCTTACGCACTCACTACGCACAAATCTGTCCGTACGCACCATTGATAAATGAGGGCCCTGGTTCCCAGAACTCATTTCCCTCGCGGCAGCCCCTCCCTGGAAAATCCCCTTGAGGAAAGACCTTCTTTCTCAGGGGATGGGCACGATTTGGCACCCGCGCCCCGACCTGTGGAACCTTCATGTTTGGCTCCTGGACAGGACGCGTCAGACCTCGTCGGCCTTCCCCAGGCCGTGAGAAACACCATCATTCAGTCCCGAGCCCCCTCTACGAGGCAGGCTTACGCTCTGAGGTGGGGTCTCTTCGTTGACTGGTGCTCCTCTCGAGCTGAGGACCCACAGAGATGCACGATTGCAGTAGTGCTTTCCTTCCTGCAAGAGAAGTTGGAGCGCAGGCTGTCCCCTTCGACTCTCAAAGTCTACGTTGCTGCTATCGCAGCGTATCATGATGCAGTGGATGGAACATCCCTGGGTAAGCACCCACTGGTCGTGAGGTTCCTTAGAGGTGCCAGGAGACTTAATCCTCCCAGACCGCACCTCATACCCTCTTGGGATCTCTCCGTCGCCCTCCGTGGCCTACGGGACGCCCCATTCGAGCCACTTGCCTCAGTTGACCTGAAATTTCTGTCTCTTAAGACAGCGCTCCTGACTGCTCTGGCCTCCATCAAGAAGGTAGGGGACCTACAAGCTTTCTCTGTCAACGAAACGTGCCTTGAGTTCGGGCCCGGAGATTCTCACGTCATCTTGAGACCCCGGCCCGGTTATGTGCCCAAGGTTCCCACCACGTCCTTCCGCGATCAGGTGGTGAACCTGCAAGCTCTGCCCCCGGAGGAGGCAGACCCAGCTTCTGCGCTGCTCTGCCCTGTTCGTGCTCTGCGTAGTTACGTAGACCGTACTCGGCACTTCAGGCGCACCGAGCAGCTCTTTGTCTGCTTCGGAGGTCAGCAGAAAGGGAATGCTGTCTCCAAACAGAGGTTGGCCCATTGGGTGGTAGAAGCCATCTCCCTATCTTACTTATACCAGGGAGAGCCATGCCCCTTAGGTGTTCATGCCCACTCCACTAGGAGTGTTGCCTCATCCTACGCGTTGGCTCATGGCGCCTCACTAGCGGACATCTGTAGAGCTGCGGGCTGGGCGACACCCAATACCTTCGCTAGGTTTTACAACCTCCGCGTAGAGGCCGTATCCTCCCGTGTCTTAACATAAGACTTAGGCGAGCGGGAGAATGGCTGGTGTCGGCTTGCTGCGCCATTCCCAAAAAGGGATCCCTGCGCTATATCCCAGAATGTTCCCTCCGGCGAACCCTGGGTCCTCCGTGCCCCGCAGTCCGGCCTAGATGCGGAGTAGTCCCTGACTGTGATCCTGCCCGGGTCTCCTTCGCCCCGCAGGTTGTGGCTTAGTTTTTATTTATTCCAGCGGAGGAGACCGCTGTTTCCCTCGTGTATCCCTAAAAGCCTTTATGGATATATTGAATTATTCTCATTTCCACATGTAAAGATCCCATGTGCTCCGCCATCCCAACCCATGCTTCAGTACGTCTGGCATCCCTGGAAAGGCCCCCTTATTGGGCCTCAGGGCGTTGGGATGGTTACGTTACAATACCGCCTGCGGTCACGTCTGGAGAAGACTTGCCGGCACGTGGGGTTGTGCGTAACGCGGCGTCAGGGTCGTGGCCTTTTCCATAGGGCTAGTTCCCATGTAACGTCGAAGTGATTCGACTGAAGGGGAACGTCTAGGTTACGAAGGTAACCCTCGTTCCCTGAAGGAGGGAACGGAGACGTTACATTCCCCTGCCACGACCTGACGTCGCGCTGACGCCGGCTCGATCGGCTCTTCAGCAAAAGCCTAACTGAGTGATGCGCGCGGCCATCTTATATACCCGTATGTACGGGGGCGTGGCCGGCGCGCACGTCCACTCGCCAATTTGCAATTGGCCTTTTTATATAAGGCTCAGAGATGATCGGTCTCTCAAGCGAGATCCCATGTAACGTCTCCGTTCCCTCCTTCAGGGAACGAGGGTTACCTTCGTAACCTAGACGTTCTTAAAGGGACAGTTCACCCAAAAATATAAATTGTCATAATACCGTAAATCCTCTAATACAGGCCCGGGCCTTTATTTTACTCAAGCACATGGCGGTCCAGGCCTTTATTAGAAGGAGGCCAGAATTAGAGGCAGGCCTCAATTTCTATTTGACCAAAATGAGCTACCAGTATAATAAAAAAACAAGATTTTGTGTCTATTTGAACCTATAAAATACTAGGTTAATTTATTGAAAACGTACATTTACCATAACATGGTATGCATATAGAACATTAACAACAAATACCGGTATTTCTGGTTAATTTCCAGTATAGAAATATGGTAGCAAACGTAGCAAACATACCTGTAGTGCAATGTAAACGCTTGGTGATAATTAGGTTATTAATTCATAACAAAAGGTAACAAACACCTTATCACTCCAAAGTTTAACCATTCGTTTCTCGTTTGGTTTGAAGTAAAAACAAAAGTCCTCCAATTCTGTTTAATCCTAGTCCTCATCAGTTTCCTCCTCCTCTTCATCTACAACAAGTTCATTATTGTACAGTTCCTCTTCGTCCTCCTCATGTTCTGCTGCACGTCTGTTCTCATCCTCGCGCAGGCGAGCAGCAGTCAGGGCCTGTCGTCCAGAAGCGCAGGGCTGTAAAGAACGATACATTTTGGCAGAGATTACAATAATTTGGATTTGGTTTGTACTGTTAATACTCATGTTCAGTAAAATACATCATGGAATCAAACAAAATTGTAACTTCATAAAATCATTTATTTTTCACTTCTGCCAACAGTGTTTGAAATGTTTTAAATTTCCAACATTGAGTCCATAAAACAAATAACAGCTTGACATCCAACAGACTCCACTGAACACCTCTCTCTCTCTCTCTCTCTCTCTCTCTCTCAAACAGAGTTTACGTACATATTAAACTTTGTTACATTTTTTTTATGACCCACATAAATTTTTGAATAAAAAGGAAATGCATTAAGCTAGAAGAACTTTTTTAAAGCAGAAACATTGAAATATTGTTTGTGCAGATATCCATACAACAAATTATTCTGGGGGCCATGAAATTTTGATAAAAGTTATCGAAAATGCTGGAGAAAAAAAAAACACTGGTGGTGAAAGAGTTAAGGGGAGTGTTGGAGGAGAATTGTAACATCATGATTCTCCCAATTTCAAATCCAGGCATTTCAGAAGGGTAGAAAAGTATAATTAATATTTTATACTGGGGTGTTAGTTTTGAGTTCTGAAACTCAATGTAGAATAACCTCTTGTGTGTAAATATCAAGAACATTTTGATTCTCTATTTTATGACCATTTTAATGTCATTATTATTTTTCCTAGGTCGGTAGACAGTTAGTCGAAAGAGAGATGTTAACTGTGCGCCGGCATATGTGCCACCGTCAGGAAACAGCAGAGGCTTTTTATGAAGCTCAACATAGTCTGGACCAGGCTTTTCAGGCCTGCAAATTGACTGAAAAGGCTATAAATATAACTGCACAAAATGAACAGGTAAGAAATGAAAGTGCACAATATAATGCTATAAATAGGTCCTATATCAGGCCTAAAATCTTAAATTCCTAATTCCTGCATGCATAGTGAAAAATGATCTTCCTCAGTATTCCCAGGTAAAAAAAAGTGCACTAAAATACACTTTATTTAAGTATACTTAGTACACTTTTCAGTAATGTACTAAAAGTGCTCTATTTTCGCACACTAATTTTGTACTTATTGTACTAAAAAATAGTATTAAGTATATGTTAAGATAAACTTAATACCATCTAAGTGTACTCAACTGTGCTATTTTGAGACACCATGAAATTGAACTAAAATGTGCTTTTAACATACTATATCTGTATTAAAAAAAATATATTTAGTTACAACTAGAAATACACTTGAACCCTACTTTTAAACATTTATAAATATATTTATGACTAATTTAAAGTATAACAATAATATATTAAAAGAATATACAAAGTGTGAAAAAAGTGTGCTAAAATACACACTAACACTTAAACTGATGCTCGCAAAAGTTTGTGAAAACCCGGACTGGGTCGGAGAAATGACAGAGACTGCATTTATGCCTCAAAAGGGGCAAGTAATATTCAATTTAGTACCACTTATCCTGCGGTTGGTTGAGGCTGTTGACTAAATCCCGGTTTTTCTGTCCCTGTTCTGGTGCATTGCGAGAGGGAACGTTGCTTCGGAAGGGAATTCTCACCCACTTCGACTTTTGGAGGCTGGTTGAGGAAGGCAGCACTCCTGTGTTGGCGGTGGTCAGATGACGACGATGTTGCTGAATGTGACGAGTCGGCTGCCTCCCCCTAACTTTCATCATCAGCCCGTCCCTTATTCGCCGCCCTTCACCAGGGTGTGTGAGAGGAGAGGGGCCAAAACTTCCCCCCTTTTGGACACTTTTGTTTTATTTTGTGTTTAATAAAAGCATCTCTGAGGCCTGACGTCACACCCACTGTGTCCGTCGTTTGCTCCTCCCGCCACATTCCCTATAAAGATGATTTGGGGCAATGTAAGCACTGTAAAGGGAATGATTAGGAAACATTTTTCCTTTTGTGAACACCATGAGTAATATTTTACATGCAATGATGAACTAAATAAGTACAATGATATGTCCTCAACGAACATTTGTTATAATAGACAATGGAGAGTTTTTAGTTTTTCCTTGGTATAAAAAGGTAAGAACAAACTGAACATATAAAAAATACATTTTCCTTGGCTGTATGTTTTTAACTTTTATATTTTGGGAAAAAAAACTATAAAGGGTAAGTTCACCCAAAAATGAACATTTGTAATTATTTATTCACTCTCAGGACATTTAAAAAAAACCTAAGAAATGTTATATTCAGGACAAAAATTAAGATATTTAAAAGAAGCTGTCAGAGTTCAGTCTTTACATTAAAAACAGTTCATCCTAAACTTTCAAGCTTCAAAAATATACATGTTAAAAAAAAAAAGTTATCCATGTGATTCCAGAGGTTTCATCCCAATTTTATGGAATATTGTGAACACTCGTCGTAGTCGTCGTCGCTTTGTAAAAATGCAAATCTAAATCGAAGGCATTTTGTCATAGAATTTTTTGGCACATAAAAAGCAATTCAGATCACTTCATACAATTGGGATTAGACCACATGAATTATAGAGGTCGACCGATGTATCGGTTTTGCCGATTAATCGGCACCGATAGTTGATTGGCCGAACTATCGGTTATCGGCAAAAATCCATGCCGATGGTTTTTCCGGGTTGCATTCTTTGCTGAAGCGGCTCACGCTCCGCTGTCATAGAGTATGAGAGGTTAAGCCCCAGACCAATGTTTACAGTTTTTCTCAATTGCTTAAACACATTTCTTGAAATTATGCCTCTTATTAGCGAAACTCTAAACACAAATCCACAACTCCTAACTCATTTCCCCAAACTTCCTATACTGAGGTCAAAATGAAGCTCTCCACTCAAAACAATTCAATCTTGCTGAAAAACCAAACTTTGCTTTCAGACATGACACACAAATCCTCAAATACAAACACACTACAACACAGTTTTACACACTGATGAGATAAATTCAAAACAATACTACAAAAACAATACAAATAAAAAAAAATTCACATGATGTACACAACAAATCTATTCCTTTGCAAGTGTTTTATTCCTTAATTTATTGTACTGTAGAGTACAAAACAGCAAAAAAACAACAAAATAATTATTCTGCCCAGCATCCTGTCTTTGGTCTGGGACAGGCCAAAGAACCTCTTCAGCATCACAGGCTAAATTAGCCCTGGCCAGGCAGCAGGGGTAAAATCCTCTTGCATGCCCGATCCAACCCTGGCACTCATCAACTAAAATATATGAGACTGCTTGTTTTCTTGCCCTTGCTCTTCCTCTGTCTCTTCCATGTTGTTGTCATCATCGTCCTCCTTCTTCTCCTCCTCTTCCTCTTTCACCTCCTACTCTTCCTCTTCAAAATTACACATTACTGTATGTGGAATATTGATTGAAAAAGACTGGATAGGATTCACAGTTACACTTGTACTAGTGGTCTGACAAAAAAAAAAAAAAAAAATAATAAAAGCACACAATGTCATTGTGAAACAATGAAAAAGAGAAATATGGGCACAAAGGTGAAAATAAAAATAAGAAAGTCCACTGTCAGAATTTGTAACTCCTGTGTTGTCCTCTGTCTATATATGCTTTCTAATTGAAGGTTCATGAGCTGTACCTTTGATCTATTTCAGAGAACTGCTTTATCATTGGTTGATCTATATTATCTACATTAGTGAAAGTCAAGATTCACTTGAATAATTCATGGCAAATTTACAAAAAAGTCTAATAGAAATGTGTAGAATATATGATTGACAATTTAGGACAACTAGATCAAAAATTTTGCATTTAGGTAATGATTTATATGATGAGCTAATGACTTGATGTTTTGAGGGGTAAGACTATTGCACAGAGAACTACAGTATATAATACATTTTGAGCAACATGACAATAGCAACTGATAATGTAGGAAACTGCAGACAAATGTATATTTCATTTCTGATCTGAGAAATGCACCAAAGTGACTGAGAAAAACTTTTATCCTTTTATCTCCATCGAAGTTTCTGATTGGTGTGAAAAAACGTCTAGGTTACGTAGGTAACCCTCGTTCCCTGAAGGAGGGAACGGAGACGTTACATGGGAATTCGCTTAGAATCCAATCATCTCTGAGCCTTATACAAAAGGCCAATGAAAATTGGCGAGTGGCATTTGCATGACGCGCCACGCCCCGTACATACGGGTATAAATAGCGACGTCATGCGCCAGTCAGACAGGTTCTTCGCTGAGGAGCCGGATTGAGCCGGCGTCAGCGCGACGACAGGGACGTGGCAGGGGATGTAACGTCTCCGTTCCCTCCTTCAGGGAACGAGGGTTACCTACGTAACCTAGACGTTCCCCTTCAGTCGAATCACTTCGACGTTACATGGGAACTGACCCTATGGAACAAGCCACGTCCCTGCGCCGCGTTACGCAACGACCACGTGCCGGCAGGCGGACGTGTCAACAGGCGGACGTTAACGTAACCTTCCCAACGCCCTGGGGCCCGAGAAGGGGGGTCCCCAGGGATGCCAGAAACTGAAGCAGGGTTGGGGGGGCGGAGACATGAATTCTGTTCATGTGAAAATAAGAAATTCAATATATCCATAAGGGGGTTTTTAGGGATATACGAGGGAAACAGAGGCCTTCTGGTTGACCCCTGGAAAAATATGAGAAAAATAGCCACAACCTGCGGGGCGAAGGAGACCCGGCAGGAGCACAGTCAAGAACTACTCCGCGTCTAGCCCGGACTGTGGGGCAGGAGGACCCAGGTTCGCCGGAGGGAACAACTGGGAGATAGCGCACGGATCCACGTGGGAATGGCGCAGCAAGCCGACACTAGCCGTCCTCCCGGTCACCTGTCAGAACTCGGGAAGAGACGGCCTCTAAGCGAAGGTTGTAAAACCTGGCAAAGGTATTTGGTGTCGCCCAGCCGGCAGCTCTGCAGATGTCCGCTAATGAGGCGCCATGTGCCAACGCGTAGGAAGATGCAACACTCCGTGTGGAGTGGGCATGCAAGCCTAAGGGGCAAGGCTCTCCCTGATATAAGTAAGACAGGGAGATGGCTTCTACCACCCAATGCGCCAACCTCTGTTTGGAGACAGCATTCCCTTTCTGCTGACCTCCGAAGCAGACAAAGAGCTGCTCGGTGCGTCTGAAGTGCCGAGTGCGGTCTACGTAGGTGCGCAGAGCACGGACTGGACACAACGATGCTATAGCTGGGTCTGCCTCCTCCAAGGGCAGAGCTTGCAGGTTCACCACCTGATCGCGGAAAGGCGTGGTGGGAACCTTGGGCACATAGCCGGGCCGGGGTCTCAGGATGACGTGAGAATCGCCGGGCCCGAACTCCAGGCACGCTTCGTCGACAGAGAAAGCTTGCAGATCCCCCACCCTCTTGATGGAGGCCAACGCAGTCAGGAGCGCTGTCTTTAATGACAGAAACTTAAGCTCAACTGAGGCGAGGGGCTCGAAGGGAGGTCCCCGCAGGCCCTGGAGGGCGACGGAGAGGTCCCAAGAGGGTACGAGGCGCGGTCTGGGAGGATTGATCCTCCTAGCGCCTCTGAGGAATCTCACGACCAGAGGGTGCTTCCCTAGGGATGATCCATCCACTGCATCGTGATGTGCGGCAATAGCGGCAACATACACTTTGAGAGTCGAAGGGGACAGCCTGCGCTCCAACTTCTCTTGCAGGAAGGAAAGCACTACTGCAATCGTGCATCTCTGAGGGTCCTGTTCTCGTGAGGAACACCAGTCGACGAATAGACCCCACCTCAGTGCGTACGCCTGCCTTGTAGAGGGGGCTCGGGACTGAGTGATGGTTTCTACCACGGCCTGTGGAAGGCCGGCGAGGTCTGAAGCGTCCCGTCCAGGAGCCAGACGTGCAAGTTCCATAGATCGGGACGTGGGTGCCAGATAGTGCCCATCCCCTGAGAAAGAAGGTCCTTCCTCAAGGGGATTTTCCAGGGAGGGGCTGCCGCGAGGGAATTGAGTTCTGGGAACCAGGTCCTGGCAGGCCAGTATGGGGCGACCAGGAGAACCTGCTCCTCGTCCTCCCTGATCTTGCACAGGGTCTGTGCAAGGAGGCTCACTGGGGGAAAGGCGTACTTGGGCCCCGGAGGCCAGCTGTGGGCCAGAGCGTCCCTGCCGAGGGATACCTCGTTGAGGGAGAAGAACTGCTGGCAGTGGGAGGATTCGGGGGAGGCAAACAGATCTATCTGGGCCTCCCCGAAATGCCTCCAAATCAGCTGGACTGTCTCGGGGTGGAGTCGCCATTCTCCAGGGAGGGTGGACTGCCGTGAGAGCTGATCGGCTGCACGGTTGAGTTCCCCCGGAATGTGAATGGCACGTAGCGATTTCAGCCACGTTTGACTCCAGAGGAGCAGACGGCGGGCGAGTTGTGACATGCGACGAGAGCGGAGGCCGCCCTGGCGGTTGATATAAGCCACAGTCGCAGTGCTGTCGGTACGCACAAGTACGTGCTTCTGACGCAACGTCGGTCGGAAGCGACGAAGGGCCAGAAGCACAGCCAGCAACTCGAGGCAATTGATGTGCCACTGCAGTCGAGGTCCTGTCCAGGAGCCCGAAGCTGCTTGCCCGTTGCACACAGCACCCCAACCCGTGGTGGAGGCATCCGTGTAAACCACGATGTGCCTGGACACCTGCCCCAGGGGTACTCCGGCCTGGAGAAAGGCAGGGTCTGACCACGGGCTGAATAGGCGGCGACACTGCGGGGAAACGCCAATCCGGAGTGTGCCACGGTGCCATGCCCGTCTCGGGACTCGGTCGTGTAGCCAGTGCTGAAGCGGTCTCATATGAAGCAAGCCCAGCGGCGTTACCGCGGCCGCAGCTGCCATATGCCCCAGGAGCCTCTGAAAAGTTTTTAGAGGGACCGCTGTCTTGTGCCTGAATAAATCTAGACATCTCAGCACCGACTGAGCGCGCTCGTTGGTGAGACGGGCTGTCATGGAGACCGAGTCCAGCTCCACACCGAGAAAAGAGATCCTCTGCACTGGGGAGAGTTTGCTCTTTTCTCGGTTGACCTGAAGGCCCAGGCGGCTGAGGTGCTGAAGCACCAGGTCCCTCTGGTCGCATAGCACCTCTCGAGAGTGGGCTATCAGAAGCCAGTCGTCGAGATAGTTGAGGATGCGGAACCCTGACAGCCAAAGAGGGGCCAGGGCCGCTTCCGCAACCTTGGTGAAAACGCGAGGAGAGAGGGACAGGCCGAATGGGAGAACTTTGTACTGGTATGCTCGACCCTCGAACGCAAACCGAAGAAAGGGCCTGTGGCGAGGAAGAATCGAGACATGGAAGTACGCGTCCTTCAGGTCGATGGCTGCAAACCAATCCTGGGGACGAATGCATGTGAGCATGCGCTTCGTCGTGAGCATCTTGAACGGCAGCCTGAGAAGGGACCGATTCAGGACTCTGAGATCCAGGATGGGTCTTAACCCACCACTCTTTTTGGGCACGATGAAGTAGGGACTGTAAAACCCTGACCTCATCTCGGCTGGAGGGACAAGCTCGATCGCATCCTTCGCCAGTAGGACTGCGACCTCTGCACGCAGGACAGCGGCGTGGGTGTCTGAGTGGACACGAGTGTGAAGGACACCTCTGTACCTGGGCGGAGCTTTGGCGAACTGAATCGCATAGCCGAGACGTACCGTCCGTATCAACCACCGCGAGGGGCTGGGGAGCTGAAGCCAGGCCCCCAAGCGCCTCGACAGGGGTGTCAAGGGAACGTTGACCGACGTGACCGTGGTGGGGCAGCCTAGGGGGGGAACAGGAAGGGGAGACAAGCTGCTCTGAGCAGGGCCTACCTTCTTCCCAGGTTCCCGCGCTGGCGAAAGACAGCTCCGAGTCCGGCTCCGAGAGGGCATCCTGGTGCCGCCCGGAACGGGAACACGGGGCCGAGGCCCCGGAGGTGAAGGAAATTGCTCTTTTAATGAAGTTGTGGGTACCGCCGACCCGTGGGCCGGCGGCAGCGTTAAAGTGCACAACAACCCCCGGCCCTCCAGCGGGAGCGGGGACGTAGATGTTCTCGTCCCCTGAAGAACAAACTTCTCCACCTCCGGGTTGCCCGCGTCAGGGACGTTTCGCGGCTCTTTTGCGGGTGTTCTTTGCAGGTCCCTGAGAGGCGGGCGGCGCCGCTCGACCGCTCGGGCCGGCTCGACGTCGGGCCGTCTCCTTCTTGGGTTCAGCAGGCGACGGAGCAGGTTTGGTGGGGGCCGCGGGGGGGCGCCCTCGGCGACGAGCGGGGGGAGGCTGAGCCACCGGCGGCGGGATGGGTTTAGACTCGCGGCGGGGCAAGATGTGTTGAATGGCCTCCCTCTGCTTCTGGACTGCCGAGAACTGCTGGGCAAAGTCCTCGACAGTGTCGCCGAATAGGCCACTCTGGGAGATAGGAGCGTCAAGAAAGCGAGCCTTGTCGACGTCTGCCATCTGGGCCAGAGTGAGCCATAGGTGTCGATCCTGGACCACGGCTGTGGACATCACCTGACCAAGGGAACGCGCCGTGACCTTCGTCGCCCGTAGGGCGAAGTCGGTGGCGGCGCGGAGTTCTTCCATAACCCCCTGGTCGGGACCACCCTCGTGCAGCTGTTCCAGGGCCTGGGCCTGATAGACTTGGAGGATCGCCATAGCATGCAGGGCGGTGGCGGCCTGTCCAGCGGCGTGGTAAACGCGGCCCGCAAGGGCGGACGAGCGCTCGCACGCCCTGGACGGGAGATGCGGACGATCCCTCCAGGTGGCAGCGCCGCGTGGGCACAAGTGCACCGCCACAGCGCGCTCGACCCGGGGAATCGCCGCATACCCCCTGGCCGCCCCGCCATCGAGGGTGGTGAGGGGAGAGGAGCTGGGGCGGGGCCGTGATGAGAAGGGGGCCCGCCAGGATCTCGTCAGCTCCTCGTGCACCTCCGGGAAGAATGGGACCGAGGGGGGGCGAGGTGGAGCCGCGGGGGCCCTCCCCAGGAACCAATCATCCAGCCTAGAAGGATCGGCCGGGGGCGCCTGGGGCACCTCCAAACCGATCCCCCTGGCGGCCCGGAGGAGCATAGTCGATAGCTCGACGTCCACCTCAGACGGAGCGGCCACCTCTGGAGGGGGCCGCGCCGCCGAAGCGTCCGCCTCGCCAACCGACTCTCCCTCTGATGCTGCGGTCGACATCTCATCCTCCGCAGGAGCACCGAAGGAGACGCTCAGCCCGCTGGGCGGGGAAGCGTACTGCTCCGGGAACTCGACGGGACCACGCTGTGTGACAGAAGACCGCAGGGCTTTCTGGGCCGGCGGTGCGTTCTGCACGGTGACAGTTAAGTCCCCCCCGCGTCTCGCCGCGGTGGCCGAAAAGCATTGACGGCTTAACGACGGACCGCGAGAGGAAGACGGGGGGAGCCGCCTCGCGAACGAGCGGCGGGACTTCAGCGTGCTCATGGTCATGCATTCGCAATGAATGCATTCACCATCCATGAACGCTGCCTCAGCGTGCTCACTCCCCAAACACGTGAGGCAGTGATCATGTCCGTCCGCAGGAGGGAGGAAACTACCGCATCCTGAAGCGCACGGCCGAAAAGCCATTCTGAAAAGAACGTCTTACGGCCGCGAGAAATTGCTCTTTTAGCTCCCGGTCTGCCCAGGGAAAAAGCCGCGGGGCGGCTGTGCACTCAACGGGACTTTCTCGCTGGAATGCAGTGCGGCTGTAATGGCCGTGAAAACGGCAGCCCGCAGGAGATCGCTGACGGCTGCCAAACAGAAAGCTCTTTTAGTCTCGGCAGCACGTCAGGAGAGAGAGCAGGAACTCTTTTTTGGAAGAACTCTTTGTTGTTTGCTGTAGAAGTCTCGTAGAGAGAAATAGCAGGCTCAACATCAGACGGATCTGAAGCGAAGAAGCTGTCTGACTGGCGCATGACGTCGCTATTTATACCCGTATGTACGGGGCGTGGCGCGTCATGCAAATGCCACTCGCCAATTTTCATTGGCCTTTTGTATAAGGCTCAGAGATGATTGGATTCTAAGCGAATTCCCATGTAACGTCGAAGTGATTCGACTGAAGGGGAACTGTAATACATAATACATTTTGAGCAACATGA
This sequence comes from Garra rufa, assembly GCF_049309525.1. NCBI lineage: Eukaryota > Metazoa > Chordata > Actinopteri > Cypriniformes > Cyprinidae > Garra > Garra rufa. Next base: position 26,099,820 of record NC_133363.1, on the reverse strand, counting down.
CAAGAGACTAGATGATGTGGATGTTGAACAAGTAGTTTTGACAATTTCATTTCTGATCTGAGAAATGCACCAAAGTGACTGAGAAAAACTGTAAGCTGACTTTGGCTCTTTTATCTCCACCGAAGCTTCTGATTGGTGTGTGCTAAATTTTGAGTCCTAGTGTTTCCAGTTGGGTAATTGTGTGCTAATTGAGCTCAAACTTCGCAGACTTGAGTGAACAATATTGAATGCTTGTGCTTTCTAAATGACCACATGGTGTAAGCACTGAGAAATGTAGGGATTTGTGTGTAGAGTTTTGAAGTAACAGTTCACCAAATTTAACTCATGTGTCAAAGCAGGGAATAGTGTTTATTGTTTAGGGAAATGGGTGTGCTTTTTCAAAAATGGCGTAATAGTTTTGAAATTTTAGTTCAAAAGACTGGTTATAGTGTTTTAGCAATTGAGAAAAACTGTAATGCCAGGATTGTTACCATATATTTGTATTGATTTATATCCAGCTGTTCATATTTTTAGCCAGCAAAGTTGCAGATTTAAAGACATGAGAAAGCAAACTGTGTTCATTCAGCCGACAAAATCAGTCACAGCGCGCCTTAGTTTTACATTACACATCTGTCCCACATCGTTCATAAAGACTTGACCCTGGGCTGGAAAATTAAGTATTGTGCATTTAAGCAAACTATTTGTATTTCTGTAGCTCTAATTAAGTCTGTATGCTTAATATAGAGCTATAATTTATGTTTTAGCCTTTTCTTCAGGCCGTTGAAGCATGGTGAGTTTGCATCTTGTTACGCACTTTATTTCACAATGCCATTTTCCTGTTCCTATTTGATTTTAATAACTGATCAACACAAATATCTATTAAAAATTAAGATAAAAATAATACAAAACGAAATTCGTTAAAGAAGGGATTTTCCACAAATAAAAACGTACGAAGTGGTCAAAAATTGTGTCTGACCCTCTCCAATTCTCCTGGCGTATTGCCGTCCAATTCATACCACGTCCTTTATGACATTTACAAATTACACAAACTTCTTTCGTAATTAACATATTAAACTGAAACAAAACAAAAACAAATCATATTTAAACATAAATGTAAAACAGAAGAGAAATTGTTTCTGAAATGGCTGCAATATAGATTGCACTTTCTCTTTCCGTTTCATGTTTAAACTAACCTTTGCCGCTTTTTGATCATTCTTGAAGTAAACATTTGCCCGTTTGGTGATTAAATAAACTGTTTTAGATTTATGCTTGAACTATACAACGCGTCCTGTGTGTGTGTGATACCTGCAAGTTGTCCGCGCAACACAGCGCTGCACTTTTGTTCGGTTTCATTAAGGGTGGGTGAAAAATAGATTCTCAGACGCATCTCAATCCTCTCTTCAATGAGCGTGTGTTTTTCCCGCATATGGCACGCGTGCGCGCCAGAAACGCGGCTGGCTTCATTGCACAGAATTTCCACAGTGAGCTAATAAGTGTGTATTGTTTGACCGTGTGAGCTATCAATCGCAGTTTTTGACTTTACATGTGCCTTCATTTCTGCCGTTTGTAATGCAGTAGATGCACTGACAGACTTTCAATTGCTCTTTGTGTTTGTTCGTCCTAAAAAGCTTGATTGCAGATGCGGTTAAATGCACTTGGATTTTCAAATACTTTTATACGAAACTGATGTACACACAGTCAGTTATGTTTTCAGAGCAGGACAAAATATCTGATACATCGAAATAGATCTGCATTCGTTTGAATGCAGCCTGTTAAAGCAGCCACTGTCTGATCTCATCAGTAATAATCAAACGAAAAAGAAAAAAACAATAACTATTTCTGTAAACTTGCCGACACTTAAAGAACACTAATTTTAAATAAGTAATTGTTTTAAAAAGTAGCCTGCTTATATAATAAAAAAATGTTAAAATTTAAAGATTCCCACCCCTTTACAATGAGCCCATTTGTAACATCAACTAAGATTGATGAAAGCTGTAGAATAGAAGTCGTCACCTTGGAATTATAAGGTTCTATCTGACATTTTTGTCAAAATTGAGTTATTCACATATTCTTATTCTGTGACAACTTATTTACATTATGTGATGGTTTTTTAAAAGTTGTGTACATTTTAGGACTTTTTATTTAGAAAAGAAAAAGGTTCTATCTACAAAGTCGAACTATAATTTGGCTCTATAAGGTTCTATCTGTGAGCCAATCAGCACTTCGAATGCAAACAAGAGGACCAATCAGAATCAACTTTCTTTGTCATGTCACCCGGACTGCTCCATAACAGCAGGAAATATTACACGTAAAACAACAGTAATTACACGTCTTTAGAATTAATAAGTGCAATTCACATTTAATCCTCAAAGTGGCACTGTTTAAAACATAATGATGGCCTGATTTTTTTTACTCATAATTACCGCTACCGGCATTATATACATTACCGGCATAAAACAAACAATAGTATCTGCAACTGGCTTGAATGGCTTTACTGCAGAGCAAATGCATAATGTAAAGTACATAATGAAATATAAGTGTCACTGTCGTTTGATGGTGAATGTGGTCAACAGCGATCAAACTGTTACTATTAAAGATATTGAAAACGATAGTCATATTCGAATATGGTTGAATATGGCTTTTAGTGAAATAAAGTCCCGGTCAGATGGATTAGAGTAGCTGCTTTTTTTTTAAACTGTTTCTGCAATAATGTCTTTAATTACCTACTATAATCATAAAATTAACATCTGCTCTGGACAAAATATTCAGCACTGCTTTTTATGCCTAACTTAAGAAAAAAATATTTGTCCTATAAATAAAATAAATGTGATAAAGAAAGCATTAAATTGACCTTTCTCATACATGTTGACACATTGTTACAACAGTAATTTATGTTCTAAAACAAATTGTAAGTAAACTACTTTTATTTCTTGAAAATTGTTGCTTTAATTAATGTTTTGCGAGATAGAACCTTATAATTCCAAGCAGAAAACGACTTTTTAGAATTAGAAGGTTCTATCTGCATTTGACCTGTTCCCTAAATCCCCATTTAAAAATTTGAGAGGATTTTGATATTGTACATTTAGAATACATTTAGGGTCTCTGTCATTCTCATGTAGGAAAGAGACTTGTTCCCCATATCGTTTTTGCTATATAGAATGCAAAAACTTTGAAGCTCAATATCTCAAAACCACTCGGAACGCAGATAGAACCTTATAATTCTAAGGTGACGTAGTGTTGTTCCTTGTTAAAGTGTTAATTTCAACATTTACTGATATATTGTTAAATTTCGAAGTTCATTTTGTTAACATTAATGAACTATGAAATAACTTTAATGATCAATTTATAATTAATATTAATATTTTTATTCATTTACAAAGTATGGTTTAGTATTTATTTTTTTAAATCGTAGAGCACTATTTTAGTTGCCCTTCAATATCCATTTTCAAAATCTATCGGTTAATTAATCGGTATCGGCCAGTGTGGTCCAACCTAGCTATCGGTATCGGTAAAAACCAATATCGGTCGACCTCTAATGAATTACTTCAATGTTATGATTTTTTTTAAGTTTAAAAGTTTAGGGTGAACAGATTTTCAGGAAAGTGAAAAGAATGTCTCCTTCTAAATGTCTTCATTTGTGTTCTAAAGATTAACAAAATTTTCATTAAAAAAATTATAATAATTTTTGGGTGAACTAACCCTTTAAGAGGAAAATACAATGAAACCAAATCTAAGGAAAGGCAACTGACCTTTTTTTGAAAACACTTAGAACTTATTTCCCAAGGTGAATGCTTATGGGAAGGCTGAGATACCTGTATTTTACTGTACTTTTCTTCTTATGGAAGAAATGCGGTTTTTGATTAAATATTTGACTGCCTCCCAGTCTCAATTTCCTAAAACTTGAGCTTCCTGCATCAATGCAATGCTGACAGTCCATTTTCCTTGGAACTTGGTTCCTCACAATGAATTTCCTTGGATGCTTTCAACTGCAGAACATTCATCTGCTGACCAGCTTCTTTTGACTGCAGTCTGTTTGCCTAAGTATACATAAAACAGAAGACAAGGAAATATTGTTGTGCTCAGACAAAGGCTATTTGTAAGTCCAGGTGCATAAAAACCAATTAAGTATGAAAGAAGCTGTAGGTAGTTCGCACTCTGAAAAAACTAGACAAAGTCTTTAACAAAATACTTTGTCTAGTTTTTTCAGAGTGCGAACCACCTACAGCTTCTAAGTATACATAAAAATAAAATAAAAAAAAGATTAGTTGAAATGAAAGAAAAAAATAATCTGAAAGACAGACAGCTAGATGACATATGGACTTAAAAAAACAACAACAATTAGAGTGTTAGTCTGTTGGAAGACCATCACAATAAAACGTTAGTGGATATTAAGTAGACTCTAGTAAGAGTTAGTTGACATGTAGGTGCAACATTAGTGTCAACATAATTTTCAAAAGGACCATCAAAATAGTCTTACTGTCACACCCCCGGACTTCCATGTTGGTTTCTCCCATCTATTCCCCCCGCAGCTCTGTGTATTTTGGTTCATCCCTCATTGTCTGCACCTGTGTTTGTAATCAGTCTGTGTATTTAGGTGTGTGTTTCTCCTCATTCTCTGTCCGTCTTTAATTGTTACTACTCCGTGTTCCTGTTTTCCATTGGATTTATTAAATACTCTTACTTTTATTACGTCGTTGTTTGTGTGTTCCTGCCTGAAACGTGACAGAAAGACCGACCAATACAGTTTTTTTTGCGTTTTCCACCCCGTTTTGTTTATCGTTTGTTTTACAGTCTTTTTGTTTCGGTTGTGTTTCCCCCATGGATTTCTTACTCTGTCCAGAATTCATCCTCCTCCGGCTGAAGCAGGGGGATCTACCGCTCGAGGGATTTACAGTCATGTTCTAGCTTGTAGCAAACACCACCAGCTACCCGGACGACGCGCTCTGTGCGTTCTATGACGCAAGCCTCAACGCGTCATGCAGAGCGCCGTCGTCCGAGGACGGCCCTCAAGCGGATTTTGCCGCGTTTGTGGAGTGGACACTGGACACTGTTCCGTGGATAATCTCGCCAGTGCCACTTCCGGACCCAGAGCCCAGCCAGCCACCCCGACCTGCGGATTATGAGCCCATCGTAGAAGGAAAGCCCGAGCCCGGAGCGACAGCAGTATGGAGCGCCGACGGGGTCATAACTTCCGACCAGGGGCCGGATTCACAAAACATTCTTAAGAAGAATTTTCTTCTTAACTGCCATTTTCTTCTTATTTTTTAAAATAAGAAAAAAAGTTAAGAATATTTTGTATTCCCAAAAAAATCATTTTAAGAATATTCTTATCTTTTTACTTAAGATTGTTCTTAAGACAAAAATTAGGAAAATTCTAATTCTTGAAAAGAATCTTCTTAAAAACCATCGTAAATAACTTCTTAAAGTTAGGATAGCCCGAGACTTGTCTTAAATCCCAAATAGTTAGAATTATTTAATTAATTTATTGGGTTATTTCAAATTGACTGTTATATTAAAGCATTGCAACACTACTAGCTACATATAATACATATTAGGACTAGAGATGAGCACGAGTTCGCTGAAGTGAAAGCAATGACTGATAATGTAAACAATGATCGGTCATGATTAGCCTATGAATGACCCTACTTTTTGCCGACATCAAAACTTAGTAGCAACTCTACAAAATCGAGTCAGATAGGGAGATTTGATTAAACATTTTTTTATTTACTTGGCCTATAAATACGCCATAATCTTTGGCCGTATTTAGCGCATATGTGCAGGACGCGTTTGCTGCAGCAGCGCACACACATAACGTTCATTCGGACGAGGGAACAAAAACAACACAAAAATTAAGCTTAAGACAGACTCTTTAAAAGTAACGGTTCAAAAACACGGCGCATTAAAAGCATGAAGCCGAGCGCCAGTCAAGGTCGTGACGAAAATGTGCGTGCTTATGATTATAATCTGCAGAAACCGCAAAAAAGATGTTGAAGTGTTTATAAATGCGTCTTCAGCCATGTATTCACTCAGATAGATGTATTTTTTTTTCTTAAGAAAGAAATTAAGATGTTCTTAAGAACATATTTGAGAATTTCTTAAGATTTTTTCAAGAATTGCACTTAAGAACATTCTTACGAACTTCTTAGAATTTATCTTAAGAAATTTCTTAATTTATTTCTTAAGAAGATATTCGTGAATCCGGCCCCAGGTGCGAGAGCCGGCCACTACATCTGTGACAGTGGAGTGCTTCGTGGAGCAAGAGAGGGTGGTAGAGAGCCCTACCCATTGCACCACCACTGGGGGTGAGCATGAGCACAACTCTGGGGACTTAATAGACTTTGTCACGGAAATACCTGTCTGCCTGGATTTCCCACCTTCCCTCTTCTGTCTATGCCTGAATCTACGCTGGTTCCGTCCAGCCATCCTGTATCTCCGCTGGTTCCGCCCAGCCTTCCAGAATCCCCGCTGTCTTCTGTCTGTCCCCTTGCTCACCCTCAGCCCACCATCTGTGCGGTGGGTTCGCCGCGGGTCTGCCAGTCTCCATCGGTGTCATGGCTGGAGGATCCCTCACCATCGCCTCCAGCCTCAGAGTCCTGGACTCCGCCTCGGCCCTCCGACCCTGCGGCTCCACCCCGGTTCTCTGCTCCCTCGTCTCCACTAGGGCTGAACGATATTCTGTTTTGACATTGACATCGCGATGTGCGCGTGAGCGATAGTCACATCGCCGGAACATACGATGTGAAGGGTAGAAGCCCATGGTGTATTAAGAGAACGGTAGCACCAGGGTAGCGCACAGGCGCACAGTAAACACGAGTTTGTTGTATGGCTTGTTGCTGGGGTGACATGCGCGTTCCGCGTGCCTGCACAGTGATTGGTTCGCTGTGCCGCCGCTCACCGCTCACAGCCAACATTCACTGCTAAAAATGCGCGACGAAGAGGATCCGCCGCTACTTTCCTCATCTCGCCAGACTTGGCCGCAAATATCTGTGTATTCTTGCGACAAGCTCGCCGTCAGAGAGACTTTTCAGTACTAGTGGCAGTGGCAACATCGTCACTTGCCAACGAACCTGTCTCAAGCCTGCAAAGGTTGATAGACTTGTGTTCTTAGCTAAAAACCTTGAGTAAGCAAAGCATACATACATAAGCATGAATACTCAGTTCAGAAGTTTTATTTCATTTTGTTTAGCCATGATTATGATGATGACCAACACTGTTTTACTTTGGCACTTTTTCTAAGAAAACTTGACTTAAAAACAAAAGATTGTGAACCAAAATGCTTATAAGTTGTTCTGTAAAAAATATATATATTTAAATTATGTTATGAACCAATCAGGGGGGTTGGTGTTGTAAAGCTGCTGTTTAAATTTGTTCAGCTTTTCTGTTTACAGAAATATGTTCTCTAATCTGTTTAGAAGATGTAATACAAAATATAATAAAGTTTTATTTCATTTTTTGTTTATTTCATATATCTAGCCATGATTATGATGACCAACATCGACACTGTTTTACGTCGGCACTTTGGCTAAGAAAAGTTGACTTAAAAGATTGTGAACCAAAGTGCTTATAAGTAGGGTTGGGAATCGAAAATCGATTCCGATTCTGGAATCGGATACTTAATATAAAGAATCGGATACTTGTTATAAAATTAAAATTTCGATTCCTCCTATCGATTCCTGGGTTAATTTTTTTTCATCTGGCAATCTGCCAGGACCTTCCGCGCGGGCAATCTGCCAGGACCTTATGTGGTTATGTAAACATCATCAGTCTACAACAAGATGGATCGCGGGAAGCGCTCAAAAGTGTGGCTACACTTTATAAAAAATGAAGACAAAGCTAAGTGTAATTATTGTGATAAACTAATATGTTGCAAGCAAGGTGTCACGACCAACATGTCCAAGCATTTGCGACTGGTTCACCACGTCGAAATAAAAGAATGCGCAGTGTTTGATTCATTGCGCATCCCGAGTGCAGAGAGCCCTTCATTAGCCGGCACTAGTAAGGCGACGACGCCACAAAACGTTCCGTGTGAGACACCATTCTCCATCGCTTCGAAAGGAAAGCTCACAAAAGAAAAAATTGAGGAGTGTCACAGGTCGATTACAGCATTCATAGTTAAAGGGTTGCACCCCTTTTCAGTTGTTGAGTCATCATCGTTTAGGTAAGTGTTACATTATAGGAATTTTTTTTCTTTCATAATTTTAAACCTACGACGGAGTTTTAGTGATGTTTTTTTTTATTCCCAGGGAGATGACAAGGGCACTCAACCCAAAATACACTCCCCCTTCCAGGGATAGCTTGTCCAACGTCTTAATCCCTGCATGGTACAATGTAGAAAAGGCAAACTTAATAACGGAGCTAACTACTGTAGGAAAAGTTGCTCTGACCAGCGATAGCTGGACAAGCCTGTCTCAAGATCATTATCTCACAGTGACTGCACACTACATTCTAGAAGGGGAAACGAGACAGAAAGTTCTAACAACAAAAGCAGTATATGAAGCACAGACAGGACCAGTTGTCGCTGAAGAAATAAATGAGGTTTTGCAAGAATTTGGCATAATGGATAAAATAGTGGCAGTCACTGTTGATAACGCTGCCAACATGGATGTGGCGATAAAAAGGCTACAATTCATAAAGCTAGGTTGTTTTGCCCATACACTTAATCTTGGAGCTCAGAGAGTCCATTCAGTGGCATCAGTGGCAAAATGGACAGCAAAGATTCGGAACATTGTTGTTTGGATGAAGAGGTCATCTCTGGCAAAGACTGTGCTCCGGGAAAAACAACAAGTCCTAAGTAAGAATTGCTCTCTTTACCAACACTGTATTATGTACATTATAAAATGTATATAGTATGTAAATAGAATCTTAAAGTGTATAAAGTTTAACATTTGTTTTAACAAATGTAATCTACATTTCATCTCACCCATGCTTTTGTTTTAGATTTGCCTCAACACTCACTTATTCTTGATGTAAAAACCCGCTGGAATTCCCTCTACTTGATGATAGAACGGTTTCTCGAACAGTACCCTGCTATTCAGGCAGCCAGCTTGGATCAGCGTTTGAGAAAGCCAATAGAGAGGGACCGGTAAGCAAGAAGAATTTGTATAGTTCTTTGCTATGCGTGATATGACTATAAAGGTGAAAACTTTCCTAAGCTTCTTTGCCTTGTTTGTTATTCAGACTTGCTCGGCTGACTGATGAAGATTTCAGAAAGGGAGAAGAGTTTGTCCATCTGATGAGAATTTTGTACACATCTACACTCTGCGTTTCTTCTGAAAAGAGCCCTACATGTGGTCAGATCCTACCAATTCTTCAAAAGCTTGAAAAACACTTCACAGTTGTAGAGGAAGACACAGTGTTTTTGTCCAGCATTAAGCAGGCTGTCTGGGAAAACCTGTCCAAGCGATACCAGGTAAATAAGAATTCTCAAGAAGGAAAGAAAATAAGAATAATAAAATGCTTGCTTGATGTCTTTGTTGTTTTTAATATCTGTCTTACAGGGGGATGACATCAGAAGCTTTCTTGAGGAGGCCACTGCATTGGACCCACGCTTTAAACACAAAATTGAAGACAGCAGCACTGTCTGGGTCCGCATAAAAGAAAAGCTAATGGTGGCAAATGTACCAGAATCTACAAAGGTGAAAACTGATGTTTACACATATATTATGTTGGTCTAATATCCTCAGTTATATGACAAAATACATGCCTGTCTAAATCTAAATTGCATTGTGTCTCTAGTCAAGAATAGATTCTGAAGAAGGGATTGCAGTGCAGTCAAATGAGGAGGAGATAAGAAAACAAAGAGAGAATGACATCACAGACAAGGGGGAGAGAGAGGAAGAGGATGATAATGTAAGTACATAGTGAAAATAGCAAAAAATATTTTTTTATAACTAAATTCTTAACAATAATATAACTGTGTATGTATGATGTTTTCTTTAGTATCCTCTTATTGTTATAAGTAATACTACTGTACTCTCTCTGTAGCCACCTCCCTGCAAAAGAGCCAAAATATCCCCATTGGAGGAGCTTTTTGCAGCAGATGATGAACAGAAAATTAAATCGACAGAGAGCACAACAATGTCCATTGACAACAAAGTGGATGCAGAGCTGAGGTTGTACCAAGCCCTGCCACCTACAATGACATCTGATGACCCTGCTGCCTGGTGGTGGAAACAGAAAAACACATATCCTTTCCTGTCAGATCTTGCTTCATCATATTTATGTGTGCAGGCTTCTTCAACCCCAAGTGAAAGGGTTTTTTCCACTGCTGGAGATACTATTTCCCCCGAAAGATCTCGTATACTCCCAGAAAAGGCTGATATGTTGATTTTTCTAAAAAAAAATTGCTAAGCACTGGTCTGGTGATAACTTTAGCAAACCTCTACAAGCCCTTGCACTGTTAAAAACAAGTCCTATGCAATTTTAGTTGCAACCAACAAGTGTTGTGCATTTTAATTTAACTTTAATTTAAGTTTTTTGAACATATGTAGCTGAGCAGCTCAGTTCTTATCCAGCCTAGTGCTGGTTTTTGTTTGTTATTTGAGCTGAAACGTAATGGCACTGAAAATAAACATATTAATATTTTACTTTTGTTGTTGTTTTTTACTAAATTGGAATCGAAAAAGGGAATCGAAAAGAATCGGAATCGATAAGCGGAATCGGAATCGGAATCGATAAAATTCAAATGATACCCAACCCTACTTATAAGTTGTTTTATAAAAAATATATTTATTTTAAGTTATATTGTTGTAAACCAATCAGGTTGGTGTAAAGCTGCTGTTTTATTTAAAAATATGTTCTGCTTTTGTGTTTACAGAAATATTCAAATTTTGGAATAAAATATTAAGTTTTTTGTCACTTGTAATGAAGCTTGCTTATTAGTGAAATTATTAATATGCAATTATTGACTTTAGCCTGGATTGATGGCTCTCAATATCGCAATATATATCGTTTGGAAAAAAAATATCGCAATGTAATTTTTTTCCAATATCGTGCAGCCCTAGTCTCCACCGTCTCCCGTCGGTCCACCAGCTCCACCGGGCTCCATCGTCCCTCCGGCTCCGCCCTGGTCAGTCGTCGCCCCACCTTCGCCTCTGGACTCTACTCCTCCGGCTGTGCCTCGTCGCTCCGTCCCACCGGCTCTGTGGACCTCCTCCCTCCTGCGGGCACAGCCTTGGCCCTCCGGAGCTCCATCTCCGCCTTGGTTGCCAGAGCCTTGGGTTCCGCCTTGGCCCTCCAGATCCGCGGTGTCGCCCATGACCATCGGCTTCCCGTCTCCGCCTCGGGCTCTACCACCACCTGCTCCGCCTCCGTCAGTCGGCCCCATGGAGTTGTCAGCCTTCCCTCCACCATGGCTCCTCCCTCCATCGGCTCCACCGTGGCATTCCATCATGGCTGCGTTCTGGGTCCCACCTGGCTCCTCCTGCTCCAGCCCCTTCCTGTCACCTCCTTGGCTCCTCCCTCCGTCATCACCTCCATGGACTATTCAGTCACCACCCTGAACTCCATCTTGTGCCCTCCTCCGGGAGTCCGTCCTCCACCAAAGCCCCCTCCTAAGACTTTGTACTGTTTTTTTTTTTTTCTGTTTGTTGGCACGAGGACGTGCCTTCCGGGAGGGGGAGGTAATGTCACACCTCCGGACTTTCATGTTGATTTCTCCCATCATTTCCCCCCGCAGATCTGTGTGTTTTGGTTACTCTATCATTGTGTCTTTATAAGTTTGTGTCTTAGCTCTGGTTCTTGTCGGTTTTTAATGTTACTACCCGTTGTTCCTGTGTTTCCCGTTGGATTTATTAAATACTTTTCATTTTACTACGTTGTTGTTCGTCTGTTCCTGCCTAAAACCTGACAGTCCTCAGCTTCTGGAATAAATTCATCTGAGAGCAAGAAAAAAAGTATTTAATAAAAAAAAGACATAAATACAAATATAAATTAGCTGCAAGCAACACTGACAAGATTAGGATCTATCATGCATAAATTTCAAAAAGTAATTTAGGTAGTTCCCATTACACTGATGCATGTTCAAATGTTTTTTTTTTTTTTTACAAGGTGGAAAAAATATTCAGGGTGGTGGGAAAAAATTTTCAGAGTGGGTAAAAAAAAACAAAAAAAAAACAGGGTGGTGGACAGCTTGCTTTACAGCTGGCAGTGGGTCATACAGCTTCAAATGTTCACAATGGAGCAGTTCATACAGCATTATTTTAAACTTGGACTCAAGCATTAAGAAATACAGTCGGTGCTCAGTTCAAGGCACGGTTTTAGGACATTCTAAACCGCTTAATGTAAAACACTGGAGGATCAGTACACACCTTACAGCAGACAAAATATTAACAGAATGCTCTCAATTGATATACGACTGTAAAATAGCCCAAATTTTATATTTTATTAAAAAATAATCCATTAAGCCACATTTTAATGTTTTTATATAGGGAGAAAACACCTGAAACCTTGTGTTTTCCATTCATGTTTGGCCTGTCTGTGTTCCCTGTGCATATAACTTATTAATAAACTGTGTACTGGATTTTTACATTACATTCTTCGTTCTACAAACCTTACGGCCAACCTTAAGAGTCTGCTATAATGGTTTTCTATGGGGGAAAAAAAAGCTTAAAGGCCAGGACAGACAACGTCGAATTTCAAGGCAGACAGCTGGAAACACGGAGCGTCACTGTGGAGGATGCTGGCGGAAAGATTTGACTGCAGTTGTGGGAAACACACATTGGTGTTGTGTTTTTTGGAATGACTTATAAATTCTGCAACTTAAGCACAAGGGAGTTTAATGGTGAGTTTTTTCTGACCACCACACGTCAGACGACCATCGAAGAGGCCAGACCTTTGCCTGGTCTTGGAGTGATTGTGGCTTGTGACATCAGAGACGATCCAATCATTTCGGTGAGTGCTGAGATCACTCGAGCGGAGGTCACTGTATCCCGTACATGCAGTAATCACAGATGTGCTCAGATGGACTTTGACTCAAAGAGAAAATTTCATCGGTGCGCAAAGTGCAATATGTTGCAAAAAATGCAATGCTCACGGCCAGTGCTATCGCAAATGTCACTGTTGTTGACGATTGTGGAGAGCGGAGTGTGAGTATTAATAATTCTGTGCTGCAGTTCTATTTGAGAAACTGCGACCTGATTCATTTGCTGCAAGATGTGGAAGAGCATCTCTTGGAATGTGGCAGTCTGAAATTGGAAATTCAGAACGACAAGGTGGTCACTATGCTGAAGATATCTAATGAGAGTCAGTCTGCATCTGAGGCATGCCCTCCTGAACCTGCCATGCCTGCAACAGCTCAAGTGCAGTATGTGGCTGCAGTGGCTGAAACGGGGCCGTCGTCTGCAAGTGGTGAGTTGGACTTGCTGTTTGCAGAAGCTGAAGTGGGGTCTGTATTTGTGGCAGGTGGGTCAGGGTATATTCTGGCAAACCGTTTGCCAATCACGTTTCGCAATCGGCAAAGCAGATCATAGCACACGCCGTTTACCAGCACTAACACTTTACATCACTATCAGTTAGGGGTGGGCGGTACACCGGTGTCATAGTCAGCACCGGTGTGACATTGCGCCACGACATGGATTTTCTAATACCGTAATAAATAATAGCTAATTCTAAATAATAAGGCATTAAATTTTCTTCAAACGTTCAGTTGTGGTCTGAATACCTGTCCTTATACTATATATCTTGTTGTAAATAAAAAAGTTAAACATATTCGTATCAGCTTTGCAGGTGGTAGGTAAAAGGGGAGTGGCCATTAAACGACTGGTGAAACACCGTGAAGAAAGGTCGGGCCTGTAGCCTATACCAGGGGCAGAGTGGCAATCGGGACAACCGGGACTTTTCCTGGCTGCCGGCCGAAGGATTTACACAGCGGATCACAAATTGAGCGGGCGCGAGGCGAACGCGACCGGCCTGTTTACTTTTACTTTCGATTTTGTGATAACGCACACTCTGTGTAAAGGGAGCAGCACATCTTATAACGTTAATAGATATTTGTCAGTGAGTACAAGATTGCAGCAAATCCTCCAGTCTATGTTTATAATCTCTCTTTACTTTCGACCCGTGATCATTCAAATCTAAAGGTCATTGTACACTGAGTCCGATTTTTATTTTTAGTTTTCTCATATTCGCCATCCTTATCAAAATGCTTATTATGGATGCGAAAATGCAGAAAATCAAACACGATCCGATTTTTTTTTATGACGGATGAAAGTTTCAGAGGCAGTGTGTAAACTCGATTAACATAACCTGTATTTTTTTTAACGTGCAAAAATCTTGGACGAAAATTTCGTACTCGTGTGCAATGACTATTAACTACAGCAGCTCGTGTTGGATGCAGGGTTGCCAAGTCCGCGTTTTTCCCCATAGAATTGGTCTACTTTTAAAATGTTGCCATGGGTTGATTTCCCCAGTTATTTAAAGGTTTTAAATATTGCAGAAATTAAATTTCAATAAACATTTTTTTTTGTTTTGTTGTACACTGTTAAGTAAGATCTTTAGGTTTTTTGCAAAATAAATAGGTTAAGAATGCATACTCTCCCATGTCTCTTTTTGATAAGGATACCTACCATTTACTTATTATATTATAAAAATATTAACTTTATTCATATACTAAAGGGACAGGACAGGCTACTCCTTCCAAAATGTATCAAAAAAAATAATACCGTGATATTATACCGTCACCGTTCAAAAGATGAAAAATACTTTTAGGTCATATCGCCCACCCCTACTATCAGTACACATTGAAAGCAAGAGGCTCGAGACGTAAGAGGCGGGGCAACCGTTTAAAATTTTCTAATTAAAAGTTTTAAACGTTTTAAACCATCATAAAACACCAGAAGAAGAAACCCGCGCCAGTTTGAATGCAGTATCTTCCACTCCACACAGCTGCTGCCATGAGTTTATCGACATATGAAGACCTTATAATGACTATGTATGAAAATGGACACACAGACACAGAAATATCATATCATTTATCAGAGCTAGGAATGCAGAGGGGGAATTCAGAGCGAAATATAAGAAAATTCCGTTCTGAAAGAGGTCTTAAGAGAAAATGCATCTCCGACGAGGAATTAGAGTTGGCGGTTTCACGAGCAGTGGTAGAGGTAAGCATTTTCCCTAAATTGTTTAATGTAACTTTATGCGCAAGTGGTCAGTTTTCAAAATTCTTAGAGATAATCTTCATAGATAGAAGGTTGTTGCAAATCATCCTCAAAGATGCTGCATGATGACGCTGTAATGTGATAGTCTAGAAATTCTCAGAAGTTTACCTAATCAGGGTCTATACTATGCAAGGGCGTAGATTTGCTCTGGACATTGGTGGGGACCTATGACAACACCCCCTACCGCCATGGCGGATCTGGGGGCTCAGGAAGCCATGGCCGAGTAAACAGTCCAGGAGGCCATGGCGGGTCTGGGGGCTCAGGAAGCCATGGCCGGGTAAACAGTTCAGGAGGCCATGGCCGGGTTAACAGTCCAGGTGGCCATGGCCGGGTAAACAGTCCAGGAGGCCATGGCTGATCAGGGGAGTAGCCCCCCCCCCAAAAAAAATTTTCTTGGGGAACCTAGGTCATAGTCATAGGAGAGCAAGGAAGGGCGTGCTGGAGAAGGCGCCAGCTCTGGAGGGGTCACTGGAGGCGACACCGGCTCTGGAGGGCGCGCAGGAGAGAGCTCCGGCTCTGGAGGGCACGTAGGAGAGAGCTCGCGCAAGCTCTGGCCGTGCGGTCACTGGAGGGCTGGGCGGAACCAGCGGAGTCTCTGACTTGGCGGTAGCCATCTTGGGTGCTGACTCAGGCTTGGTGGTCATCTTGGCCGGGGACTCAGGCTTGGCGGCCATCTTGGCCGGGGACTCAGGCTTGGCGGCCATCTTGGCTGGGAACTCAGGAACGGCGGCCATCTTGGCCGGGAACTCAGGAACGGTGGCCATCTTGGCCAGGAACTCAGGAACGGCGGCCATCTTGGCTGGGAACTTGGGAATGTCGGCCATCTTGGCCAGGGATTCAGGCTTGGTGGCCATCTTGGCCGGGAACTTGGAAATGTCGGCCATCTTGACCGGGGATTCAGGCTTGGCGGCCTTCGTGGCCGGGAACTCAGGCTTGGAGGCCATCTTGGCCGGGAACTCGGAAATGTCGACCATCTTGGCCGGGAACTCAGGCACGGCGACCATCTTGGCCAGGGATTCAGGCTTGGTGGCCATCTTGGCCGAGGATTCAGGAACGGAGGCCGTCTTGCGTGCAGACTCTGGCGTGGTAGCCATCTTGAGAGCAGATAATAACATGGCGGCCAACTTGCTTGCAGACTCTGGTGTTGCAGCCATCTTGCTGGCAGACTCAGGTGTTGCAGCCATTTTGTGAGCTGACGCGGCGGCCATCTTGTGAGCTGACGCTGGCTTAGTGGCTGACGGGCTTGAGCGCGGAGAGGAAGCCTGAGGTACTGGGCTGAGGACCAACGTGGGGCTTAGGAGGACTTGGGGACACGTGGGAGGCAAGGAGGGGGTGAGGTCGCTGGAGTGATATGCGGAGGGTTCTGGCTTTTGGTGAGATGGGGTGATTGCAGGCTTCCAGATGGGAGGAGGATTACTATCCTCCACCATGACTTGGAACGAGGAACCACACAAATCGAGAACGAAATTTACAAAATCTGCTACGGGACGGTAGCAATCATTTGGAGTAATCAACTGGAACAAATAATCATCTTTGAGTCCCATCTGGAAGCATGCGTTGATCATTTTATCACTCCATCTCACCAGATGGTAAATACTCAGAAACTCCTCCACATATTCTTCCAGCGAACGCTCACCTTGCTGGAGGTTCCATAGTTTGTCCTCAGCCCAGGTTTTATATATTTCTTTGTTGGTCCGTCGATCTGTCACAGCTGTGCGGGAGGTGGATTGGTGCAAATGCAGAGAGACGCCGGGAAACAAAAGTACAAAACAAACACTTATTTATTAAAGAAACTAAAACAGAAATCCAGGGACAGAAAACACATGAAGCAACTTCATCGACGGACAACCGGGGAGTACAAACACAGAACCTTAAATACACAAAGGACAGGGCGTGGTTACAAACGAGATAACAAGGGGGAAATACAAATATGGGCAAGAACAAACCAAATGGACTAAATCAAAAGGGGGAGAACAAGGACTAAACCAAATGAACTAGAAACATGGGGGGGAAACACTTAGAAAACATGACAGAACAGGACAAAACAGACATATTCCCTGACACTTAACATGAAAAGGCAAAAATTAAAAATTAAATTAAATAATTTAATTTCAATTTTGGCACATATTTTGCGTATAGCTTTTTATAAATATAAATTGTTAATCTGGTTTTCATTTTCATAATTAGAATTAAATTACTTTAATTAAAATTGGCGGAAAATGCCTTCCATACACTACAACCAAACATAGTTTAAAATGAAACCAAATTCTTCCAGTCATAAAAGTTTAAGATACACAAAATATGTTAAGTATAACCAAAAGCTGTTATTAACTCCCTAGCCTGGTTTCCTTGATGGAGTGCTAGCCCGGATGAAATTCAAACTGGAGAAAATATTTTAATCAAGACCATAGAAATGTCATCCGCATGGCTCCAAAATTAACGGAGAAGCACATTCACCTGCCCCCTTTCACAAACATGAGGGTGAAACTGGCCACTCAGGTCTTCAGCCACTCGGTCGCAGCTGGTATAAATCATGCAACCTTGATAACACAAAAAAATACCACATGGATATCACAGCTGTTAAACAACTGTCTCAACTTTATATTCAACATAGGTATTAAGACCAAGGTGCATCACCAGAAACTTCCAGAGGAAGCTATACACACTGCTAGGTTTTTATAATGGATGGATAGAAATGGATAGACTCTTTGATATTCTGAACTCCAGGTACAAGATTATATACAAATGTGCAAATAAACCTAGTGATTATATGTGACCCTGGATTACAAAACCAGTCATATGGGAATTTTTTTTTTTAATTGAGATTTATATATAATCTAATAGATATAGATAAGCTTTCCATTGATGTATGGTTTGTTAGGATAGGACAATATTTGACTGAGATACAACTATTCAAAAATCTAAAAAAAAAAAATATTGAGAAAATCACTTTTAAGGTTGTCCAAATTAAGTTCTTAGCAATGCATATTAGTCATCAAAAATTAAGGTTTGATATATTTACAGTAGAAAATTTACAAAGTGTCTTCATGAAACATGATCCTTACTTAATATCCTAATGCTTTTTGGCATGAAAGAAAAATTTATCATTTTGAAGCATACGTTGAATTTTTGGCTATTGCTACATATATAGCCATGCTATTTAAGACTGGTTTTGTGGTCCAGGGTCACATATGTTTTTCTCTCCAACCAGCAAAACACTTTGATTTTTGTAGATGCATGAAAGACACCAAATGGTGGAGAAGGCCACTCTCCTCCTCCAGCACCATTCGCCTGGATTACCTGAAGAACAGCATCAGATGGGTACAATCCTGGAAATTTGGGTAAATAACGATCTATTTGGGGCCAAAAAAAAAAAAATGCAAATACAGCTCAGAGTGAAAATAACAAATACTGCATTTCAAATAAAAAGTAAAAAGTGGAGACTACAATAAAATTGATGTGCTTAAAGTGCAGACATCATTTCCTTGCTTAAAATGATGTAGCCTAACTGGATCTTAGCTAAACAATGAACACATATGATAAATCCATTACCAAAGTGGTCACTTACTTCCATTACGTGGGTGTACTTCAATGTTTTAGGTCTGGCAAAGTACCGCCATGCCAGAGTGGACTTGTTCTCATTGTGAGGAGTATTTTGATGATGCACAAAACCCTGATGGCCGAAGGACTGAAATACCTCTGCACTTCCAAATTAAACCAGGATTGCCTTGAGGTATTTATACTTTAGTAAACAAGCACAAATTAGTGAGCAGTACAAACAATTAGCTAGACTTCTATACTTACAAATTCTATTGTTGTTCTGTGTAGAATCTGTTCTCTGTTATAAGAGGCAAAGGAGGATACCGGTTTCACCCTTCAGCCAGAGAATTTTCTGCAGCACTAAAAAAGTGCATCAGTGGCTAATATCATTGCTTTTAATGATAGTCCCACAAACTGTATGCCAGACGACTGCATACAGCTTCTTCAGTCTCCCGCTGTGGGGTGTAGAGAACAGGTAATGCATAAGCATATTTTACTCAGTAGACTGACATGTATAAACTAACTACATTTAAATTACTTAACTTTTCTTTTGTTGTTTACCTGCATAACAATTCCTCTATGTTCCTCCTCTTCTAACAAGACTGAGATTGGTCATGATGTTGATGTTGATGATGATGACGACGACAACGATACAACTGGACTGCATACAAATGAACAAGTAAACAAAAAAAACACGACATAACACAGCACCTAACCTGTCAGTTAATATCATCTACATTTCTTTTAATTTGATTTCCTACCGTATTAGAGAGAAATGAAGAGGCACATTCTTATACTAGTCTTTTATGCCGAGAACTTTGCTCGTGTTTGCATAATGATGCATTTAAATGTTAATGACCAACCCTATCATTATAAAAGTTCATAATGTTGCTGCACATGAAATATACCATGGATAACATTATTTAAATATTTTTTATCAGGTTACACATTGATTAGTTATCTCAAAACCCCCTTTCTCTACCTGTCCGTTGGTAGCGCGTATCCGCCATGTTTGTAGTTTTTTTTAAACAATTTTTATGCGTGTTTGTAATTCTCATCGGATCCTCGTTCACCGCGCAATGTGTTGTGGGCAATATTAGCCGTTAGAGTGTGCATTGATCCGCACTTCGAATTCTTAAGTTAAGTAGTAGACCATCCGGGAATAATTTGTGTGCATCTGTGTGAAACACGCATAGGAAAAAAGAACGACAGAAAGAACGGCTCCCCCCCAGCCGCGACTCGGCTCCCATCGTTCATGTTTATGAGCCGTTCAAAAGAATCGGTTCGTTTGCAAACGTCACAACTCTACATTGAAGTCAATGGACGCTGGGCTTCAACGGGGAAATGCACTGTGACGCTATAGCAGGGGTCTAAAACTCAATTTACATGGGGGCCGCTGGAGGCAGAGTCTGGGTGACGCTGGGCCGCATCAGGTTTTCCACAAGAAAAGCTTTGTTAAAAAAAATTCCAATCTTCTCAAATCTCTTTATTTTTATTTTTTAACACAAAATAAGATGGAAAAAATAAATAAATTAAGAATTAAAAAGAAAATAAATCAATCAATCAGTACTTAATAATAATAATAATAATAATAATGAAATTAATAATAACAACAATAATAATAATAATGAGATTTCGCTAGTCAGCAACTATATGTGGTTTATTAACAGTTCTTTAACCTTTAACCTTCTTCTGAACATGAATTGTCCTAAACATGAATGAAACATTAAAGAACATGAACTGTTGTTCTGAACTTGGCTTCTCTTGCTACTCCTTGCTGCTAGAGACCTGGCAGCGCTTCCTCTTCGAATTATTTATTAATAAAGTAGTATTTTCTGAGTCAGTGTCACAAAGATGAAGTTGACGATCTTGACTCGGCATCTGCTCACTGGACGCGCTTTTAAAGCCTAAATGCATCTGAATAAGGCCTATAGCTAATAAAAGAGTTTTGTTTTCGATTTGAATTATTTCGTTTTACAGTAGTGAAGTAATAATTTAAAGTAAATTTATTACTATTACCTTTATGAACAAAAATGAAGTTTCACATAGCGCTTTCATATTTATGGATTTTAATTTAAATCGTGATGACTTGATTTTAATTTAAATCGTGAAGGCTAAATGGATCTCTCTGCCGCTGGCTGCTTGTTCGTTATTTTAAAAAACAAAAGCTTGAATATCACAAACAAAACGTGTTCCAAATATATTTCTAAATTAACTTTATAAACTAAAGAAACGAAAATAAATGTAATTACTTTGCTATTAAAAACAGCAGCTGTGCAATGGGGAAAAGAAGGTCGCAAAACTCTGGACTTTTAGTAGTACCTAGGATAGCAAAGTCCACTAAAGGAGGGAGAGCCTTTTCTCATTTGGCTCCCAAACTCTGGAATAGCCTTCCTGATAACGTTCGGGGTTCAGACACACTTTCTATGTTTAAATCTAGATTAAAGACTCATCTCTTTAGCCAAGCATTCACATAATGTATCTCATAACGTTGTAATTTCAGTTACATCTGATCAAATGCACATTAATATTCTTCAGCTTGGGCTAAACCATCATTTTTGTTTGGTCGGAAGTTGGAACAGCAGCTACGCTAATTATTTCTCTGTTTCTCTGTCTCTGCCACGGGATTTCCATCCCGTGGTAACTAGGATTTACACAAGATTCAGCCCGGATTCAGATGAAGAGATGATGCCAACCCCTCAGAGGACCGCAAATGATGCCAGCCTTGAAACAACATACAGCACTACATAATTTTCCTACAAGTTGATTACAGCACATAACCATTGCAATTAGTGTTCATCATCTGTTTGATTACACAGTTACTGATTTAATATTTATATCATATGTACATCGACTCAACATACAGTATTCACCACTAATAAGCTACTAAATATATTGTAGTAGCCTAAAACTTTTGTGCAGCTGCTCTGCAACAATCTGTATTGTAAAAAGCGCTATACAAATAAACTTGAATTGAATTGAATTGAAGAAGGAGAACTCGGTCAGTAATTCTGATCAGCTGTCGAATTTTTGCAACGAATGTTTGTTTAATAGCCTATTTAACACTTATTTAGGCTACTTTCTTATTCAAATGTATTATTTCTTTGATTTATTTTAGCGTTTTGTAGGCTGCTTGTTCATTGACGGAATTGCTAAAATAAACGCGCACGTTTGTTAATAATGTTTTTACATTGCGCTGAGTATTTATCGTCTCCCTGTCTGTGTTCCAGTCTGACACGCTCATTCAGTAAAGACATAGACTGTCAGAATGGACTTTTATGCATAAATGGAAATGCTCGTGTGTGACATATTATTGTTTGTCTCAGAGCCTCAAAATTCAGTGCCATGTTTGTTGGAGATTATTAATTCATTTTCTAAGCTTTCTGGTTACAAAGTTAACTGGTCAAAGTCTGAAGCTCTTCCTTTGACAGCTTATTGCCCTGTGTCATTTTTCCAGCCCGCTCCCTTTCAGTGGCCCAAACAAGGTATAAGATACCTTGGTATTCTCTTCCCTCATAAACTTAAAGATTTAGTAAGAGTGAATTTAGAACCATTACTACAAAAAATTTCAAATGATGTAGGGAGGTGGTCATCACTAAATTTGTCTCTTTGGGGTAAGGTGAATGTTCTTAAAATGAACTGCCTTCCGAGAATTAATTATTTACTTCAGTCAATCCCAGTAGAGATTCCTATGCAATATTTTAAACAGTTTGATAAGTTAACTAAGTCATTTCTTTGGAATAATAAGCGTCCACGGTTGCATATGAGTAAGTTGCAACAGCCGGTTGACAAAGGAGGACTGGGGCTTCCTAAACTTTTATTTTATTATTACGCCTTTAGCCTGAGACATTTAGCTCATTGGTCCCTCCCTCCAGAGAGGGCCCCACCTTGGTTTAATGTTGAACAAGCTATCCTACCTCCCTTTCCACCACTACAATGGTTGTCCGTCAAGCTACCCAAAAAAGTGCAATCTCACCCAATAATATCACATCTCCAATCAATTTGGAAAAGAATAGCAAAAATATTTAAGTTTAACCCCTTCTTGAACACAGCTTCAAGTATTTGGTTGAATCCCAAATTGTGTATCGGAAAGTCAACTTTTTTTTGGAAAGAATGGATAGAGAAGGGTATTTTGAAGTTAGGGGATGTTTATGAGAATGACATTTTAAAATCATTTAGCCAATTAATTCAAACTTTTGGCCTTAATAAAAGACAATTTTGGAGATATTTACAGTTTAGACATCTATTATGTGGGACTTTTAGGACAGGTAGTCAAGCTCCAGAAAAAGATAATATCTTGTCTATAATTCTAACAGCATATGGTAGAGGACATGAGGTTTCAATATATTACAGATGGTTAATGGACAAGGCAGGTTGTAATTTCCATTCTGCGCTTAAAGTGGTCTGGAGTAAGGACTTAAATTGTACATTTAGTGATGAACATTGGATTAAAATCTGTCAAAATTGTAAAGTAATGTCAAGAAATCTTGGAGTACGACTTATACAGTTCAAAATATTAAATCGTTTTTATTGGACCCCGAGCAGGCTTTTCAGACTTGGTTTAAAGGACTCTGCTGAATGCTGGAGATGTGAGAGTGAAGAGGGAGACCTGGTGCATGCTCTGTGGTCCTGTGTTAAAATACAGGAATTTTGGATTAAGGTTCATAATTATATTCAAGAGGTATCAGGATGCTGCTTTTCATTTTGTCCAAGTATTTACATTTTAGGAGACCCACTTTTATTATGTGCTGATGTTGAGATGATAGAGTGGATTCAAATAAGTATTATGATAGGGAGACAAATTATTATGAGGGGTTGGCGGTCAGCAGGTTCACCATCTTTTCAAGAATGGGTTGCAGAATTGGGTAAGGTGGCAGCATATGAAAAAATGTCATATAGATTACTTGAAAAAATAGAAGTTTACGAGAGAAGGTGGGGTAGATATTTGGCATTTCTTGAGGAACTCTAAAGTCCTTGTGGTGAGACACATTGAAAGAATGTAAATTATTTAACTTGTTATATTTTTTGTTTTCTTTTCCTTTTTTTCCATTTTAAGATGATTGTATTATTTTTTGTGTTTAGTAGATATATGATAGCAATTTACAAATAATTGTACCTGACACGTTGTTTGGGTGGGCTAGGGGGAGGGGTTTATAAAACATTTAATTATCTGTAAATTGAATATATTGTTTGTCCATTGAAGAAAATAAAAAGTTTGAATCATAAAAAAAAAAAGGAAATGCTCGTGTGAATTTGTGACATTTGCAGATAAGGATATGACCGTAAACTGAAAGTGTTCATGCTGAGGATGCAAACGGATCTGTAAAAGCGTCTCACAAGGCAAACCATTATGCTATTAGCTTCAAGTTTAAAATAAGGAATTATCATGTTTTGGGATCACGTAACTCTCCTGTAGCATCTATGTTTTGGGCAGCTTGGATCACGTAACTCTCCTACAGCATCTTAGTCTGTTTCCTCCACTATTTTTAGATGCATTTTGTCTATAGAAATGCGTCATTCTGTGCTTTAATTTGACGTGATTCTCTGAAGTTGGATGTGCACTGTGGGCGGACCCGATTAATCCATAATGAATTCTCGTTGTTGTCGTAGTTGTTGCAGCCCTAAATTAATATATATTTATATACATTTATATACGTAATGTTTATAGGTCCGGTGCCTTGTTCAAAGTCAGGGTATTGAAGGTAGAAAGAGCACTGTTCATTCACAATCCCCACCTTCAATTCCAGTTGGGGCGGGAATCAAACCAGTGACCTTCGGGTTACAAGCCCGACTCTCTAACCGTTAGTCAGGTGTGTTAAATAAGAGACATGCAAAACATGTAGAGCAGGCGATTAACTTGTATTGGTCTCTTTCTGCTTTAGACCTGATGCTGCTGAAAGAGGAAATGGAAGAACTAAAAGAAATAGAAGACAAATATCAGTACAAGAAAAATGATTTCACTGGAGAAAATGTGTTTGGTTGCTCACAAACTAAACAGACTACACAAAAGAGAGCTCAAATGACAGGATCTAGAAGTAATTTCATCTGCCAACAGTGTGGAACAATTTTCACTAAAAAAGAAAGGCTTGAAATCCATTTAAGAATTCACACTGGAGAGAAGCCTTACACCTGCCATCAGTGTGGAAAGAGTTTCTCTCAACAGGGAAACCTCAAAGCCCACATGAGCGCTCACACTGGAAGGAGAGATTTCAGCTGCCAACAATGTGCAAAATGTTTCACAAGAAGAGGAACTCTTAATAGGCACAACAGAATTCACACTGGAGAGAAACCTTACACCTGCTCTCAATGTGGACTCAGTTTCACTCAAAATGGAACCCTTAGCAGGCACATGAGAATTCACACCAGAGAAAAGCCTTACACCTGCAAACTGTGTGGAAATAGTTACAATCAAAAAGGAGCCCTTATAACCCACATGAGTTTTCATACTGGAGACAAGCCCTATACCTGCCAACAGTGTGGAAAGAGTTTTTCCCTAAAGAGAAATCTCAAAGCTCACGTGAAAATTCACACGGGAGAGAAACCTTACACCTGCCCTCAATGTGGACTAAGTTTCACTCAGAAAGGAAGCCTCAACAGACACATGAGAATTCACACTGGAGAAAAGCCTTACACCTGCAAACTGTGGAAATAGTTTTAATCAAAAAGAAGTCCTTATAAATCACACAAGGATCCATAGTGGAGAGAAGCCTGCCAACAGTGTGAAAAGTTTCTCTCTACATAAAGTCATGACGTATTGAATGGCAACCCATACTCGATATTGGTGTCCATCCAAGGGCACACACAGCAGTGAGAATTTAACACACACAAACACACTGTGAACACACACCGCGCTCAAGGGCACCTCAGTCATGGTATTAAAGGTGGAAAGAGTCCTGTTCATTCACAATCCACACCTTCAATTCCTGCCAGTGTGGGAATTTAACTGGCGACCTTCATTTTACAAGCCAGACTCTCTTACCATCTTAGGCCAAGACTGCCCCATTAGAATTCACACAAGAGAGAAGCCTTAAAGGATTAGTTCACCCAAAAATGAAAATTCTGTCATTAATTACTCAACCTTGTTTTTCAAACACATACGACCTTCGTTCATCTTCAAAACACAATTTAAGATATTGCTGATGAAATCCTAGAGGTCTCTGACTCTCCCATAGACAGCAAGGGGAACACTTTTCTGTGTTCAAGACACAGAAAAGTACTATGTACTGTGTGGATGGGAGTCCCACAATGCATGTGGCAGCGCCAGCGCTGACCTAGACCCGGATCCAGCATTATGATGATAAACATGTTACATGCGGAGAGACTCTGTATAATCAGATGCTGTATAAAAGCTATTGAAATATATTGATTTTCATCAGTGGCGCCACATGTATGCATCTGAGTATACTTGTGAACGTGCATCGACAAGTGATGCATTAGAGACAAAAATGTGGAATAAAGTCTTTATTTTAGTTTTATTTGCACAAAAAAATATTCTCGTAGCTTCGTAAAATTACAGTTGAACCACTGATTTCCCATGAAGTACTTTGTCGATCATCCTGGTACTTTTCTGGGCTTCTATCGTGGTAGTACCCTTGCTGTCTATGGGAGAGTCTGAGACATCTTAGATTCCTCAAAATATATCTTAAAATGTGTTCCAAAGATGGAAGAAAGTCTTACAGGTTTAAAACAATATGAGGGTGCATAATTAATGACAGAATTTTCATTTTTTGGTGAACTAAACCTTTAACCCTATATTATACTTTTGGCACATTTGAAGAAGTTTGTCGCGTCCCGTACCAATACAATCCTTCTTTAAAACAATATAAAGGCAGCCAAATGTGTAATAATTGCTGGAGGAAAATTGCTCAGAGTTTGGGCAAAAAAAGTGTGATAATGCAAATCAGAGTTATACTTTTTATGTTTGATTTTTGGGCAGTATTGGAGTGAATGTAGTATTTGTTTTCCTAATGTCTTAAATGTTCTGTGACTGTATGTTTGTTCAGTAGGGCAGAAGAACAATTTTTTTTTCTTCTGCTGTTCAAATTTTTATGGACTGTTTTTAACAATTTTTATGGTTAAAGTGCCCCTATTATGCCATGTTAAAGGTAGTTAATATTGTTGTAATAGTCTCTTAAAACAGGTTTACATGTATGCAAGTTCAAAAAACACTTTAGTTTTCTCAAAAATTAGATTTAATTTTACCCCGTTTCTAAATGATTCGTAAACGACTCGTGTGAAGCAGTTCGAAGAATCAGTCTCTCTAAACCCCTCCTTTCCGTGAGCCCTCACTGCTGTGATTGGTCAGATGGTGCAGTCCTTTTGGATTGGTCTACCGCTTCAGCGCAAAACGAAACGCCCATTGGCATAACTGAATGACAGCTGCGGAGACCTGTCAATACATAGAAAAGATAGCCTCGATTTTACCCTATCAATTCGAGCCGGAGTCTGACGATGAAACGGTTGAAGTGGCACATAGACAAGAAACTGTTTTGCAAGCACGACTGGAGCAGGACGCTTCTCAGTGGGTGTCATATTATAACTGTGGGAAGTGCTTGCAATTTGCTTTTGTAAGCGAACCGGACACACCTCTACGTTGTGAACTTCAACACTGTAACGTACAACCCATAACACTGCGTTAAGCCATCGTTTATCATTATCATTACTTAAACTAATAAGGCAGACAGACAGTCAAGCTGCATCAATCACAATTTTTAGACTACATTGCACTCACAGCTGAACAACAGAACTACAGAAACGCAAGTTAGCCGGTTACCAAGACATGTGCGGGGTTGTTACACACCATAACGTACACAAAGACGTATTTTGAACGATCGCTAGAAAATACAATCATCAATTATTAATCATACTTACTTACAGGTAGAAGTTCAGAGGAGCAAGCCGGTCCAAATAAACTGGGCACTGATCCATTTTTTAAAACCAAGCGTTTGGTGAATCTCACGTTGTAACGTTACTCCCCAAGATTGGAAAAACAGTCATCAGTAAAATGACGCGAACACAACACAAGATTGGCATTGGACTGCTGAGGTGTTGAAAAAATTAATGTTAACCACTCATTCTTGGTAGTTTCATCTTTCGGAAGGGCATATAAAACAAATTCACTCGCAGGGCGTCTTCTTGACATGATGTAACGTTAATCCACGTGAAAATGGTAGGCCTACTGTTTGTGGGCGGGCAAGTTGTTCGCGAAATTGAACGTGGGCGGACATTACGCAAATGTGTAGCTCGTGACGTGTGGCCGTTACAGAAAAAAGATTCGAATTGCTGACGACTCGTTTAGGCGAATGTGAGCCGACTCTTTTTTTTGTTAGACAAAAACTTCATTTATAGTGCACTGTCGGCGTCACAACTTTGCAGATAGTTTATGTTCACATACAGCTACATGACACACTACATGAAATATCATATTTGAAAAGGCATAATAGGGGCACTTTAAAATTGTATCAATTATAAAAAAATTATCTAATTAATTAAAATCATGAAAATCTATACAATTTAACATTAATTTATTAAAGGTTTAACAAAAATGACATGTTTAGGGCCCTATGAAATCTTGTACTTTTTTCTCTTATTTTGTATTGTTACTTGGTTAATTAAATAATTCTTATTCTTTGAATGCATACAAATGACTTTCATTTACTCTGAAGGAGTGGAAGTCAGAAGACATCATGGCCTTTTTACAAATTAATATCCTTATTAATTTTTATAGATTTTTAGTAGATGATAATCAGTGTTTAACTCTTAAACATTATAAGTTGTTGATTTTGAGTGACATTATTTTTTGCCTTATAGAAAATATTAAAGTGTGTGCCAAATGTGTTTTCTGTCTGTTGAAGTTCTCTTTTCTCAGGGACCGAGATCACACCTCAGGAGGTCAGGATGACCCTCCTGATTGCGTGAGCAACTGTGACCAAGACATCTGTGATTTGGGACATCTATGACATATGTTCTTGATATCCCTTAGACTTGTATTAGTGAAATCCTGTTGATTTGATTCCATTTTTCCAAGAGGCTAACTGTTAGGTGTGCGTGTATCAAGCCACATTGATAAAGAGTCTTGCCTGGATAGGCAACCTTGAAGATAGATAAGGTCTCTATGTGTGAATTTGTGTGTGTGTGTCAGCTTCTGTCTTTAATATCAGGCGTGACGGCGGAAAGACCATCCTGAGGAGGTTGTAACCTACTGTGCATTAAAAACCACACGAAGCCGGTTACCATTACCAAAAAGGGTTGTTATTAAAAAGGAAGAAACAACAAAAGAACGATTAGGAGGAGGATTCCTCACGCATATACACTTGAGCGCCATGCAAGGGAAATTCCCCGAAAACCCCCGAGCCTTAAAGGGGCAGACACCCAGACCGTTACAAGGTTCTTGCCATTTGTTGATGTTGCGGGTCATAAACGGGCTTCTGGAGACAGCCTGTTGTGTCTGACCTCTGATCTTTGTCGCCTGTGTAATCACTTGTTGATAGCTTTGATTTGTCTACCATATGTGGAAAATTTAACAGTTATCTAAGTTTTTGACCAATCAGGATCTTCCTAACCTATGCATTGACGTAATTAGCAACCTCTGTTAGAGTATAATTAACATCACTCTCAGAGCGTACTCAGAGCGGCCTACGAACTCCATCGAGAGTGTTGAAGCTGACTTCTGCTGATGAAACTGCAAACTATTTTCTTCAGTAAACATGACTTCGATTGATTGAATCTTTGACTCCTGGTTTTTGTTCATCATATCTGGTCCTTGTGGGTTTTTACTGTAAAATTCCCCTTACAACTCTTACACTAAGTTTGTTTTTTTGTTTTTTGTTTTCCCTCAGAAATTCTGCATTGTGTATTTACATTTTTCTATTTATCAAATAAAGGCATAAAATTAATTAATTGTTTAATCAATTAAATTTGTCAAGAAACGGGGATTTACTATTAAAATTAAAACCTGAAAGAAATATTGTGACTATGCCTAAGTTTTATAAATTTGTCAATGGTAGTAGTATTAGTATAACGTGCATTCTAAATATTAGTAATATCCAGTATGTCACAAAACTGAGTACACACCTCACATTTCAGCCACCATTTTAGTGTATCTTCTCAAGGGACTATAGAAATTAAACTTGAATACATTTTAGAGTAGTCAATACAGAGCTTGTATAGCAGTATAGATTGAAAATTAACATACAACCATTATTGTTAAAATAGCTGGCAAGTGAGTACACCTTAAGTAAACTTGTCCAAAGTGTCAATATTTTTTGTTAGTAACATTGTTATCTGGCACTGCCTTATTCATCCTGGGCATGGAATTGACCAGAGCGGCAGAGATTGTTGCTGGGATCCTCTTTCACTCTTTAATGACATCACAGAGCTGCTGGACATTAGACATATGCACTCAAAAAAATTACTCTTTGAATGAACATAAAAAAATCATGGAAAGGATTTCCACATGATTAACTTGCTTTATTTCAGCATTATGCAATTCTGTTATTGCAATTTAATGTACTTGCGTTGGGTCAACTTAATTTATTAAGTTTGATTCAACTTATTTACTATGGTTGGGCACAGCTTAATATAATATTGTCAGCCCAACTAATTATTAATGTTTTGGACCAACTAATTTATTTAAGTTAGCCTAACAAAAGTGCTTAATGCTGAAAGAAAGCCATTTAATCACATGGAAATCCTTTCCATGATTTAATTACATTACTTCAAAGAATAGCTTTTGAGTTGAATAAATTAAAACCTTTTTAACAAACTCTAATGGTGGAAACAACACACAACAAATGAGAAAAGGTGTAATCAAATTGTATTTCCAAAATTATAATGCACATTGTTTTACAGTTGAGTTGCTTGTTGATTAAAGACAAGGAAATATATCTCAAGTTTGTTATGAGAGTACAGGGAAATGGGCCCTCTCACTCGCATCCCACTTAATCTACTCTTAACATTTTCACTTTGTACATCTTGCACCTGTGGTTTTATGTGATGGTGAACTCACACAGAAGTTAATAAAAAATATTTACCAAAGTTAGAACATTTTTTGCATAAATATATATTTAAATGCTGAATATTTAAACAGCTGAATGGATTTCAAAACGGTAAAAATCAACTTATTAACTCGGGGGGAGTTGGAGAATGAGCCTATTTCCATAAAAAGTGGAGTGTTCCTTTAATGTATCGTCACGAGCCACAGGGTGTAATTTGGATTTGTCTGTGAGTGTTTGTTACTTTCAAAGGCTTGGTGCCTATCCACTTCCATTAAATCACTAACAGACTGCACTGGTTTTCGTTAAAAATCTTTGTGTTCTACTGAGGAAACAAAGTCCCCCACATCTTGGATGCCCTGGGGGTAAGCAGATAAACATCACATTTCCATTTTTGAGTGAACTATCCCTTTAAAACCGTCATTGAAAAAAAAAAAAAAAAATGTTCAAAAGGACAAGTTTGACAAAAACATTTTTTTAAATTTAAATAGTCACCATTAACTAACCCATGAGTCACCGAAACCCTTGATGGTTTTCCTTGACCTTCTTTGGGTGAGTTAAGGACAAATGTAATTAAGGAAACTATTCCTCTTCACACATGCCTTGACATACAAAAAAAAAAAAAAATCAAATCAAATCAATAAAGGCATTAAAAATGTGTGAACATGAAACATGAACATGTTTTGACCATTTCACACAAAACACAGTTTCAAGGTAAAGATTAGTCTGTTCATCAATCCTTTTATGAGGTGTAAAAGGCTTGGTCTTGAGGGCTCGAACTGGGGTGGAAAGTTTGTTTCCATCAAGCTCCAGGAACACTTTTTGCAGGAGTTCAAAGGTGTATCGAAGCTCCTTCGGATAACTAAGATTTAGGGCATAAATAAGCCCAATCAGCAATGCAAAACCATTAGCTACATTACCAAGCCCTTCTAGTGCTGTAACTCCTTCAAGAACTACTCCAACATCTGCAGGTTCATCTCCAACTTCACATCCGATGACAAAAACGCCCATCACCATTTCTTTGAGTGCAGCTTCAGCGTTGGAAAAATCGACATCCTATAAACAGAAACAAAGTACATTAATACTAATGTACAAAAAAAAAAAAAAAAAGTATTGTTATACACAAAATATTGTCAGAATATTCAGGCAATAATACCATGTACTCCTTGATGAGATTGTCAGGATCCTCATTTAGGTAGACAAACAGGGCTTTGAGGACACACTCCCTCTTAACATTAAAGGCTGTATCAGCGATTTCTAGCCTAAAACATAAAGTGTCACTTTCAGCTGAGCTTTCTTCACGATCCGCTCGCTGCCTGCCCCATAAATTGTCTGTGAAAAAAAAACGCGTCTCTCTGGTCAGCCTAGGGTCCGAGATATGCCAAAAAAACAATCGGCACTATCAACTATTCCACAGATAAACAAACAGTGTTCCAACCAATCAGCGTCAGGGGTTTGGTGTTGTGGACTTTCGCTCCACCTCCCTCACATCCCTGCACCAGTAGGAAAGTCCACAACACCAAACCCCTGACGCGGTTTTTTCACAGACAATTTATGGGGCAGGCAGCGAACGGATCGTGAAGAAAGGTCAGCTGAATTTGACACTTTATGTTTCAGGCTAGAAATCGCTGATACAACCTTTAATATAGACACACTAGGGAAAATAAAGAAAATTAGCAACATGTACCAATCAACTAATACATTTTCAAGTCACACAAATCATAAGTGAGAAACAAATGATTAATTTATCTAGAAACAATTTTTTGCAGTTATCATACCTGTGTAAGTGGCACAAGAAGTTTCCTTATCCTTTGTCCCTGAGCTTCACCTTTCTTGGCAAAGATCCTCAGAAGACTTGGAGTGTGTTCATCCAGCTTTGAGAAGAATTTTGAAATTAAGGCAACAGTTGTTATCTGTGCAAATTCAGCACAAACCTAAAACAAAGAGAAAAAACACCAAAACTTAAATGTATGCCCAAAAAAGCTAGCTAGCCTATGTGTTCTAACTTGCTTATATGGCAAAATTATTTTATTTGACTTATTGACATTTTAATACATTTAATTTTATGTAAAATCCCACTTAAAGACATTAGGGTGAATTACCTCATTTTCTTGGAACAAAGCCGGCCATCTGCTCATAAAGTCAGCAATAAGTGGAGATTCTTTGACAACCTCTTGTCTTCTCAATGCAAATGAAAGGTCCACCGTCCATTAAACTCAGTTTGCTCGTTGTTGTTCTTCTTCTTAACCTCAGAAAGAAGGGAGACTCTGACTTATACATTTATCATAAATTCATCCGTAGGCCTATCAGTCGACATAATAAAACAGTTGTAAAAATTGCTTCTAATTAGACTGATGCAAATGGACGAAAAAGTTACCTGTTTGTTTGCCGTTTAATTCAGTTGATGGCGCGGTCATCTCATTTAGCCTTACAATCGTGCATTCTGTCATAATAACACATCAGTATCAACCGACAAAATAAAACAGTTTGATAATATTGTTTCTAATAACAGTGATAGAAATGGATGAACACGTACCTGTTTGTTCTAAGCTTATATTCCAGTTAATGGCGTGGCGATCTATTTCATACATGCGCAGCAATAACGCATTTGAATGTTGCCGCCGGGATATGCAAATTGCGTCACAACAAATTTCCGCTTCCTTTAGGTTGAGAATGTCGTTTGTTTTCAAGCTGTTTTGACATTCAGTCCGACTGACTTAATAAAAACACATTTTATATGTGCAACTGACTTTTATTAAACATTATTTGTATCAGTCTGATTTATTATCTAGATTTCTTCTTCTTC
The DNA here is from genome assembly GCF_049309525.1 of Garra rufa. NCBI lineage: Eukaryota > Metazoa > Chordata > Actinopteri > Cypriniformes > Cyprinidae > Garra > Garra rufa. The sequence goes on along the minus strand of NC_133363.1, from coordinate 26,066,344 downwards.
TTCTATGGATTTACTAGCGGGTCGCATACCAACTTTTTCGGTGCATACCGCCACCTCCTGTGCTGAATGTGCTGAGTGTGAAGTGATAGGTGTATATTGTAATGTCAAAATTCTATTTTTAAGTCCACTATTCTTAATGAATTGTATGTAGTACAAATGTATAGTTATGTAATTCTCTTCTAGTTTCTTCTCTCAAAATACAAGTTTTAAAATTAGTAATTATGAATAATTTTATGTGCTTTGTTTTTCAAAACTTAGAAAGTAGACATTAAACCAACAGTAAAGGCCTTATTTTTTAAATAAAATTTTCATTTATGTTGCTTTGCACTAAATGTGCTCAATAAATGTTTATTATTAAACTCCACATTAGCTATATTTTGTCACTAGACATACTTAGTGTGTGCTTCTTTCGACACAAACCAAATACCCTTTAAATGGATATAATGCATTGTCTTTCAAGTAACAGCAATTTAAGACAAATAACAAACCTAAAAACACCAATAACCATTTAATTGCACTTCAATAATTATGATCAAGCTATAAATTAATAAACAAAAATATTTAAAATAAAGAATAAATAATAAATATGTAAGTTATTATATATATACAACAAATTTATATATATATAATTTTTTTTTTTATTCAGTCTTAACAGTTTGACTGAGCTGAGTGATTGAAACATGTACTTTTAAAACTTCATGTTAAAGGAGAACTCCGGTGTGATTTTGACCTAAAGTGTATTGAATCATGATACCGAGTGTAAACGTACCTTGCATATCTCATCTCGTCTTGTCCACTGCTGTCCGAAATCTGGGGTCAGTTAGCCGATGCTCACAACAGCTTGTCAATGAAAGTCAATCGGGCATCGAAGGAGCCATGTAAATAAATCACTGTTTTACGCCATTTACGAGGCACAAAGTAGCTCCACACTTCATTGGTAGACTTCCAAGGGCCCTGACATTTAAAACGAGACATTGAGAACTCAGAAAAAGCACCGGTAGTTTATTTACAAGTAGATTTATACAGACAGTACCTGCAAGAAGTTTAGCGCCCGCCGCCATCTTAAATGTAGGCACGATAAGTCGAGTGTCGAGCACCAAGGAATTTATCAGCTTATCAACGTATCAGGTTGTAGTTTCCTTGGTGTTCGACACTCGACTGCCAGATTGAGGACAAGCAATAAAATGAGCACAACTAACAATGGAAGACGACAAGCCTTACACTGTAAGTTGATGAGTTGACTTCTCTGCGTATTAATATGATTTTGGTCATAGAGCTTTTTAGATGGATGTTGAGGCTTTTTAGGTCAGGTAGAAACCAACTGGCAACCCATGGTGTCAAAATACTATTGGGTAAATTGGCAGTGCTCGGCCTAAAACAAAAACAGACATTCTGACACAGAACACACAGCATCAAAGTTTCAAAGTAGAACCACTGGCTGTAGCTTTGTATGTGAACTTAACATGTTTCCTATATATCAGCAAAAACACAATGGTATTTTTTGTTTTAGTGCACTCTGTAAAATTACACATTTAACTGTTTTATTTTTACTTCCCAGGTACAGCAGTAATGAGCTTCCACATAACCTAATGTGTGGCTTTTCATCAATTGTAATTTAGGGGCTCCATGTTGCTGTGCAGCAAAACCTCTTGTAAATACAATCCGATAAAAAAAAAAAAATCAAATAGGTGGTCTTGGAAAAATTTAAGCATCATTCCGCATTGTTTTCTCCTGGCAGTTAAGATGAGCTGGGTATGTGGGAGGTGCTACCTGCAGGTTTAATAAGTGGACAAATCCATCAGGGGCTTCCCATCAATAAGGTCTGATGTCGGCATTACAGAAACATGGGGGGGAATTTGCATGTTTGCTGTCAACAGAAGCTTTATGAGAGCACACCACATGAATCAACATAATTAGTGCAGCTACTGCCTGCTTTTGATATGAAAGATAAAGAAATAGCCTCACCATCCACCCTCCCTCTCCCTCTTGCTCTCTCTATCGCTCTAGCACACTTTGTTTGTCTCTGTCTGCTATGGATGACAGGTGGGCTGTAGTGTTGTTGTTTCTATTGCAGCTGCATATCCAGTGGAGGCCCAGGTGTCTGTCCATAATGCGGCTCATCCTGGCCTCACAGCAGACAAATCTGTCAAGGACGATTCAGTCACACAGACACCCGATGAGGATGCTGCAGAGCTTATTATTTCAGTTAACCATATTCAGCACCTACATTTAGATCCTCCAAAGTGGGCATACCACCCCAAACTGAGACGGTCTAATGAGCTTTTTGTATTCTCAAACAATACAAAATCCAAAAACTCTTAAACACATAAATAATTGCTTTTTTTAATATTACTGTTTAATATTATGTGGTAATAATTCTACCATGGATATAGAACAGATTTGTTTTTGTTTTGTTTTCTAACTATTTTATATGGTGTGATTTTTAAGGCATAAATTACTAGCTGTTAGTGCTTCTTCTCTTTCATTTTAGAGATTTAGATTTCTCACTATCACCTTCTTTCTTTCTGTTGTCACCTGCTGGTAACAGGATGTGCTGTTGTTGTGACTTTTGTGTCACCAAAGCAGCCAGCAGACACAGACTACTGACAAGGAAGACAGGGGCTCCACTGCTGCTACAAAAGAAAGACAAAGGAGAGAGAGTGAGTGAGAGAGAGAAAGAGAGAGAGAGAGATTGAGAGAGTTACATAGAAAGAAAGAAAGAGAAGGTGAGGGGAAACTGAGAAGCAGAAGCACAGGAGACACAACGAGGCAGAGGGAGACAGAGAACAGAAAAGGACTCACGGCTCCTGAGAGCACTGAGGTAAAATGAAAAGAGCAAAGAGAGAGGCAGGAGAGTGTGGCGGAGGAAGCGGAGTGTGGGAGGAAGCGATGGAGAGGTGGGTGTTAGGAGAATAATGTGCTATGCGGTGGATGTTTATTTTTCGACAATGCAAGATCTCCTGCCCCTAAACCCAAGGATTATTGTTTGTTATGTGTGAGTTCAGTGAAAAAATAAATAAATTATTAAATTAAATAAAAATAAAAAAACAGCTCATTAGAGTAATTTGTTCTGTTGAACTACTATTGTTCTGCTGTGTTTTTGACTCACTGACTAAATAGTAATTTGGTTAGTAGATTGGTTGTTAGCTTTATGCTGTAGATTTAGTAGTGAATATTTATTTATAGTTTTATTATGATGTTAAAGGCATAGTTTACCCAAAAAAAAAAAAAAAATTATTGTATGTATTACTTACCCTCATGCTATTACAAACCCGTAAAACCTATGTTCATCTTTAGAACACAAATTAAGATATTTTTGATGAAATCCGAGAGTCTGACCCTCTGTAGACAGCAAGGGAACTACCACTTGTAAGGCCCAGAAAGGTAAGGACATTGTTTAAAATAGGCCATGTGACATTAGTGGTTCAAAATGAATTTTATGATGTTACGAGAATACATTTTGTGTATGAATCAGTCCACTGAATCAGTCCACCTCCATACTCAAGAGTACCACGATTGTTGTTTGATTTTATTTTATTTTATTTTTTATTTGAAATATTCTATAAAACATATGATAATAGGAGGAGGGGCAGTATTACACATGCAAGAGTGCTGTTGATGTGGAATGAATAAGTTGAGTGAATAATTCAATGATTCACTCATAAAGACTAAATTAATGAGTCGGTGATTCACTCTTACTGATATTGAACTCAGTGTTCTTGGAATGCTGCTCAAGCAATGAGATTTAATGACCAGAATTCATTCATTCATTTATCCATCCATCCAGTTACTATCTGTAGGGAGTTCAGGTTTATTTATTGCGTCACTACTTAGTAGTAATTGCCTGGTTGCATTCAGTGTTCTTTCTCACAGTGGCCAAGTTTCCATATCTTTCCATACGGTTGCAATCAAAATGATTCAATCCCCTTGATCTGCAAGACAATTGCTGTGGAGAACAAAAATTGGTAACACTTTAGAATACTGTTTCTTACTTACTGCAGAACTAATAAGGAGTTATTGAAGAACTAACAGGTAACTATTCATTAACACTTGACTCACTACTGTTAACTACTAAGGAAGATGTGCTAACTAATCAGTATGTAATACAATTTTGTGAATGTGTTAAGTAACAGGTAGCTAATCAATAACTAATGTATTCTGTCATATCTCCTGAAGAACTACTATTAATTATCTAATAGTTAAGGTTCAAGAAAAATAAATATGAAGTAACTACTAATGAACAGTCATACACAATTACATTGAGTTGTGACCCTTTCATATATAAATGTTATTAGCAGTAGTAGTAGTATGCAAATGCAATATTAATAAATGGAATAAACTTTATAAAGGTTTTGCCTGTGTATTGAATTGTCTTGTGAATGTTTTGTAAGAAATTCACTTAGCTTCCGATAGGAACCCAACCACCACTCCAGTGCCATGCGATAACTTACCGTAGTTTTTATATTTTGTATAAAATACTGTGTGTCCTCAGCATATATTAATTCAATTCCTGTATGTAAGGCCAGGACTGAGGGAATACATGTAACCCATTAGTAAATAGAATTAGAATTGTCAAAAGAATTATCAAATAATTCTGCAGGACTTATTTCAAACCTGAAACAATAGGCCCATTCTAAAAGGAAAATATTGGGAACCCATTAGTAATTAATGAAGAATTATTAGATAATTCTGCAAGAATTACTTAGAAACTGAAAAAGTGAAAACAAAGGGAACCCATTAGTAATTAATAAATAATTATCAAATAATTCTGCAGGACTTATTTCAAAATTGCAACAGTAGGCCTATTCTTAAGCGCAAATATAGTGAACCCTTAAGTAATTACGCAGGAATTACTTAGAACCTGAAACAGTATTCTAAAGTGAAAACAAAGGGAACCCATTAGTAATGAATAAATAATTATCAAATAATTCGGCAGGACTTATTTCAAACCTCAAACAATAGGCCTATTCTAAAGTAAAATTATAGTGAACCCTTTAGTAATTAATAAAGAATTATTAGATAATTTCGCAAGAATATATTTCATTTCCATTATAGGCTAATAATAGTAGTAGACCGTAACAAAGTTACTACTATAGTAGTACTTTGTAATTGTCCTTTTACTCAAGTAGTTTTGAAAATGAATAGGACTATTTATAATTTTACTGGAGTAATATTTTATTGGGGTATCTGTACTTTTACTCAAGTAATTGATTTGTGGGCCACAGCCCAATTATTATGGTGACTATTTGCATATAACTGTTCAGTAGTAGTTATTACATACTAGATACTAGATAATTAATAGTAGTTCTCCAGGAGGTATGACAGAATACATTAGTTATTGATTAGCTAACTGTTACTTAACACATTCACAAAATTGTATTACATACTGATTAGTTAACACATCTTCCTTAGTAGTTAACAGTAATGAGTCAAGTGTTAATGAATAGTTAGCTGTTAGTTCTTCAATAACTCCTTATTAGTTCTGCAGTAAGTAAGAAACAGTATTCTAAAGTGTTACCGAAAGTTTATTAATACACATTTGAGTGATTCTGAGAATGTAACATTAATAAATCATGATAAAATTCAAAATGGCTCTAAACATTCATGTTCAAAATTATTCAACCCCCAAAAGCCAAATTTTCTGCAGAATCGTTTATTCTTTAAAACCACCAACTAACCTCGCCTGTAAGTGCTTTCTTTCACCTCTCTACTGCAATCTTGGCCCATTCACCTGAAAAAAGCTTCCAGATCCCTTATCATCTTTGGTTTTCAAAATGCCACTGCTTTCTTCAAATTCAACCAAATATTTTAAAAGAAAATGTAATATGGAGACTGAACAGGCACTCAAGTACATTTTATGACTGATCCCTGAACCAAGCTTAAGTAGATTTGGATGTATACATCGGGATGACTGTCTTCCATTGATCATCAGCTTCAGTCTTTGCACCAAAGGCATCACAATTCTTGTCAAAATTGCCTGATACTTCAAAGAATCTATGATGTCCTTCATAAGGTCATGGTTTCCACTTCCTACTACAGCAAAACAACTGCATAACCAAGTTTGACGATAGAGATGGTGTTCTTCTGCTTATAAGCTTTTTTGTCTTTTTTGCACCAGACATACTGCTGATCCATAGGTCCAAAAAGTTCCAGTTTGGTGACATCAGAACTCCACAGTTCTATCCAAATGAATTTTAATATGTTTAAGTCTGCCTTTTTGTTCTTCTTGGTCAAGAGTGGTATTCGGCAAGATGTCCCAACATGAAGTCCATACTTGTCTAGTGTTCTTCTTATACTCTGCATCAACATGTTTTTCCACCTTTCATCTGGTCATGTTGACTGTATATTGCAGGTTTTTCTCAGTTGCTCTGATCAAATTTATTATGATATTGTGCTTTTTCTTCAACAGCCTTAAAGGTTTTGTGGTACATATTTTAAGCTAAGGAATAAACAAACTTTTAATGTCTTGGAAATCTTCATGTTGCCTTAGACTTTTTAATGTAATAAAACTAATCTTCTCTCGCTTTTGTGAGAGCTCTGTTGACTTTGCCATTTTTGCTACTCAACTTCAGCACATGCATGAGCTAACTGTATGCATGTGTAACAGCTCAAGCTAATTCTGTTTTCTAATACAGTTCTAAAGGTTTAATTGTAGACAATTTTGTTCCCCACCATACAAATAAGTGACATAGAAACAGCAACCTTTAATAGGGGTTGAATAATTATGACATATAGCTGTGTTATTAAACAATCCTAAAATGCAAAAATATTACATTATATATTGACATTATCACTTTTAATATGCCAGTAAACTGTTATAGCTGCAATTTTATGGAGCTCATATTATGACAAAACTTTTTGAATTTGAATTGTACAAATTTGAATTATTGACAAGTGTCATTTCACAAAACTGAATATTATATGGTATTTAACATAGTTCTGAATTCGATTTTTTAAAACTTGAATATTGAACATTTGAAATTGAACACAACTGAATTTTCAAATCACAGATTTTCAAATAGACATGTATTTTCAAACAGCAGATTTTTGTTCCGATTTCTAAGACTTCAAATATTCAGTTTTTAAAAATACAACTTCAAGTTTTCAAGATGAAAAAAAATTCGGAACATCAAATTCAGTGTTCAAAATTCAAAGCGCAGAAATTCAGATCGTACAGAAAGTAGGTCAGAGGTTATGCACAGGGAAGAGTAGATGATCTACGAAAAGTCGAACGAAGCATTTACTGTGACCGAGAGGGGGCATGTTTGGTTCACTTAGGCTAGTTTTGCCGTGGTCACAACATATTAACTCGTGGGTACGTGATAATACGCCGTGGCCACAAGTTATTATTTCGTGGGAACATCATATTAACTCGTGGGTACGTGATAGTATGTCGTGGCCACAAGATGGCAGTGTATACATAGTTACACGGCTTTGCGTAAAACGAAACTGAATGCAAAACGCGCACGCGTATTCAAAGGCAATTTTAATACCCGATGTTTGGAGAGCGACTCCCCAACAAATTAGACTACATACATATCTAGGCTGTTATTAGTATGCGGGCTATAAAAGGTTGTGTTAGTTGTCTATAGCTTTGCATCATACTTGAGATCTATTGACTTCAGGTTCTGAAAGTTTTGCCGACGAGGAATTTTTACTGGAAGTGCAGATTAAAGGGTGAATATAACATATTTAATTTCGGCTTATTGATAAACTATTACATTTTTATAGTTAAGGAATAAATCATTCACGCAGTTTCATTTGAAACACAATGAACACAACATGCTCTTTTATCGTCACAAACTGGGGTAAATACATTAATAAAGTAAAAACTTAATTGGCATAATTGTCAGGCGTTTACAGTATTTGCAAAATATTTTAGCATATTAATAATACTAGCATAATTATACAGAGAGTTAATTAAAGCACTACACGAACTGAAAGGGAAATAAGCATATAAAACAATAAATATAGCCCATAAATATAGCCCTAACCAGTTAATATAATTATTATAAAAATTAGGCCTATTGTATTAGCCTACTGTTTAATAATAATAATATACAAATATGAAATATAAAGAACCGATCCGTTAACAGGCAAGCGGTGCTCCTGCAGCCAAAATACTGCCACTTACGTCTCTTTGCGTCAGGCGCCGCCAGAGATAAAAATATGTTATGTCCTTTAACCAGATTTTTAACAACAAATATGTAATGAAATTAGGTGACTGACAGCCGGATTTGCCTATCAGCGATCAGTATCCTCAATATAAAGTCTGATTGGTTGCTGCCCGGGGTGCGTCACGTCCGATTTTCCCCTTTGTGCCCGTGTTTACGGTGGTCACAGGTAAGCGCGTTCTGCTGTAACAGGCTGTACTTTTAAAACTAGTTGGTCTTTTAAAGCGTTTCTTTTGTAGATTTATAGTGTCGTTTTGTCCGGCCGTTGGTGTGTTTTTGGCGCTGCTCTAGTGGATTTAGTGACTGTTCACCCCTCAGGTATGTGTATATGCATCTGTATAATCTCATTGTGTTAGCGTTGATGTGCTGTTAACACTGCTGCATGCTGACTAGGTATGATTTCCTGTACCCCATTGTGCTATCGGTGGGCTGATTAATAGACCTGTGCCTGTACATTTTCTGTTTGGTGTGATACCTTGACGGTAAGTGTTTTAAATCTAATTATAATTCGTGTAGGAAAAGTATTATGATTAGTAACGTTTCTCGTTGTTTTTTTATAGGATTCTCCCTCTCGTTCTCTCGTTTCATCTAGTTTTTTTATATTGTATGTACTGTTGCTTTGCGCTGCAAACGTTCTTACAATCCTACGGTCCTCCTGTGCGTACTGTTGTGCAGACGCCGCCATCACCGTTAATGAAAGGGGACTGTTCGTCTGGTTTTTTTTACGGTGCTTAGTGCCCTCTTTGTGTGTGCGACTGTGTGTCAGCATGGAGAATACGACGATCTCAGTTTGAGAGAATAACTCCTCTTTCTTTTGTGACTTACGTTTTTCTTTTGTTTATACTGTTGTAATTGTTTTTGTTTTATTATATATATATATATATATATATATATATATATATATATATATATATATATATATATATATATATACACACGAATATATCGTTTATGCTGTTTTGTTTGTATGTTGTTTTTCCTTTATTAATGCAACTTGATTTGTATACTAGTTACATCTGCCTCCAAGTTGCTTTGTAATTTCATTTCAATTTATTTGATTCTTCTAAACGTTTTCTTTCAGTTTGTAGTAGTATTTCTACTCATTTTTGTCTGGAGTTGCTTTAACAGTTATCATTTGTTTCTATTGTATGTTGAGTTAAATATTTAATTGTGATTGTTATAGTTTATTCATTTATTTTTGGTTTATTGCAGGAGCTGGGGTCCCACGGGTGAACGGATCTTCCTCCTTATGGTGGTGGTTCTTCTTTATTGCGTGCTGTGTACCACTTCGAGTGTGTGGTAGTGTGATCTGAGTGCACCTTGGTGTGTGTGTGCGTGGAAGTGTGCTCTTGTAAAACCAGACTCCATTTTGTTTCCTGCCGTTGGGAGCCTCAGCCCTGCTGGTATTTATTTCATTTTTGTTTTCATATTTAAAGCTGATTTGGTGTTATTACCCACATTCATTATTTTTGTAATTTCCTTTCATTTAAAGTGGAATCTCCTGCTGTTCCGCTGACGTTTTATTGTCTATTTCAAAACATTCTTGTATTAATAAAAGTTTGTATTTTTATACTGCACCCACGTCTTCTGTTCACTTATATGAGGGAAACGAACCTGTGTGCTTAATTTACTTCATTGTTGGGTTTTGAGTATTGTTCCCTAGAATTAATTCCTAGGGTGGCGTAGTCGGACTTCTTTACTGGTAAAAGGTTAGTTTTCAAATTGTACCGCTCCGTCACATTTTGGCGTAGTCGGCAGGGTTCCCTCTTATTTAGTGCAGAGACGTGGGTTTTGTTTTCATTTGAGTATTTGTTCTGTTCTTTTTCTTTTGTGTCTTTTTGTTAGGAACCAGACAGCAGCTTTCCCTTTCTGTGGTGCACCGGCACGAGTTAAATTCAGTTTACATTTTGTGGTAAGTGCTAAGGCATTTGCAATTATGGAGGATGAAATGCGTGAGTTAAGAGATTTGGTAGCTCAATTAAAGTCGGATAACGAACGACTGAGACAAGAGCAAGTGACCGTTGCACAGCCGGGCCCATCTAATGTTTCTATTCCTGCAGTTGCAGATCCCCCACTCGTTGGTGCTGATACATCGGCAGCGGAGCGGTTTGTTTTTGTTCCTCGAGATCGTAAGTGTCCAAAGTTTAGTGGTCGGTCGGGCATTGGCATCGACGAGTGGGTGGAGGAGGCTCAGGCTTGTATGCGGCTCCGTCGTCTGTCTACAGCTGATCAGGCATTTTTCTTGGTTGATCATCTGGAGGGAGAGGCGAAGGAAGAAATTCGTTATCGGTCAGTGAACGAGAGGGAGGGTCCGAAACAAATTATTCGAGTGTTGCGTGAATTATATGGGTGTACAAAGTCTTATGTAGCACTTCAAGAGTCGTTCTTTTCCAGAAGACAACAGGATGGGGAAACTTTGGTAGAGTTTTCTTTGGCCCTGATGAGTCTTCTGGAAAAAGTTAAAAATCAATCACCTCATGGCATCCCTAATGGCGAAATTTTGATAAGAGACCAGTTTGTCGAATACGTTAATGATTGTGCTCTTCGACGTGAACTGAAGCAGTTAGTGCGTCGTCAGCCTACTGTCACATTATTTGATGTTCGAAGCGAAGCCCTTCGTTGGGAAAGAGAGGGTATGCCTGGGGGGGTACGTGGTCGAAGTCAGTCTGTTCCATCCGCTTATGGAATTCAATATGGGGTACAGGGACATCAACGCATTAATAGTAGTAGTAGCAGTGGTGGTTCAGCAATGTCAGAAATGAGTGAGCTTCGGGACATGCTTCGGAAGCAGCAGCAACAATTAAATCAGTTAACTCAAAGTATGGCTCAGCTTCAAAATCCCCAGTTACATCCGCGATCATCTAGGGCTAATTTAATTTGCAGAAGGTGTCAGAAACCTGGCCATTTTGCTAGAGATTGCGACGGGGAGCGGATGCCTGTCCGCCCACCGCCGGCCCGTGTAAATTCGGCTTTAATGAGGGGTGAGCAGTCATCCATGCAGCCGTCGGAAAACTAGTTCCCACTGAGTTGCAGGGCCGCAACTTGGTTGGGAAAAGGATAGGCTCCAATGTCACTGGTATCGATTTTATGTCACGTTTTATGTCGTCTTGTCCACAGCTCGTTGTATCTATGGGTGGGGTTCAGGTACCTTGCCTGGTGGACACTGGTTCAATGGTGTCCACCATAACAGAGAGTTGCTTCATGACAAATTTTGGGTCGTGGGGTCAGGAGCAGCTTAGATCGTGTAATTGGCTACAGCTTCAAGCTGCAAACGGCCTTGCAATTCCCTATGTTGGCTATTTGGAATTGGACGTGGAGCTCTGTGGGCGAGTAGTTGTAGGCTGTGGCGTGTTAATTGTCAGAGATCCTCCTGGTGGTATGTGTGCACAAGTTCCTGGGGTGTTAGGTATGAACATCCTTAGCCGCTGCTACCGGGAGCTCTTTGGCCAACATGGTACAGCTCTTTTCGATTTACCAGTGGTGTCACAGGCCCCTAGTTTTGTTTTTCAGGCATTACAACATTGCCACCAGGTTGACGCTCAGCCAGCTGTGGGTGGTGGGGGGCGAGTCAAAGTGCGTGGACGTCGGGCGTGTCGCATCACGGGTGGCACCATGAAGTTTGTTGCTGCAACCTGCTCTACGCAATATTCGAGTGGTACTGTATTGTTTGAACCACCTACTTCTGGTCTACCGGCAGGTTTGTTGGCCTCCTCCGCTCTTCTGAGGGTGGACAGTGGTACCGTCTACGTGCCAATAATAAATGTTGGTACCAGGGACGTGGTGTTGTATGCTAGCACTATTATTGGCACTGTGAACCAGGTCGATGTGGTTAGTTTACCCCCAGAAGTTGCAGAAGTTAAGACCGTCACAGCTAAGGTGAGTGCACAGGTTGTGCAGGTTTCTCCTACGGTACAGGAACAGATAGCCGGGTTAGATCTATCAGTGTTGTCAGAAGAAGAACAGGGTAAGGTTAGAGCATTGTTGGTGAAATATTTACCCGTTTTCTCCACACACAAAGGGGATTTGGGATGCACAAACCTGATATCCCACGATATCCCCTTGTTGGATGACATCCCTGTCAGGCAGCGGTTCAGGCGCATTCCTCCGTCAGAGTATGAGGTGGTAAAGGCACATATCAATCAGTTATTAGAAACCCAGGTAATAAGAGAGAGCTGCAGTCCTTATGCTTCACCCATTGTGTTGGTCAAAAAGAAGGACGGTAGTCTACGAATGTGTGTAGACTACCGTCGCTTAAATTCAAAAACTAGGAAGGATGCGTTCCCTTTACCACGTATTGAGGAGACTTTGGATTCGCTGGCTGGGGCCCGTTGGTTTTCTACCATGGACCTGGCCAGCGGGTACAACCAAGTGCCTGTAGCTGAGGGGGACAAACCCAAGACTGCTTTCTGCACCCCATTTGGCCTCTTTGAGTGGAACAGAATGCCGTTTGGGTTATGCAACGCCCCAAGCACTTTCCAACGTTTGATGGAACGGTTGTTTGGGGACCAGCAGTGCCAGTCCCTCCTCTTATATCTTGACGATATCATTGTCTTTTCCTCCTCAATAGACCAACACCTTGCTCGGATGGAGGTTGTCTTGAGCCGCTTGCAGCGAGAAGGCCTGAAGGCCAAACTGTCTAAGTGTGCCTTCTTTCAAAAGGAAGTCCACTATTTGGGGCATGTCATCTCTTCCGAGGGTGTTTCTACTGACCCAGGTAAAGTAGAGGCAGTTGCACAGTGGCCTCAGCCTACTAATGTTTCAGAGTTGCGCTCCTTTTTGGGGTTTGCTAGCTACTACCGGCGCTTTGTGGAGGGGTTTGCCAAGTTGGCTGCCCCTCTTCACAGGTTGGTGGCTCAGCTGGCAAACCCAAAACACTTAAAGCGCAGTGCTCAGGAGTTTGCTGAAGCCTGGTCTGCGGAATGTCAGTGTGGCTTTGAGGGGTTGAGGGGTAAATTGACCACAGCCCCAGTGCTTGCCTATGCTGACTTCTCACTACCGTTTATCTTAGAGGTAGATGCCAGTCATGGGGGACTAGGGGCAGTCCTTTCACAGGAGCAGCAAGGTAAGGTGCGCCCAATAGCATATGGCAGTCGCAGTCTTAGGCCCACTGAGCGCAACACATCTAACTACAGTTCTATGAAACTGGAGTTTTTAGCGCTCAAGTGGGCCATGACTGAAAAATTTAGGGAGTACTTGCTGGGCCATAAATGTGTGGTATTTACTGATAACAACCCCCTTAGCTACCTGACTTCCGCAAAATTGGGTGCCATGGAGCAGCGTTGGGCTGCCCAAGTAGCAGCGTTCGACTTTGAGATCAAATATAGGTCAGGGAAAAGCAATCGGAATGCTGATGCCTTGTCACGACAACTTTTTGGGTACAGGAGAAGTGCAAGAGCTGTGTCCAGGTGTGGCTGTTCCTGTGGCATTACAGCAAGCTGCTAGAGTTGGACAGGTGGCCCAGGTAAATCGTGTTACATCATTTCCTTGTTCCTCTATTAGTGACATGGGTGCTCAGCAGATAGCAGACCCTGTTATAGGAGAGTTGTTGGTGTTTTGGAGGCGCAAGCTGCCCCCAACTCCTGAAGAGCGTAAGAAACTCTCAAAGTCGGCAGTTATTCTGCTTCGGCAGTGGGACCGCCTGGTTGAGACTGATGGGGTGCTCTATCGGCGTGTGTTTCGCCCAGACGGTGGCGAGGAGGTCTTCCAGGTGTTATTGCCAGCAGTCATGAAACACGAAGTTCTGACCCAGCTTCACCAACAGCATGGGCACCAGGGGGTGGAGCGTACATCCCAGCTCGTGCGGCAGCGATGCTACTGGTCTGGGATGTCCGCCGATATTGCCCGCTGGTGCCAGGAGTGCGAGCGGTGCCAGTGTGCTAAAGGTGTCCCCACTGCCCCTCGTAGTTTTATGGGACACTTGTTGGCTGCCCGTCCTAATGAAATTTTGGCATTGGACTTCACTGTGCTAGAGCCCTCAAGGTCCGGGCATGAGAACGTGTTGGTCATGACTGATATTTTTACAAAATACACCTTGGCAGTACCCACTAGAGACCAACGGGCAGAGACTGTAGCTCAGGTTCTGGTGGTAGAGTGGTTTTGTAAATTTGGCGTGCCAGGTCGTATCCACTCTGACCAAGGCCGTAATTTCGAATCCACTCTCATCCAGCAACTTTGCAGTTTGTATGGAGTCGAGAAGTCACGGACCACCCCATATCACCCGGCCGGAAACGGTCAATGCGAACGCTTCAATAGGACGTTGCATGACTTGTTGCGCACTTTGCCGCTTGCTAAAAAGGGTGATTGGCCGTTCTGTCTCCCCCAGGCACTGTTCGCCTATAACACTACCCCTCATCAGTCAACTGGGGAATCTCCGCATTTTTTAATGTTTGGGCAGGAGCCCAGACTTCCTGTTGATTTCCTGTTGGGCAGGGTTCAAGAGCCATTGGCTGGCAGTGTTCATAGGTGGATTCTGGAGCAGCAGGGTCGGTTGCAAGTTGCTTTCGAGGGTGCCCGTGAACGGTTGGGTGCCGCAGCCGATAGGCGAAAGGCCCGGCATGACCTGCAGGTAAAGGAAGCACCACTGAAGGAGGGTCAGCTGGTATACCTCCGCGAGTATAGCGTGAGGGGTAGACACAAAATCCAGGACCTGTGGAGCTCAGTGGTGTACCAGGTCTTGAGGGCGCCTAAGGAGAGTGGGCCGGTTTACACCATCGCACCCACCACAGACTTGGGTAAAGTAAAGCATGTGCACCGATCTCTGCTGAAGGCTTTGATTGGCCAGGATCCACCTCCTGAGTTGCCTGACCCTTTGGTCATTGAGTCTCTGCAACCTCTAGAAGAGGAGCATGATGAGGAGGAGGATTTGTTTGTCCTGGTGCCAGAGACACCACAAGATAGAGGTAGGTTGCGGCCACAGGATGCTGTTGTTTCTTCTGTCCCTCAGACATCTGGTGGTGCGCTATCTGTAGAAGCCTGTAGAGTAACAGATGGTCCTGAGGTGGAAGTGGGCTTGCTGCCAGTTGCATTGCCTCCCAATTCATTGGAGGTTGTTGAGAGTGTAGTGAGAAGAACTGGGAGGAGAACTGCAGGTCACCACTCTAACATGCACCACCTCCCTCGAGCAGTAGGTGCTGGTTCAGTGTCTAGCATAATTGGAAGTACAGTTGGTACCCTGTTTCGGCCTTGGAACTGAGTTTTGGGTGGGCTGCCATTTAGATCACCGTCGGGGCGACGTTGCAGAAACTGGGGGTGGAATGTAATGAAATTAGGTGACTGACAGCCGGATTTGCCTATCAGCGATCAGTATCCTCAATATAAAGTCTGATTGGTTGCTGCCCGGGGTGCGTCACGTCCGATTTTCCCCTTTGTGCCCGTGTTTACGGTGGTCACAGGTAAGCGCGTTCTGCTGTAACAGGCTGTACTTTTAAAACTAGTTGGTCTTTTAAAGCGTTTCTTTTGTAGATTTATAGTGTCGTTTTGTCCGGCCGTTGGTGTGTTTTTGGCGCTGCTCTAGTGGATTTAGTGACTGTTCACCCCTCAGGTATGTGTATATGCATCTGTATAATCTCATTGTGTTAGCGTTGATGTGCTGTTAACACTGCTGCATGCTGACTAGGTATGATTTCCTGTACCCCATTGTGCTATCGGTGGGCTGATTAATAGACCTGTGCCTGTACATTTTCTGTTTGGTGTGATACCTTGACGGTAAGTGTTTTAAATCTAATTATAATTCGTGTAGGAAAAGTATTATGATTAGTAACGTTTCTCGTTGTTTTTTTTTATAGGATTCTCCCTCTCGTTCTCTCGTTTCATCTAGTTTTTTTATATTGTATGTACTGTTGCTTTGCGCTGCAAACGTTCTTACAATCCTACGGTCCTCCTGTGCGTACTGTTGTGCAGACGCCGCCATCACCGTTAATGAAAGGGGACTGTTCGTCTGGTTTTTTTTACGGTGCTTGGTGCCCTCTTTGTGTGTGCGACTGTGTGTCAGCATGGAGAATACGACGATCTCAGTTTGAGAGAATAACTCCTCTTTCTTTTGTGACTTACGTTTTTCTTTTGTTTATACTGTTGTAATTGTTTTTGTTTTATTATATATATATATATATATATATATATATATATATATACACACGAATATATCGTTTATGCTGTTTTGTTTGTATGTTATTTTTCCTTTATTAATGCAACTTGATTTGTATACTAGTTACATCTGCCTCCAAGTTGCTTTGTAATTTCAATTTATTTGATTCTTCTAAACGTTTTCTTTCAGTTTGTAGTAGTATTTCTACTCATTTTTGTCTGGAGTTGCTTTAACAGTTATCATTTGTTTCTATTGTATGTTGAGTTAAATATTTAATTGTGATTGTTATAGTTTATTCATTTATTTTTGGTTTATTGCAGGAGCTGGGGTCCCACGGGTGAACGGATCTTCCTCCTTATGGTGGTGGTTCTTCTTTATTGCGTGCTGTGTACCACTTCGAGTGTGTGGTAGTGTGATCTGAGTGCACCTTGGTGTGTGTGTGCGTGGAAGTGTGCTCTTGTAAAACCAGACTCCATTTTGTTTCCTGCCGTTGGGAGCCTCAGCCCTGCTGGTATTTATTTCATTTTTGTTTTCATATTTAAAGCTGATTTGGTGTTATTACCCACATTCATTATTTTTGTAATTTCCTTTCATTTAAAGTGGAATCTCCTGCTGTTCCGCTGACGTTTTATTGTCTATTTCAAAACATTCTTGTATTAATAAAAGTTTGTATTTTTATACTGCACCCACGTCTTCTGTTCACTTATATGAGGGAAACGAACCTGTGTGCTTAATTTACTTCATTGTTGGGTTTTGAGTATTGTTCCCTAGAATTAATTCCTATGGTGGCGTAGTCGGACTTCTTTACTGGTAAAAGGTTAGTTTTCAAATTGTACCGCTCCGTCACAAATAGAACATTTGTCGGTAGTGTTGAAAACGAAGATCATGTAATGGAATTCTCCTAGTATGATCAATCCAAAAAAAAAAAAAAAAAAAAAAAATACAGAGATGTGCCTGACATTAAGACTATTCATGGGACTATGAATTATAAATAGAAGAACACATATAGTACATTTCTGTTGTGTTTTTTTTTTAATGAAATCAAATGTGATCTTGTTGTTTGCAACTATAGCAATGTCTTTCCCAAAACAGCACAAATCACTTCAGGCCTTTTCACACGGGACGCGGCAGTCGCGAGTGTCTATTTTCAATGGGAGCGGCGGGGAGGCGGAGTGCAAGTTTTGCTCCTGCACCCAAAATCCTGCCGCTTCCACGAACACGGCGCTTCACAGCAGGCGCAGCCAAAGATAATTTTTTTTAAATCTTTTTGTGAGCGGCAGCGTCCGCACTGTGACCGCGTCACGAACACCGCCTCAACTGCACAAAACGCTTCCACTACAAGAGAAGGCAGCAGCCGCGCGGCGATTCCGGCATGTCATTATCTTTACAAAAAGATCTTGTTGCCATGGCATGCATACTCCCACGAGTTAATATGATGTTCCCACGAAATAATAACTTGTGGCCACGGCGTATTATCACGTACCCACGAGTTAATATGTTGTGACCACGGCAAAACTAGCCTAAGTGAACCAAACATGCCCCCTCTCGGTCACAGTAAATGCTTCGTTCGACTTTTCGTAGATCATCTACTCTTCCCTGTGCATAACCTCTGACCTACTTTCTGTACGATCTGAATTTCTGCGCTTTGAATTTTGAACACTGAATTTGATGTTCCGAATTTTTTTTCATCTTAAACTTGAAGTTGTATTTTTAAAAACTGAATATTTGAAGTCTTAGAAATCGGAACAAAAATCTGCTGTTTGAAAATGCATGTCTATTTGAAAATCTGCGATTTGAAAATTCAGGTGTTCAATTTCAAATGTTCAATATTCAAGTTTTAAAAAATCGAATTCAGAACTATGTTAAATACCATATAATATTCAGTTTTGTGAAATGACACTTGTCAATAATTCAAATTTGTACAATTTCAAATTCAAAAAGTTTTGTCATAATATGAGCTCCATACAATTTAAAGAAAATCCTGGATCTTCAGAAAACCTTATATTTGTTAAGTACTGCAGGGGTTGAATAATTTTGAGTGCAACTGTATGTATCATCTGTTTACCATTTATGAGGGAATTATTTCTGAAAACCTGATATTTTATTTATTGATCTGTTTACTGTGCAAATGTAATCAGATTTGTATAGTATAATGTGTTATGCAAAGTAGAACTGTTTTTTATTCATTTTTATTTTTGAATAGATTGTGTATTGCTTATGGATGAAGCCTAGGGATAGAGACAGTTTCTACATAAATAGCTGATTATTTATAGTCTTAATAGAGAGACAGCAAGTACCTGGGTAGAGATCTAGGTCTAACCCTGGATAGTGTTTTTTTTTTTTTTTTTTTTTTTTTTTTTTTTACTTTTTTATACTGGTAGGCTGTGCTGACCAAGGAAAACTATCAGACAGCCAGTAAGCTGTTTTCTTTCTTTGCTGCCTACCACAGTTACATCAATCACCACAGAGACGCTCCAATAAAACACCTTTTTGAGTTACTATGAAGCTTTGGCTTTTTGAACATTTTCAGAGGTCATACTTTTGGTGGAAGCAGAGCAGAACAGTTCTGAGAAATTCGCTATACAATGGCATTACACGATTGAACATATATAGGAACGAATACGAGGAGATTCCATAGCTCTCGGCTGAAAACAGAACATATAAAATTGGATGTATTTACTCAATGAGGACAGAGAGAGCACTCCAGTGGCTTTATGTTGTGTGCTCTTCTTTTTGCAGTCATTGTAAAGTGAACAAGAGAAGATTGTTTGTTTCTCTTGTCCTGTGAAATCAGATCTCAGAGATTGTGTCCATACAAAATGGAAAGAGAAAACATTGTCAGATTGTTTTCTCCTCTCAAGCTGAGATTTGTTGCTATGCGAATAAAGTATGTACGAGCTAAAGTATACCGCTATATACGTAATTTCAGTCTCTGCTTCTAAGCAGTAAATTTGAACAATAAGTACTTGAGCAAAAATAATATAGGTTCATATGCTCACATACTAAAAGGAAAGCATAACATCTTTTGTCCGTGTTCAGTGTGTGTCTTTCTATTGCTATCAGCTTAATAAAAAAATATTCTATTTACTAAAAGGATCTTTTTACTTTTAAATGGTACTTTAAACCACATTTTATCAATGAATGTAAGGGCTCTGCAAATTACAAATCACCACCACCCTCTTTAGGCTTTTTTATTTTCAAATAATTAATGCATCTGTAGAGTTTCAATTCATTTTGCTTTAGGGAAAAAAAAATGTTTATTAAACAACATAAAAGTAGCAGTTGCATCAGCAACATTTATTGGTGTCTTCCAGTAAATCAGGTAGGACTGCAGGGCTAACGTCATGTAGTTAGTATTCATGAGTCGAGCTGATACGTTTTGGGACAACTTGTTCTCTGGTTCACACTAGGTCATATTAGATTATTGCTAAATACTAATTTCATAGTTGGGCCTTATGTTACTTAAGGACATTGTTGACCAGAATATTTTATAGTCACACACACACACACACACACACACGTTGGGTTTACATGTTTTATGGGGACATTCCATAGGCATAATGGTTTTCATACTGTACAAACCGTACTTTCTATGGCCCTACACCTACCCTACACCTAAACCTAGTCCTCACAGGAGATTGTGCATACGTTTACTTCCTCAAAAAAACTCATTGTGCATGATTTATAAGCCTGTTTCCTCATGGGGACCTGAGAAATGTCCCCACAAGGATAGGAATACCAGTAGATTTTGACCTTGTGGGGACATTTCTTAGGTCCCCATGAGGAAACAGGCTTATAAATCATGCACAATGAGTTTTTTTGAGGAAGTAAAAGTGTGCACAATCTCCTGTGAGGGCTAGGTTTAGGTGTAGGGTAGGTGTAGGGCCATAGAAAATACGGTTTGTACAGTATGAAAACCATTACGCCTATGGAATGTCCCCATAAAACATGTAAACCAGTGTGTGTGTGTGTGTGTGTGTGTGTGTGTGTGTGTGTGTGTGTGTGTGTGTGAGACTATAAAATATTCTGGTCAACAATGTCCTTAAGTAACATAAATGTCAAATAAATGTGTTCTTTTAAATGAAGTTTTTATCAAAGAATCTTAAAAATCTGTTTCTACAAAAATATTAATCAGCACACCATAACAATAAATGTTTCTGAAAATAAATTGCATTTTTTAAATATATTACAACAGAAAACAGTAATATTCGACAATATTACAGCTTTTACTGTATTTTGATCAAATTCAGTTGAGGTCAGAAGTTTGCATACCCTTTGCAGAATCTGCAAAATGTTAATTATTCTACCAAAATAAGAGGGATCATACAAAATGTATGTTATTTTTTATTTAGTACTGACCTGAATAAGATATTTCACATGAAATACGTTTACATATAGACCACAAGAAAAAATAATAGCCCTTTCCAACAATGATTCTATGATTTTGAGATCCATCTTATCACACTGAGGACAAATGAGGGACTCATATACAACTATTACAGAAGGTTCAAACACTCTCTGATGCTCCAGAAGGGAAAACCACAGCATTAAGAGCCAGGGGTGTAAACTTTCGAAAATAATGAAGATGTGTACATTTTTTTATTTTGCCTAAATATCTTTTTTATTATTATTATTTAGTGCTGCCTGTCTATGCAGGACAGAAAGCTCTTGGATTTCTTCAAAAATATCTTAATTTGTGTTCCAAAGATGAATTAAGGTATTTGAATTAAGGTGTTTGGAACAACATGAGGGTGAGTAATTAATGACATATTTTTATTTTTGGGTGAACTTTCCCTTTAAACAGCTTGTGTAAACTGAATTATTTTTTTCTCACACAGATCAGAATGCTGATCATGTTCTAAATTTAAAAAGACGCTCTCCATCTAGAATCAATTTAAAAATAGACAGTAAGTATAAATATAGTGCGATTATTTACACTGCGGTTTTAAATTTAGAAGCTTGTTTAAGTGTCTGTCTCTTTCTTCCAAGTCACTCTGATGTCTAAAATCAGGATGATGTGAAAAACATGGCACTGGGGTCAAGGCAAGAGAGATCGACAGAGAGAGATGTAATTGGCCCTGAACAGCAGTCATATCACTTGGCACCTGGGTTCCTCAAACCCTCTTCACCTCAGAATAGCAACAAAAAAATCCTGCTAGTGCTGTGCCTCCTTCCTTTTCTCTGAAATCCCCCATGCCTCCCATTCCTGCCCCTTCGTCATCCTGTCATCAGTCCGTTACTTTGATGAATTGACATGAGTGAGATTTTTGATATGTCATACCTTAAGGCTCTGCTTTGAAGTTAGTGTTGAGGCTTTGCAACACATCTATTTTCATTTCAATTTACAGCGTGATCTGACAGCAGAGGGGGTCTGAGAAGTGTAAGGCTCTAATAGATATCTGGCCCTGCCTCGACCTCCGAGTGCCTGGGTAGCAGGTGAATTCAAGCAATGTTGCATTAAAGCTCAATAATAACCTCCATGTATGTCAGTGAATCAGGCCAGAAAGACACTCTCAAGGATCTCCGAGCAATAACGCAACTCAGACTGGAGCATCGGAAACGTCAGTGAGAAGAAAATGAAGTTATTGTATAAGAGATTAATGAGTTGATGACAGTTCAATTGGGATTATATGCAGCTGCCATATGTCTTCCTCAAAGAAATTAAACAAATGGCTCTGTAATGGTTTTGTTACGGTTTTACCGTGCTGGACGAAACGAGATGAACAATTAACAATATATACACATTTAAAGTCTTCAGAGATACAAACAGGAACTGGCAAGAACACAGAATACTTCCACACACGAAATCACAGATAACATAAGCAAAGACCGACAGAGAACTCAAGAAACAAACAGACTTATAAAGACAGACTAATTATCAAACACAGGTGACGGTGATTACACAGATGATGGGGCTAAACCAAAATGACACAGATCAACAGGGGGAGACGCCGAGACGCCGATGGAAGCTGGCAGTCCCGCGGCGAGCCCACTGCACAGGTGGTGGGCTGAGGGTGAGCTGAGGGGCTGTCAGGGGACAGCGGCGGCCAGACGAACATGGCATCGGATGACAGAGGGTGGGTGGGTGGGAATTCCGGGCAGACAAGACAGACGGATATTTCTGTATTGAAGTCTATTAAGTCACATGAGTTATCTTGGGCAAGATCCGAGAAGAAGTCTATTAAATCCCCAGAATTAGGTCCAAGCTCACCCTCAGCGGTGGTGCAGTGGGCAGGGCTCTCTATCGCCCTCTCTTGCTCCACGTGACAATCCACCGTCACGGATGTTGATGCCGGCTCTCGCACCTGGTCAGATGGGTCAGGCTCTGTCGCTCTCGGCTCAGGCACTCCATCTGCGGTGGGCTCGGGCTGTAACTCCGCTTGTCGGGGTGATGGTTGGCTGGGTTCTGGGTCGTGAGTGGGGCTGACGTCCTCCTCGATAACGCCGACAGTCCAGGAAGATTGGCAGGACGCCAGCACCCACTCGATGAAATCCGGCAGGCTCTCTTGAGGACCCTCCCCGGATAGCAGCGCCTTGGTGGCAGAGTTCAGTCCTAGGCGGTAGTGGACGCATAGGCTGCTATCCGGGAAGTGTGACTGGTTAGCCAGGAAGAGAAACTCACGTGTGTGGTCCTCAAGAGAGCGTTCCCCCTGCCTCAGGAGGATCAGGAGAACAGTAGGGTCCATGATAACAGAAAAAACAAACACTGAGTAAAAAACTGAAAAAATAAACGCAGGGAAAACGTGCCGGGTAAACTGTATTGGTCGGTCTTTCTGTTACGGTTTTACCGTGCTGGACGAAACGAGACGAAACGAGATGAACAATTAACAATATATACATTTAATAAAGTCTTCAGAGATACAAACAGGAACTGGCAAGAACACAGAATACTTCCACACACGAAATCACAGATAACATATAAGCAAAGACCGACAGAGAACTCAAGAAACAAACAGACTTATAAAGACAGACTAATTATCAAACACAGGTGACGGTGATTACACAGATGATGGGGCTAAACCAAAATGACACAGATCAACAGGGGGAGACAATGGGCGAAACCAAAGACATAAACAAACAGAACTGTGACAGGTTTGTAGTGTTCAGTAATATTTAAAGTGTGGCTGCCTGAAATGAAAAAAAAGTTTGTGTAGAAACAATCCAGGGCAGAGATTCCCAGGAAAGTTACTGAAATAACTAAACTGAGCTCTTTGCAAACGGATTTTTAAAATGTATCATACAGATCATTTATGACATGCAGTTCCCTTGAGCGGCAGAGAGATTCCTCCTATATATCTATATACATATACACATATATACATATACATATATATGAGGGGCCGTGCAAGCCATAATTCATTCTGGCACTCACACACATATATTCTCCTCTCACATACATGTATTCTCCACTCACACACACATATATTCTCCTCTCACATACATGTATTCTCCTCTCACACACACATGTATTCTCCTCTCACATACATATATTCTCCTCTCACACACATGTATTCTCCTCTCACATACATGTATTCTCCTCTCACACACACATGTATTCTCCTCTCACATACATGTATTCTCCTCTCACACACACATGTATTCTCCTCTCACATACATATATTCTCCTCTCACACACACATGTATTCTCCTCTCACATACATATATTCTCCTCTCACATACATGTATTCTCCTCTCACACACATGTATTCTCCTCTCACATACATGTATTCTCCTCTCACACACATGTATTCTCCTCTCACATACATGTATTCTGCTCTCACACACATGTATTCTCCTCTCACACACATGTATTCTCCTCTCACATACATGTATTCTCCTCTCACATACATGTATTCTCCTCTCACATACATATATTCTCCTCTCACACACACATGTATTCTCCTCTCACATACATATATTCTCCTCTCACATACATGTATTCTCCTCTCACACACATGTATTCTCCTCTCACATACATGTATTCTCCTCTCACACACATGTATTCTCCTCTCACATACATGTATTCTGCTCTCACACACATGTATTCTCCTCTCACACACATGTATTCTCCTCTCACATACATGTATTCTCCTCTCACATACATGTATTCTCCTCTCACACACATGTATTCTCCTCTCACACACATGTATTCTCCTCTCACACACATGTATTCTCCTCTCACATACATGTATTCTCCTCTCACACACATGTATTCTCCTCTCACATACATATATTCTCCTCTCACATACATGTATTCTCCTCTCACACACATGTATTCTCCTCTCACATACATGTATTCTCCTCTCACACATAGGGATGGGAATCGAAAACCGGTTCTTGTTGAGAACCGGTTCCCAGTGTTTCAATTCCATCGAATCGTTTGCAAAATTTGCAAACGATTCCCTTAACGATTCCAGTGGGCACGAATGACGTCATCACGCGCATTGCGTAACTTACGCACGTTGCTTAGCTTACGCTCAGTCAATAAGCATTAGCGCCTAAGCGGAACAAACGCTCAAAAGTCTGGTTGTATTTCACCAAAAAAGACGAAAATAGGGCAACTTGCAATACTTGCAGCGTAGATATTTCCTCAAAGGGAGGAAATACCACTAACATGCTAAAACATTTGCGCACACAGCATGCAATAACAATAAAAGAATGTTGCGTTTTCGATCCGCTCCGGACTAACAGTTCTCAACCCAGCAGCGGCAGCAGCAGCAACAACGTTAGCATGTCCTCGGCTAATAAAGCTGCAGGACTCATTCATTCCCATTATATATTTTCTAGGGAGATGACAAAGATTCTCAGCCCTAAGTACAAAGCCCCAAACAGAGACAGTTTAACTATGCTAATCAACAATTTGTTGTCCGTTTTCTTCCATATGAGAATCGATAAGGGAATCGATAAAGAATCGAATCGTTAAGCAGAATCGAAAATGGAATTGGAATCGTAAAAATCTTATCAATTCCCATCCCTACTCACACACATGTATTCTCCTCTCACATACATGTATTCTCCTCTCACACAAATGTATTCTCCTCTCACATACATGTATTCTCCTCTCACACACATGTATTCTCCTCTCACACACATGTATTCTCCTCTCACATACATATATTCTCGAGCCGATTGTGGCCGAACGCGGTACTGCCTCGACATCATTGAGAAGAAAATGGGTCAGAGCTGCGTTGGCGCTACACAACACTTCTGGCTTTTCTCTGTCTCGGCTAAAAGCTGTTGTACGTGCAGCTGCTCCGCACTCGGTGTAGTTGTGTGTAACTACGTTCATTCCTAGGCCTTTTTAATTTTAATGACAAATGTCGAGAGCGCATTATTGTAGCGCGAAAGCGTATTAATATCATGTGCAAGCACGAATCTCTCCGATTTCCTTTGCTTTCGCACAAAACCGGAGTCGCGCTTTCAGATATACGCTGCTCTAGCTTAGAGAGAGTGCGCGCACTCAAAACGTGTCTCTACTCTTGCGCAAAGTGTGTGCGTGCGCGCGCTCAAACGGTGTTCTGCACACTTGCAAATCTATCATTCATGCACTATAGATATGAAGTATTGTCGCTCCTGGATTAAACATTGTCAAAAATGTATCATTATGCATTCAAAAGTATCTTAAAACAAACCTGTTAACTAAAGCCTTTCCTTGACTTTTTTATAGTTGTATTTTTTATTGTATTTCCTATTTTTTTGTTGTATTTTCTGTGAATGCATACATGCATCTCTCTGTAATTTACTTTGTAAACACTCTTTTAAAAGGTGCTATATAAATAAAGATTTAACTAACCAGACTTCTATGACTGACTAATGAAACTATTGAAATTTAGAGCCTACACTTTAAATCTAATTGGCTGGGAGTAAACTGCACCTGAAATTATTTTGATAATAAAAGATGGATCTTTAATTTTTTTCCAGTTTAATAATATTTAGCAGTGTTAATCAAATGTAGCCTATAGCCTTATGCTAGGAATTGGTTGCTTGGATGATGTATCAGTAACCTCTGTCCAGCTGTATAGTCAAGCCCCCTCAGACTTCATATAAAAGGTCTGTGTTGTGTCATTAAATCAGATACTTCAACTGAATTTTCATTGCAATAAATGTTTAAAAGTAACAATTCATATCAAATCAACATTACATGACTAACTGATGCAAGATATAACAACAAAATCTGTGCTAGAATCGCTGCTGTTTGGACATGTATTGGGATTTGTTATCAGTTCTGAATAGGTAGATGTTTTTTTTTTTAACGAAAACACTTAATATTACCAACAAATGTAATGGCACTCTCCTCTAAAACAGTGAATTACAGTTATATGACAGTTACAGGTAATTGAATTGTCTGCAAATGCATTAAACCCATAAAATATAATGTAATTGTTATGAATTAGAATAATATTTTGTTCAGAGAGGTTTGGCCAAACTGTTAGAAAATCTAAGTTATTTACAAATCAAGCACCCAATGTTTAGCCATTTCTAATATTTATTTAACATGATGTAAGAATTAGGCTACATTGTAAAGAAATTACAGATCCATCTTTGATTGTCGAAAGAATTCCAGGTTCAGCTCCCTCGCAGCAAATAGATTTCACGTAGCACTTTTATCAGAGGAAATCTGATTGTTTAATAGCTTTTGACAATGTTTAATCCAGGATGTAAAATACTTAATATCTATAGCGCATGAGCACAGATAGATTTGCGAGTGTGCAGAACACCGTTTGAGCACGCGCACACACACACTTTGCGCAAGAGTAGAGACACGTTTTGAGTGCGCGCACTCTCTCTAAGCTAGAGCAGCGTATATCTGAGAGCGCGACTCCGGTTTTGTGCGAAAGCAAAGGAAATCGGAGAGATTCGTGCTCGCACATGATATTAATACGCTTTCGCGCTACAATAATGCGCTCTCGACATTTGTCATTAAAATTAAAAAGGCCTAGGAATGAACGTAGTTACACACAACTACACCGAGTGCGGAGCAGCTGCACGTACAACAGCTTTTAGCCGAGACAGAGAAAAGCCAGAAGTGTTGTGTAGCGCCAACGCAGCTCTGACCCATTTTCTTCTCAATGATGTCGAGGCAGTACCGCGTTCGGCCACAATCGGCTCGAGAATATATGTATGTGAGAGGAGAATACATGTGTGTGAGAGGAGAATACATGTATGTGAGAGGAGAATACATGTGTGTGAGAGGAGAATACATGTGTGTGAGAGGAGAATACATGTGTGTGAGAGGAGAATACATGTATGTGAGAGGAGAATACATGTATGTGAGAGGAGAATACATGTGTGTGAGAGGAGAATACATGTGTGTGTGAGAGGAGAATACATGTGTGTGAGAGGAGAATACATGTATGTGAGAGGAGAATACATGTGTGTGAGAGGAGAATACATGTGTGTGAGAGGAGAATACATGTGTGTGAGAGGAGAATACATGTGTGTGAGAGGAGAATACATGTATGTGAGAGGAGAATACATGTGTGTGAGAGGAGAATACATGTATGTGAGAGGAGAATACATGTGTGTGAGAGGAGAATACATGTGTGTGAGAGGAGAATACATGTATGTGAGAGGAGAATACATGTGTGTGAGAGGAGAATACATGTGTGTGAGAGGAGAATACATGTATGTGAGAGGAGAATACATGTATGTGAGAGGAGAATACATGTGTGTGAGAGGAGAATACATGTGTGTGTGAGAGGAGAATACATGTGTGTGAGAGGAGAATACATGTGTGTGAGAGGAGAATACATGTGTGTGAGAGGAGAATACATGTGGGTGAGAGGAGAATACATGTGTGTGAGAGGAGAATACATGTGTGTGAGAGGAGAATACATGTGTGTGAGAGGAGAATATATGTATGTGAGAGGAGAATATATGTATGTGAGAGGAGAATATATGTGTGTGTGAGAGGAGAATACATGTATGTGAGAGGAGAATATATGTATGTGAGAGGAGAATATATGTATGTGAGAGGAGAATATATGTGTGTGTGAGAGGAGAATACATGTATGTGAGAGGAGAATACATGTGTGTGAGAGGAGAATACATGTATGTGAGAGGAGAATATATGTATGTGAGAGGAGAATACATGTGTGTGTGAGAGGAGAATACATGTATGTGAGAGGAGAATACATGTGTGTGAGAGGAGAATATATGTATGTGAGAGGAGAATACATGTATGTGAGAGGAGAATACATGTGTGTGAGAGGAGAATATATGTATGTGAGAGGAGAATATATGTATGTGAGAGGAGAATATATGTATGTGAGAGGAGAATACATGTGTGTGTGAGAGGAGAATACATGTATGTGAGAGGAGAATATATGTGTGCGTGAGAGGATAATATATGTATGTGAGAGGAGAATATGTGTGTGTGTGTGAGAGGAGAATATATGTATGTGAGAGGAGAATATATGTGTGTGTGAGTGCCAGAATGAATTATGGCTTGCACGGCCCCTCATAAATAAACAAGGCTATGAAACTAAGACAAACTATGGCAATGGCAAAATAACTGTGACAATGAAACAAAACTATGGCTATGAAACAAAACTGTGAAAATAACAAAACAAGGCAAGGAAATCCAAAAAACGCTTAGTAGAGTCCACACAGCAAAACAATACTCCGCGGGGCCTGTTTGGTGTAGGCCTCCTTAAATGGCCACCAAACAGGAAGTAACCAACGAGGCAGCAGAGGGAGCAGCAACAGTCAGGGTGAGTAAGGGCTCCCTCTGCTGGCCTGGCGTTACAGATAGATAGATAGATAGATAGATAGATAGATAGATAGATAGATAGATAGATAGATAGATAGATAGAATGCACTATTTTTTTCTCTTTCTCTTTCATATCAAAATCCCAAGTACTGGTTTCTGAGAGTGCATTGGTATGCAGTATACGTCTTGGATGGATATTGATTTCCCAAGGAAAGCCATTCCATTGAAATCATTACTGGTTGGCTGGAGACATGTCTTGAAACAGAGGGGGAAAAATCCCCCACTTTGTTATCCAAACACTAGATAATTACCCGTTTAAAAATGCACATGTATGCAGCATGAACAATTTGCACTTTCAATGCCTTTTTTAATGAAAAACACTGGGAGCTGTCCGTGGTGCTGAGCTGTGTTTCAGAGGTTTCAAGCTGTAGTTTAGGTCAGCCAGGTCTTGTAGCAAATGCTTTTGTCCAAAGCAACTATAAGGGCTCTTATTAGAGGGATAGTTCCCCTCCAGCATCCTGGGGTTCAGTGTCTTGCTCAAGGGCACACACGGTGATCGCTCATGGCTTACTCCTTGTGGGGATTGAGACATCAATTTTCCGGTTACCAGCCTTGAGCTCTAACCACAATGCAGCAGAGAGCCACGTCTTACCCAAACTCAGCCCCTCAAATCAACTGTCTGAAAGTTTTCCCATAAAGATAGCCCAATGGATTCATGTTTATCATGTAGACATGCATATATCAGACCTGCCAGCCAACTTCAGCAGCCCTTTCATTTATTTGATCCCTCACTGTACAGAGATATCTTCACTCTTTCACTTTGTTGCTGGCTTTCCTCTTACTCCCCGGTGGGAGAGCAACATTGGCATTCACTACAGACATTCTCTCCACACACAGAGAAGGAAGTTGCACATGAACTTGTAATTGAATTCTTTACGTACCGGAGACAGGAGTGTGTTGGACTCTGTTCTGACACCGTACAGACAGTGGAAACACAGAGGCGTGGACTCTTGGCACAGTTACAGAGAGAGGATTTGTGTTTATCCCTGTGTGCGTCCCTCCAATCACATCTCTTCCTCTCTCTCTTATTCGTGCTCTCTCTCACTGTGTTTGAAACTTTATCTCTCCCAGACACTTTGTACTTTATTTGCAACAACGCTATATCGCAAGAAACAAGACGCTGAGTGGAATGTTAATCTCATGCTTTATTTTTTTTTTTTTAATTGCAGTCAGAGCATTATTTTAATTTTGACCGATAACGAAGCACTGTCTCTCAGGTGTAGTTAGATCTGTTAATCTCACTTGTGTGTGTGTGTTTCATTATCAGATGCAGACCATCTCCAGTGAATGATGAAAGAGTAATAAGGACAAGCCACCATGAATCTAAAAGCATTTTACTGCATGCAGTCCTTCTTTCTTTATTTGTTCTTTCTTTGCATCAAGAACTTCTCTGTTATGGGCAACATCTGTTATGGGCTTTGCTAGCACAGAACACAAAATTTTAATGCTTTGGGGTTATATGAGGTAAATCTTTGAAATACCTTTGATAATGCTCCTTTAATTTAGTTTAGTTACGTAATGCACTATTTGTCATTTCCAGAAAACATTCCTTTCCTGTCCTCTCATTTCCTGTTTTAGAGCTGTGTAGGGCTTAAAAGTCTATAATAGGAGGTCCTATACTGTACATTACACTGCTGTCAAACTATTTTGACTGTTACACAAACACAATACCATTTGGACTCCTTGAAACTAAATATATTTTAGGACATGAAAATAAATTTTCATCAGTGTTCTGCCAGAGCTCTGCAGGATTCCTCAGACTTTTCAACAGACATTTCTAGGTAAACTGAGACATGAAGAAATCTGTAAGCATGTGTAGGTGTAAAGCATCACTCATGGCACGGCACGACTCGAAACGATTTGAAATATGTCCCACTGAAAATCATCATTCTTACAGTTTAAAAAAAAATTAGCTCAAGGCAAAACCACATTTGTGAGACAGAGAGATAAAACTTGACCCAAGTGATCTCCTTTAAACTTTTAGAAACCCAATTTTAATATGAAATAGAGATATTGTAACTTGGAAAGTGACAATATAGGCTTTGTATTGATGGAGGCTTTAGGATGTAGTGCTAGGCAAGGCAAGTCTTAAAGAGACAGTTCAATAAAAATGGAAATTCTGTCATTAATTACTCACCCTTATGTCGTTCTAAACCTGTAAGCCTTTGTTTACCTTTGGAACACAAATGAAGATAGTTTTGATGAAATCCGAGAGCTTTCTGACCCTGCATAGACAGCAATACAACTACCACATTAGAGGCCCAGAAAGGTAGTAAGGACATCAATAAAATAGTCCATGTGACATCAGTGGTTTAACCATAATTTTATGAAGCTACAAGAATACTTTTTGTACACAATGAAAACAAAAATAATGACTTCAACAATTTATCTTCCATGTCAGTCTTTGATGCATGTTCATAAGAGTATTGTAGAATATAGTTGTTATTTTTGTTTTCTTTGCGGACAAAAAGTATTCTTGTAGCTTCTTAAAAATAAGGTTGAACCACTGATGTCAAATTGAGTATTTTAATGATGTCCTTACTACCTTTATGGGCCTTGAACATAGTTGAAAGTTCCTAGATTTCATTAAAAATATCTTAATTTGTGTTCCGAAGATGAACGAAGGTGTTATGGGTTTAAAACGACATGAGTAATCAATGACAGAATTTTCATTTTTGGGTGAACTAACCCTTTAAAGACTTGAATATTATTTAAAGATGCATGACCACTTAACTTCAAACATACAAGTATATTTTGGCCACTGGAAAGTACCGTATAAATATACATGTACTGTATATGAAAACCAGGGGACTGTCAGTATTTAGTCTTGTCTGTTTTGTTCTCCCAGTGTTTTTTCCCCCATGTTTCCTATGTTTATGGTTTAGTCCTTGTTTTCCCCTCTAGTTTTGGTTCTATTTGGTTTAGTCTTGCCCATATTTGTATTTCCCCCTTGTTATCTCGTGTGACCACGCCCTATTTTCTGTGTATATAAGTCTGTGTTTGCTCACTCCCCTTTGTCCGTCGTTGACGTTACTTCTGGTTTGTTTTACTTCATGTCTCTTGTTTATTTTCTTCAATAAATTTCAGTGTTTTATATTACTCCGGTTTTGCTTTATCATCTCCACCCCTCATCCTGCCTAAACTGTGACAGGGACATGACAATTAATTGGAAATACATAGAGTTTTAATTTAATTTGTTGTATGTAATCAATGATGTAAATTTATTTCTTATAAATTTTATATTTTTATTTAAAAATATAGCAATATATTGCTATTTTTTTTGCAAAAGTATTTGCAAAATAGTATTAAAAATTATATACATTTTACTTTACTGTTAGGGTCATTATAACCATAAATGTTAAACTAAATGTTGAACTAAACTAAAATATTTATTTTATAATAATAAAAAATTAGATAGATAGATAGATAGATAGATAGATAGATAGATAGATAGATAGATAGATAGATAGCCACATTTCAATGCTAATAAAATAAAGCTGTTTACTGTATATACCAGCCATTAAACATTAATGTACTAAAAATAACATTTAAATAAAATACACAGTGCTTCTTCAATAATACCTTCGTCCATCTTCGAAATAAGATATTTCTGATGAAACCCGAGAGATTTCTGACCCTGAATAGACAGCAATGCAACTATCACATTCAAGGCCAAAAAAGTTAGTAAGGACATCTTTAAAATAGTCCATGTGACATCAGTGGTTAACTGAAGCTAAGATAATACATTTTGTGCACAAAGACAACAAAAATAATGTCTTTATTTAACAATGTCCTCTCTTCTGTGTCAGTCTACAATGCGCTTTCATGAGAGTATAATTACAGAATTTTCATTTTTGGGTGAACTCTCCCATTATCTCATAGGCAAACATTCATTGGATTTACATTTGGAAAACGAATATAACAAAGCGATTTTACTTGATTTACAGAGCTGCTCTTGAGAGGTGATATGCAGTAATCAAACAGTAATTGGTGTTTATTTTTGTTCAATTAGTAGGCAGTGTATGCAGACGAGGAGCTATAAATGGGCATAGCAGAAGTAAGATAAATGGCCAAACAGACAGGAAGAAATTACAGTATTAACATTAGCCGTATGGTACATAACAGCTTGTATAATCAGTGTGGAGAAGGCCCTGCTGCCCTCTGACTGCTGTTGGCCCCTAGACAAGTGACTAGATCAAACACAATGAATCACGAGCTGTGACAGAACATCCACGGTCCTGGGATCCTCTGATTTCTTAATTAGCGTTTGTACAGTGAAGATTTTCATTTTCCAAACACAGATCTTAAAATATAAACACCCATTTGTGTGTTTAGAAGCAAATTAATGTAAGCAAAATAATAACCTTGCAGGCACACTTTGTAGGGCAACACGACTTCAAATACCAGTAAGCCATCATCGCATTAGTGTCAGCATGATCAAACACACAAACCTTCTTCCCAGAGTGCTTAATAAACAGGCGTAATTAATTACCTCTCTGTATATACGAATAATAACAGGGAATTAAAAGACATCCTTTGGTTTAAGCACTACCTGTGCAGAAGGGATCTGCATCAGATTAGCTATTGAATTTAGATGAATTTACTGACAGATTCTTAATCCAATAATGTGACATGCCGTTGCCTAATATGGTATGATAATTCTTCATTACTGCTACTTTCAAGTTTTACAGGATTACAATGTGATTAATCTACTGCCGCTATGTTTGCTAAGCAAACTGTCTTTAAAAGCACGTCCCTCAAATGCAAAAAAAAAAAAAAAAAAAAAAAAAAAAAAAAAAAGCCAGATAAAGTTATAATGCCAGATAATCAGAATCTAAAATGGAATTGGAAACATAACCATGAAGTATCTGTCTCATTACTTTAAGGCCTTTTGATGCACTTTGAACCTAATAAAAATAAATAAATAAATAAAATCTAAAAACAAATGTTATATTTACATTTAAAAATATAGCAATATATACAAATATTTGTAAAATATAATTACAAATGATATGCATTTTTTTCGTCATTGATATACATATGACCTTACTGTTAGGGCTCATTATGAAATAAACCATAAAAAATGTGATACTTGAAAACTAAACAACTAAACTAATTTTAGCTATTCCACTTCTTTCTCGTTTTAGTTTATTTTAACTTGATGCACAAAAAATATATATATATATTACATTATTATTATTAATAATAATAATAATAATAATAATAATAATAATGACAGAAATTACAATAAACCTACTGCCTATATGTAAAGCATGTCCCTAAAATGCAAAAAAATAAAAAATAACAATAATAATAATAACAACAATAAAATATAATAATAATAATAATAATAATAATAATAATAATAATAATAATAATAATTATTATTATTATTATTATTATTATTATTATTATTATTATTATTTAAAACCAGATAATACATATCTAAAATGGAAGTGGAAACATGACTTTAATGCCTTATACACTTTAGACTAAATAAAAACATTTGTTTTATCTAAAAACAAATTAATTAATTAATTAATTAATTAATTATGGAAAATCATTTTTAAAAATATAATTACAGCCAAGTTTCTTAGTTTTTCTTAAATTATATGTATGGTTTGTAACACTACATTTTGATTTAATATTAATCAAAAATATTTATTTTATAATACAAAAACAATTATATAAAGTAAAATTTGTATTTTTTTACAAAGACCATACCATCAATATATTTCCTTTAGCCAAGTAGGTAAATATGTATTTTTCAACATAATTTCACTATGAACAATTAAACTAAATTAGCTATTATATGAAAGTAGTCTTTTGTTTGTTTGTTTGTATTTGTTTATTTATTTATTTATTTTAGTATAGTATAGTATAGATTAAGACAGTGGTGAAATATTGTGATATCTTTTTAAAATATGCATAATTGTGTTATGTACAAAAGAAAGAAAGAAAGAAAGAAAGAAAGAAAGAAAGAAAGAAAGAAAGAAAGAAAGAAAGAAAGAAAGAAAGAAAGAAAGAAAGAAAGAAAAATAAAGCAAGAAAGAAAGAAAAATAAAGCAAGAAAGAAAGAAAGAAAGAAAGAAAGAAAGAAATTAAGGAAAGAAAGAAATAAAATGAAAGAAAGAAAGACCTTAATACAACTTTTATTAAAACATTAACTTTTTTCCAGATTTCTTATCTGGGCATGTAATATTTTAACACAATACACATAATACATTCAAACATATTCACACTTTTACATTTTCTAGTAACTACACACATTACTTTAAAACTTTAAAACCAGCATATCATCTTCCAAAACCTCACACAATGCTCTTCCAACACACCATATTTCAGAAAACATTTGAATATCATTGATCAATTTAAAATAGGTATATTCAATTTTAATTCTGGCATTCACCATGTTTCTAAACACATCTTCAACATCTACTGAATCTATTCCAGTTAACTTATTTTTTCGAGTTTTCCAAATTGCCATTTTAGCCATACCCAGCAAAAAATTTAATAGGCAAACTTTTTTCCTCTTCTGAAATGTATATTTAGGACCACTAATAAAGTATTGATTAGAAAAATCTTCACCTAAACTTTCAACCCAATTCTTTAAAACAATAAAAAAACTGTCCAACCTCATACAATACATAAACAAATGATCAACTGTCTCTTCAATTCCACAAAAAGGACATTCCTTACCCACTGCTGGATTCAGGTGTGCCACATGTCTGTTCGTAGCTATGATACCATGAATAAGTCTCCACTGTAGGTCTGCTATACGTTTCTCTATAGGAGGTTTGTACAGAGACCTCCAGGATCCTTTAAAGTCTGGCCCAAACACATCTGTCCACCTCCCTACTCGTACTCGTTTTAAAACAGTCTGATGGGTAACTTTAACGCAAGTAATATAGATGGCTTTCTTGCTTGCTTCACAAAACTGCCCCATCTCCGGAGTGTCAAAAGATAATATTGTGTCAGCATCATCATAATTTTCCTCTGCTGCTGCAGATATACTAATAGGTGGAAACTGATACTTTTTCTCCCAATCCCGAGACGGTTGAATTTCCAGTGCCTCCCTGCAGGTTCCAGGCAGTGCATTTTTCACCTCTTCTATCACCTGTTGTAGAAGACGTACAGATTGAATTCCTGTTTCACACTGTAGTGCTTCAGCTGTTTTCCACCCTTTAATGTCTCTCAGATTGCCCATTTTTGTTAGTCCAGCTCTCAATAGACAATTTCTTAAACTTTCTGATGACAAAGTTCTAGTATGTATCAATGGATTGTATAACAAAGGTTCTCCCATAATCCAGTCCTTTGGTTGTGAAAGGTCTCTGTTGACATTGAAATGATCTTTCCAGGCTTTCAACAATGACTGATAAAACAAGGATAAATTACTTAAGTCCAGTTCATTTATTCTCAGTAAAAACAATTGTTTGTCGTAACCGAGACCAGATACTGCCCTTAAAAGAGCACAAGCAACACGAATCCACCCTTGATCCTCTTCGTTCAATATTCTCTGTGCAGTCTGTATCCTGAAAGTATTAATCCTGCTTCTTACATCTATCAAAGCTTGTCCTCCTTCATATGCAGGCAGATATAACACAGATCCTGGAAGCCAATGTTGTCCCGACCAAAAAAAGTTCACAAATCTTCTCTGTAAAACTTTTATCATTTCATTTGGTGGCTCCAACACATTTACTCTGTGCCACAGCATGGAGGCGGCCAGATTGTTTGTAACCAAAACTCTACCCCTATAGGATAGTTCAGGTAATAGCCAATTCCATTTAGACAACTTGGCTGACACCTTCTCCAGCATACCCTCCCAATTCTTTTGCTTATAACTTTCTTTACCCAGAAACACTCCCAAAATTTTTATACCCTCCTTGCTCCATTGTAAACCCCCTGGGAGCTGAGGAGGACCAACATTCTTCCAGGGACCTACAAGAAACCCTTCACTCTTTGCCCAATTTACTTTCGCTGAGGAAGCTCTTTCATATAAAGCCAAACTTCAGCACAATATCTGAACATCCTCCTGTCCAGTAATAGAAACAGTTACATCATCAGCGTAAGCAGAAACAGAGACACTCAATCCCTTAACATCTCCTGATATATGAAAACCTCTCAAACTATGTTTCAGCTTAATTAGTAAAGGCTCTATCGCTAAGCTATAGAGTTGTCCAGAAAGAGGACAACCCTGTCTTATTCCCCTTTTAACAGGTACTGGGCAACTCAATCCCCCTCCTACCTTAAGCATTACAGAAGCCCCCTATATAATAATCTTATCCATGATATAAAAGTTTCTCCAAATCCAAACGCTTTCAAAACATTTAAAAGGTAATTATGGCCCACACAATCAAATGCTTTTTCTTGATCAATCGATAATACACCAATATCAAAATCATTTCTCATAGACAGGTCAATTACATCTCTTACTAAAAATAAATTATCCATTATTGTGCGTCCTGGAACACAGTAAGTTTGCTCATTTTTCACAACAATACTTAAAAACCTTTTTAATCTATTAGCTAAACATTTAGACAATATTTTATAATCTTGGCACATTAAAGAAACAGGGCGCCAATTTTTCAACAAACCTAAATCACCAGTTTTAGGCAAGAGTGATAGTACTGCCCTTTGACAGCTGCTGGGTAACATACCTTTTTTAAAACATTCACCAATTACATTATAAAAGTCTTCTCCTAAAACATTCCAGAATGATTTATAAAATTCAGCAGGCAAACCATCTACACCCGGGAAACGTCCTGTGGACAGTTGCATAACAGCCTCTGAAAGTTCTAAACCGTTTTATCCAATGTCTCTCTGTCCTCAAGATTCAAATGTGGTAGTCCTTTTAACAACTGATCCATACTCGCATGATCACAGTCTTTAGGCCCAAAAAGTTCAGCATAAAAAAGCATTGCAATTTTTCTCATTTCAATGGGATCTGAAGTTAATGTACCATTGTCCCTCCGAAGGTAAAGCATATTTTTTTTCTTTACTACTTTACGTTCTAGATTGAAAAAGAACTTTGTCATAATGTTTAGAAAAAAGAATTGCCACCCCTCCACTCAAATGTGTTCCATGACTCAAAATACAATCACCTTCCCACCATCTATACATTTCAACCTCATTTTGACTATCTGAATGTGTTTCCTGCAAAAACATTACATTAATATCTTTGAGATAAGCATATTCTTTAATTATTGCTCTTTTATTCCTATCTCTACCTCCATTAATATTTAAGGATCCTACTCTCAATATATCCATAAGATATGAGGAGAGAAAAGAAAGAGACAGAAAAAGGAAAAGCAAAGACACACTTGAAATGTACCTCATTTCACAAAATTAGTTTGATTTACGTTTAACAGAGGTTTTCCCTTTTCTAAGTTTAGTAAGAATCTTCTTCAATCGAAACCTCTTTCGTTTGCTCAGATCCTCTTCTCCTACCTTCCTTTGCCAATATAGAATTGAGGATTCAAATCTCGTTACATCTGGAAAAAAGTTCTTGACATCAGCAGCCTTTCCAAAAGTCTCATCCAAAAAAGAGTTTATCTCATCCAAAGAGTAAAACTGATCACTACCTATCTGAGATATATCCGAAAAGTCTGAAAAATCAGATAAAACACCCTCCTCATCATCACCCTCATTCATCTCATCCTCATCTAATTTCTGTGCCTTTTCTTTAGGTTCACATGAATTTACATCCTCGACATCGCCTTGATTTTCAAATTTTCCAGAATCCACTATTTCACATTCCCTTCTTTTCTGACCTTCCAACCTTTCCACCTCAGTTATATCAGACATCTGTACTTCATCTCTTTCAACCCTTTGTTCATTCTCATCAGACACTTCTTTTTCCTTCCGTACACTCTCAACATCAATGTCCTCATCATTCCTTACTTCCTCAGAAGGAACCACTTTATCATTTCCCTCAGTATTGACTACCGTTTGATTTCTATGAGAATTCAATTGCACTTAATTTCAATTCCACTCGAACCAGCTTCAGCATTAACAGGACAAGATGACCTTATGTGCCCAGCCGCACCACATTCATAGCTACGCATCTCACCTGAGCTCGCATATAGCATATAAGACTTGCCTTCATACATGCATCGAAACGACACATTAAGAGTTTGTGAATTTAAAAACATGAACACTTGTCGCCTAAACGACAGCACATGTTTCAAGTTCGCATTTTTACAGCCAAGCGGAACCATTTTGATTGCACTGGCAAACTTCCCAAAACGCTTTAACTCACGCTCAATCTCAGCATCAGGAATAAACGGCGGGACATTTGAAATTGTTACTTTAAGCCCCATTCACACTACACGCGACACAGCGACGCGATCCCATTCATTTCAATGGAGAGCTGGCGATTTCCGGCGACGAGAGCGACAGCGGCCGTCAGCGACCGTTGGCGACCGGATGTGGGCGTGTCGAGCGACGCGACAAAGTTCAGAATCTCTAAACTTTA
Source organism: Garra rufa (assembly GCF_049309525.1). NCBI lineage: Eukaryota > Metazoa > Chordata > Actinopteri > Cypriniformes > Cyprinidae > Garra > Garra rufa. The sequence continues at coordinate 26,026,841 of NC_133363.1, read as the reverse complement.
TGCAAATGAAGAGCGACTTTCGGGAGCGACAGCCAATAGGAAAGAAGATGATAGTGCTCATGTGATCATTCTTCTTTCAGCTCCAGCAGAGGAGAAATTAATTCCTGTCGTTAGCACATACAGGAACATAAATTTAAAAAATGAGGCATGGAAAGGGGTGGCCAATATCGTGGGGATTCCACGTAGGTTTTTAATGAACTAATAGGATGTAAAATTAGATATTACCTCTTAAAAAATCAAAACCAAAATGTGTTAAATGTATGACAACAGACAAAATCATAAATGATTAGACAGCAAATAAACGTACCATATTAAAAATAATATTAACTGCATTAAAATGAATTGTAACATGCTTGTCTTTGTTTCTAAAGTTGCTTTGGATAAAAAACGTCTGTTAAATGACGTTACTAAGCAACCAGTAATAAGAACGCCCACTAGCGACCTCATCGCCAGCCTCTGGCGACATGCAGCGACAGAAGTCGCTGCTAGTGTGAACGGGGCTTTACTTGTTGGAGTCGCTAATGGTTGAACATTAACAAAAGTGCCACTTACCGAAATCCCGCTTTCAATCAGACGGTGGACTAATTGTTCCTCCTTGAGAAAAATCACCACGGCTTTGTTCATTCGGGACGCAGAAACAATATTTTCATAACCTACTTTTTCAGCGACCTCCAACAGCACGTCTTCCACTGATTCTCCAGGGCTGTATCCGAAATCACCCCCTATACCCTCAAATAGGGCACTATTTGAGGGGACAGCCATTTTAAGTGGTGTTCGAAACCATAGTGGACGTTCTCGAGTGCACTCATTCAATCCCACAATGCACCGCAAAAACGAGTGTACAACCGATGTACGCTCAACAGCTAGAGATAACCCATAATGCACTGTGAGAGTCGCGCACCGACTGAATTCCCGCGTCTCTCCAGATGATGGCGCCCGCAGCTGAATCATCTGTTCATTTTACAACGCGCTCGTCCACTGCGTAATGCAGCGTACAACACAGGTACAAATTTGTTGTAAATTGATTATTAAATTGTTTAACCAAGGTTTATACATAAACTCCTTGACATAGTTCAAGATAAATCCTTTAATCTTACTACTCGAACTGTCCGTTTTAAATGATTGTTAAACAGCGGCAGTCCTTCCGGTGCACTTAGTGTCCGAATTCGCTCACTCGTTTTCATTCACTCCTTCAAGTGAACTGTACGAGTGGACTAATGTAGGGAATAGTGAATAGGGTATAGGGGGCGATTTCGGATACAGCCCAGCATTCGTAACACACCTGACGTCGTGACGGAGCGACAGCGATGACGCCTGCACTCTCACGTGCGACGCCATCTCCGTCTCCGACACGACAATACTAGCCTGATGTTTTACACGACCAAAAAACTTTAAATTTGCCGAATCAAACTAATCTTGTGAAAATTAACACACAGAACTCCTTCGGGAAAAAACTCCCAAAAGATTAGTTAACAGCTTTCAATTTTTCCTTCTCACCGTGTTCACCCTTCCATACTATCACCTCCCAGCATGCACCGCGAGTGAAAGAAAGAAAGAAAGAAAGAAAGAAAAATAAAGCAAGAAAGAAAGAAATTAAGGAAAGAAAGAAATAATAAGAAAGAAAGAAAGAAAGAAAGAAAGAAAGAAAGAAAGAAAGAAAGAAACTTAAATTAATAAAACCCACAATAATTTTGTTTTCTGTACATCAAAATACTGTTGTAAAAAAAAAAAAACAACACTCTTTGCTTTTCTGTGGTACTGTCAGTGTTATTTGCTTTTAGATTAACTGCACAAAACAGGTTTGAACTGAAAACCATTATTTTCAGTCAGACCAATGTAAATCTTTATTGTAAATAACACAGTCGTTTCACTTTTTTTTCACTGTAGGCCCAAAATGCCCTTGACTATCTAGAGAAGGACATAAACACATTTTTCCATCTATTCATTTGTGGTTTATTTTTTCTCCTTCACCAAACTCTCCTTGTCTCTTTGCAGTTCCCTGATAGAGTGAACAAAGTTCTCTGCCTTGACTTGAAGACAGAGACCTTTGTCCTGAGATAAGGCCATCAGCGCAAACAGTCCCAGAGGCAGCGCTGAACTGTCCCATCACTGTGCTGCTTGAGTCATCCCGGGTTCGCTGTGGAGGGACTGTAGGGAGCAGCCAAGCATCTGGTTAAGAGTTAGAAGAACTGACAGCTTATCGGGCTGTGACATCTGAACCGCGCTCTGCGCGAAATTGTCGAATGCCAGGGATGACATTATCTGGGTTTCTGCATGCTTTCCCTTTTGCCTGGAGCATCTGATGACACTGTCAGCACAGGTGACCAATCAGCAGCAGAGGGACCAAGAAAGAAGAAGATATCAGACGGCATCTGCAGCATTCGGATCGCTTAAGCAACCAAACTATCAGAGCTAAATAACTAAACATTAGGTAAATCTGTTTAATTTGTAGAGATTAAAAAACATTATTCATGAAACAGCATTGCCTCTGAGCAACTCTTAATACTCAAATCCTCAGATTATGAAAGTTTTATCACATACAGAATGAAAACTATGTTTTGGATGAATGTAATACAAACGCATATTTCTTTTAGTCCCTCAGTTCTTTTCTTACACGGCAATTAATCAGTTTAATAGAGCTGCGAAGAGAGTGTGTAATTTAAATTCAGATCAAAACTATCTCAATTAGTTTGACCATAACTCAACTGTTTTATTCCTGTCACTTTGTCGCTTTGTCCCAAAAAGCACTGAAAACTAGACACAGTCTGACACTCCAGATTTTCATTTAGATAATAGCATCCCATCTGGTTGCTGCCACGCCTTCTGTCACTCTCAGTCCTCCCATCCAACCTCCTTATCAATTACAAAGCCACTTTTAAGTCCCAGTTAATAGGATGTTAATGCATTATTGGGTCTGTGGGTGATGTGCTATTGAAGGGAGAGATGGACATTATTGCCCTTGAGCACAATCTGGGACCAAGACAAGATCTGCATCTTAATATAAGGAGATTATTTAAAAGTAGCAGCAGGCACTTTTATTATTTGTGTGTGTCAGCATGTTCTGTGAGGCTGTATTATTGTCATTGATAAATTATGGCATTACCCATATGAACATACTTTGTTTATTTGAGTGTGGAGAGCACAACATATTTCATCATATATTTATGTAATATCAGCAGTCATTTGGTGTTTGTATGAGGTGAATACCATGACCTTATCCAGGGGGCAAAATCTCTTCATCTGTATACCGTAAATTGAAGTCGATGGAAGACAGGATTACTTCTTGTGATAACACAACTCAGTACAAGTAATAATTGTAACTTCAAGGCATAGGCAAGTAATGCTGAGTTCATTTCCTTTTTACAACTTGTACAAAGTGACTACGGGTTGGGGGGATTTTTTTAAAAGTGTTGTAAATGAGCAAAAAGTTAACAAAACACCAGTGTCTGTGAAACATTTCTGGATGCATTGGCTTGCTTAAGCAGAAATGTGTATATTAGACGAGTTGTCAGGGTTTGGCCGTTTGCCCCCTAATGGTGTAGTAGATATATCAGGGGCATTTCCTCCGAGGAGGCAAGGGAGGCAGTGTCTCCTCAAAATATTGGATGAGGAAAAATAAAATAAATAAAACAATGCCAGTATTACAAAATAAAACAATAAAAGGTGTATAAATCACTTGTTTTTTCTGAACATTGTCCAACAACGACACCAGCAGGTAAAGTTACAGCGGGAGTCTGCCCCTCTCCCTCGACTCCCCTGAGCCCATTGAGTTTTAACAGACCTCCTAAAGCGTTCAGCGGGTTTAGTGGGGGGTAATTGAGAATGAATGGGGGAAAGTCACTTTATAGGAGGCAATGCCTCCATTGTGATATGATTGGATATGACTGGTTATGATCGGCTATGATTGGTTCATGCGATAAATCCCGCCTCTTGTGTTTCTGCACTTTTTCTGAACCAGTCTGAATAAACAATACAATGCCGTTAATGGGAAGACCAATTTAATAATGTAAACAAGTAAACAACTTACACACTTACATAATACCAATTTGTTACATCAAAATTAGACTTAAAATGGAATGAAAACATGATTTGTGGGAGTTTTAGTGAGTAATCAGCTTGGTGAAATTTGAGGTAAATCTCTGTGTCTGTGACCAATATTTATATATTTATATAGTGTTAGTATTGTTTGTTTAATCAAGAAAATGTGACTGAGGCATGCATTTAGATTTGATAAAAAAGGAGGACTTTGCCTCCTCATTTCA